>NC_086446.1:786875978-787226483 GCF_028390025.1 Pseudophryne corroboree
TGCTGTATTACTGCACCCACCATCCTCTCCCTGCTGTATTACTGCACCCACCATCCTCTCCCTGCTGTATTACTGCACCCACCATCCTCTGCCTGCTGTATTACTGCCCCCACCATCCACTTACTGCACCCACCATCCCCTCCCTGCTGTATTACTGTACCCACCATCCTCTCCCTGCTGTATTACTGCCCCCACCTTCCACTTACTGCACCCACCATCCCCTCCCTGCTGTATTACTGCCCCCACCATCCGCTTACTGCTGTATTACTGCACCCACCATCCTCTGCCTGCTGTATTACTGCCCCCACCATCCACTTACTGCACCCATCATCCCCTCCCTGCTGTATTACTGCC
Source organism: Pseudophryne corroboree (assembly GCF_028390025.1). Classification (NCBI taxonomy): domain Eukaryota; kingdom Metazoa; phylum Chordata; class Amphibia; order Anura; family Myobatrachidae; genus Pseudophryne; species Pseudophryne corroboree. Next base: position 786,876,333 of record NC_086446.1, read on the forward strand.
CCCACCATCCCCCCTGCTGTATTACTGCACACACCATCTACTTACTGCACCCACAATCCCCCCTGCTGTATTACTGCACCCACCATCCTCTCCCTGCTGTATTACTGCACCCACCTTCCTCTCTCTGCTGTATTACTGCACCCACCATCCTCTCCCTGCTGTATTACTGCCCCCACCATCCTCTGTGCTGTATTACAGCACCCACAATCCTCTCTCTGCTGTATTACTGCACCCACCATCCTCTCTCTGCTGTATCACTGCACCCACCATCCATTTACTGCACCCACCATCACCTCCCTGCTGTATTACTACCCCCACCATCCACTTACTGCACCCACCATCCCCTACCTGCTGTATTACTGCTCCCACCATCCACTTACTTCACCCACCATCCCTCCCTGCTGTATTACTACCCCCACCATCGACTTACTGCACCCACCATCCCCTCCCTGCTGTTTTACTGCCCCCACCATCCACTCACTGCACCCACCATCCCCTCCCTGCTGTATTACTGCCCCCACCATCCCCCCTGCTGTATTACTGCACCCACCATCTACTTACTGCACCCACCATCCTCTCCCTGCTGTATTACTGCACCCACCATCCACTTACTGCACCCACCATCCCCCCTGCTGTATTACTGCACCCACCATCCACTACCTGCACCCACCATCCTCTCCCTGCTATATTACTGCCCCCACCATCCACTTACTGCTCCCACCATCTACTTACTGCACCCACCATCCCCCCTTCTGTATTACTGCACCCACCATCCACTTACTGCACCCACCACCCCCCCTGCTGTATTTGCTGCACCCACCATCCACTTACTGCACCCACCATCCCCACCTGCTGTATTACTGCCCCCACCATCCACTTACTGCACCCACCATCCCCACCTGCTGTATTACTGCACCCACCATCCTCTCCCTGCTGTATTACTGCACCCACCATCCACTTACTGCTGTATTACAGCACCCACCATCCCCCCTGCTATATTTGCTGCACCCACCATCCCCCGCCTGCTGTATTACTGCCCCCACCATCCACTTACAGCACCCACCATCCCCCCCTGCCGTATTACTGCACCCACCATCCTCTCCCTGCTGTATTACTGCACCCACCATCCACTTACTGCTGTATTACAGCACCCACTATCCTCTCCCTGCTGTATTACTGCACCCACCATCCTCTCCCTGCTGTATTACTGCCCCCACCATCCTCTCCCTGCTGTATTACTGCCCCCACCATCCACTTACTGCTCCCACCATCCTCTCCCTGCTGTATTACTGCACCCACCATCCTCTGCCTGCTGTATTACTGCCCCCACCATCCACTTACTGCACCCACAATCCCCTCCCTACTGTATTACTGTACCCACCATCCTCTCCCTGCTGTATTACTGCCCCCACCATCCACTTACTGCACCCACCATCCCCTCCCTGCTGTATTACTGCCCCCACCATCCCCCCTGCTGTATTACTGCACCCACCATCCTCTCCCTGCTGTATTACTGCACCCACCATCCTCTGCCTGCTGTATTACTGCCCCCACCATCCACTTACTGCACCCACAATCCCCTCCCTACTGTATTACTGTACCCACCATCCTCTCCCTGCTGTATTACTGCCCCCACCATCCACTTACTGCACCCACCATCCCCTCCCTGCTGTATTACTGCCCCCACCATCCCCCCCTGCTGTATTACTGCACCCAGCATCTATTTACTGCACCCACCATCCCCCCTGCTATATTACTGCACCCACCATCCTCTCTCTCTGCTGTATTACTGCACCCATCATCCTCTTTGCTGTATTACAGCACCCACCATCCTCTCTCTGCTGTATTACTGCACCCACCATCCTCTCCCTGCTGTATTACTGCACCCACCATCCACTTACTACACCCACCATCACCTCCCTGCTGTATTACTACCCCCACCATCCACTTACTACACCCACCATTCCCTCCCTGCTGTAAAACTGCACCCACCATCCACTTACTTCACCCACCATCCCTCCCTGCTGTATTACTACCCCCACCATCCACTTACTGCACCCACCATCCCCTCCCTGCTGTATTACTGCACCCACCATCCTCTGCCTGCTGTATTACTGCCCCCACCATCCACTTACTGCACCCACAATCCCCTCCCTACTGTATTACTGTACCCACCATCCTCTCCCTGCTGTATTACTGCCCCCACCATCCACTTACTGCACCCACCATCCCCTCCCTGCTGTATTACTGCCCCCACCATCCACTTACTGCACCCACCATCCCCTACCTGCTGTATTACTGCTCCCACCATCCACTTACTTCACCCACCATCCCTCCCTGCTGTATTACTACCCCCACCATCGACTTACTGCACCCACCATCCCCTCCCTGCTGTTTTACTGCCCCCACCATCCACTCACTGCACCCACCATCCCCTCCCTGCTGTATTACTGCCCCCACCATCCCCCCTGCTGTATTACTGCACCCACCATCTACTTACTGCACCCACCATCCTCTCCCTGCTGTATTACTGCACCCACCATCCACTTACTGCACCCACCATCCCCCCTGCTGTATTACTGCACCCACCATCCACTACCTGCACCCACCATCCTCTCCCTGCTATATTACTGCCCCCACCATCCACTTACTGCTCCCACCATCTACTTACTGCACCCACCATCCCCCCTTCTGTATTACTGCACCCACCATCCACTTACTGCACCCACCACCCCCCCTGCTGTATTTGCTGCACCCACCATCCACTTACTGCACCCACCATCCCCACCTGCTGTATTACTGCCCCCACCATCCACTTACTGCACCCACCATCCCCACCTGCTGTATTACTGCACCCACCATCCTCTCCCTGCTGTATTACTGCACCCACCATCCACTTACTGCTGTATTACAGCACCCACCATCCCCCCTGCTATATTTGCTGCACCCACCATCCCCCGCCTGCTGTATTACTGCCCCCACCATCCACTTACAGCACCCACCATCCCCCCCTGCCGTATTACTGCACCCACCATCCTCTCCCTGCTGTATTACTGCACCCACCATCCACTTACTGCTGTATTACAGCACCCACTATCCTCTCCCTGCTGTATTACTGCACCCACCATCCTCTCCCTGCTGTATTACTGCCCCCACCATCCTCTCCCTGCTGTATTACTGCCCCCACCATCCACTTACTGCTCCCACCATCCTCTCCCTGCTGTATTACTGCACCCACCATCCTCTGCCTGCTGTATTACTGCCCCCACCATCCACTTACTGCACCCACAATCCCCTCCCTACTGTATTACTGTACCCACCATCCTCTCCCTGCTGTATTACTGCCCCCACCATCCACTTACTGCACCCACCATCCCCTCCCTGCTGTATTACTGCCCCCACCATCCCCCCTGCTGTATTACTGCACCCACCATCCTCTCCCTGCTGTATTACTGCACCCACCATCCTCTGCCTGCTGTATTACTGCCCCCACCATCCACTTACTGCACCCACAATCCCCTCCCTACTGTATTACTGTACCCACCATCCTCTCCCTGCTGTATTACTGCCCCCACCATCCACTTACTGCACCCACCATCCCCTCCCTGCTGTATTACTGCCCCCACCATCCCCCCCTGCTGTATTACTGCACCCAGCATCTATTTACTGCACCCACCATCCCCCCTGCTATATTACTGCACCCACCATCCTCTCTCTCTGCTGTATTACTGCACCCATCATCCTCTTTGCTGTATTACAGCACCCACCATCCTCTCTCTGCTGTATTACTGCACCCACCATCCTCTCCCTGCTGTATTACTGCACCCACCATCCACTTACTACACCCACCATCACCTCCCTGCTGTATTACTACCCCCACCATCCACTTACTACACCCACCATTCCCTCCCTGCTGTAAAACTGCACCCACCATCCACTTACTTCACCCACCATCCCTCCCTGCTGTATTACTACCCCCACCATCCACTTACTGCACCCACCATCCCCTCCCTGCTGTATTACTGCCCCCACCATCTACTTACTGCACCCACCATCCCCCCTGCTGTATTACTGCACCCACCATCCACTTACTGCACCTACCATCCCCTCCCTGCTGTATTACTGCCCCCACCATCCCCCCCTGCTGTATTACTGCACCCACCATCCTCTGCCTGCTGTATTACTGCCCCCACCATCCCCCCTGCTGTATTACTGCACACACCATCTACTCTGCTGTATTACTGCACCCACCATCCTCTCCCTGCTGTATTACTGCACCCACCTTCCTCTCTCTGCTGTATTACTGCACCCACCATCCTCTCCCTGCTGTATTACTGCCCCCACCATCCTCTGTGCTGTATTACAGCACCCACCATCCTCTCTCTGCTGTATTACTGCACCCACCATCCTCTCTCTGCTGTATCACTGCACCCACCATCCACTTACTGCAACCACCATCACCTCCCTGCTGTATTACTACCCCCACCATCTACTTACTGCACCCACCATCCCCTCCCTGCTGTATTACTACCCCCACCATCCACTTACTGCACCCACCATCCCCTCCCTGCTGTATTACTGCTCCCACCATCCACTTACTTCACCCACCATCCCTCCCTGCTGTATTACTACCCCCACCATCGACTTACTGCACCCACCATCCCCTCCCTGCTGTTTTACTGCCTCCACCATCCACTTACTGCACCCACCATCCCCTCCCTGCTGTATTACTGCCCCCACCATCCCCCCTGCTGTATTACTGCACCCACCATCTACTTACTGCACCCACCATCCTCTCCCTGCTGTATTACTGCACCCACCATCCACTTACTGCACCCACCATCCCCCCTGCTGTATTACTGCACCCACCATCCACTACCTGCACCCACCATCCTCTCCCTGCTGTATTACTGCCCCCACCATCCACTTACTGCTCCCACCATCTACTTACTGCACCCACCATCCCCCCTTCTGTATTACTGCACCCACCATCCACTTACTGCACCCACCACCCCCCCCTGCTGTATTTGCTGCACCCACCATCCTCTCCCTGCTGTATTACTGCCCCCACCATCCACTTACTGCTCCCACTATCTACTTACTGCACCCACCATCCCCCCTTCTGTATTACAGCACCCACCATCCACTTACTGCACCCACCATCCCCACCTGCTGTATTACTGCACCCACCATCCTCTCCCTGCTGTATTACTGCACCCACCATCCAATTACTGCTGTATTACAGCACCCACCATCCACTTACTGCACCCACCATCCCCCCTGCTGTATTATTGCCCCCACCATCCACTTACTGCACCCCCCCCTGCTGTATTACTGCACCCACCATCCTCTCCCTGCTGTATTACTGCACCCACCATCCACTTACTGCTTTATTACAGCACCCACCATCCTCTCCCTGCTGTATTACTGCACCCACCATCCTCTCCCTGCTGTATTACTGCCCCCACCATCCTCTCCCTGCTGTATTACTGCACCTACCATCCTCTCCCTGCTGTATTACTGCCCCCACCATCCTCTCCCTGCTGTATTACTGCACCCACCATCCTCTCCCTGCTGTATTACTGCACCCACCATCCTCTCCCTGCTGTATTACTGCACCCACCATCCTCTGCCTGCTGTATTACTGCCCCCACCATCCACTTACTGCACCCACAATCCCCTCCCTACTGTATTACTGTACCCACCATCCTCTCCCTGCTGTATTACTGCCCCCACCATCCACTTACTGCACCCACCATCCCCTCCCTGCTGTATTACTGCCCCCACCATCCCCCCCTGCTGTATTACTGCACCCAGCATCTATTTACTGCACCCACCATCCCCCCTGCTATATTACTGCACCCACCATCCTCTCTCTCTGCTGTATTACTGCACCCACCATCCTCTCTCTCTGCTGTATTACTGCACCCACCATCCTCTCTCTCTGCTGTATTACTGCACCCACCATCCTCTTTGCTGTATTACAGCACCCACCATCCTCTCTCTGCTGTATTACTGCACCCACCATCCTCTCCCTGCTGTATTACTGCACCCACCATCCACTTACTACACCCACCATCACCTCCCTGCTGTATTACTACCCCCACCATCCACTTACTACACCCACCATTCCCTCCCTGCTGTATTACTGCACCCACCATCCACTTACTTCACCCACCATCCCTCCCTGCTGTATTACTACCCCCACCATCCACTTACTGCACCCACCATCCCCTCCCTGCTGTATTACTGCCCCCACCATCTACTTACTGCACCCACCATCCCCCCTGCTGTATTACTGCACCCACCATCCACTTACTGCACCTACCATCCCCTCCCTGCTGTATTACTGCCCCCACCATCCCCCCCTGCTGTATTACTGCACCCACCCACCCACCCTGCTGTATTACTACACCCACCATCCTCTCCCTGCTGTATTACTGCACCCATCATCCTATCCCTGCTGTATTACTGCACCCACCATCCACTTACTGCACCCACCATCCTCTCCCTGCTGTATTACTGCACCCACCATCCACTTACTGCACCCACCATCCTCTCCCTGCTGTATTACTGTACCCACCATCCTCTCCCTGCTGTATTACTGCCCCCACCATCCACTTACTGCTCCCACCATCTACTTACTGCACCCACCATCCCCCCTGCTGTATTACTGCACCCACCATCCACTTACTGCACCCACCATCCCCTCCCTGCTGTATTACTGCCCCCACCATCCACTTACTGCACCCACCATCCTCTCCCTGCTGTATTACTGCCCCCACCATCCCCCCCTGCTGTATTACTGCACCCACCATCCTCTCCCTGCTGTATTACTGCACCCACCATACTCTGCCTGCTGTATTACTGCCCCCACCATCCACTTACTGCACCCACAATCCCCTCCCTACTGTATTACTGTACCCACTATACTCTGCCTGCTGTATTACTGCCCCCACCATCCACTTACTGCACCCACAATCCCCTCCCTACTGTATTACTGTACCCACCATCCTCTCCCTGCTGTATTACTGCCCCCACCATCCACTTACTGCACCCACCATCCCCTCCCTGCTGTATTACTGCCCCCCCCCCCTGCTGTATTACTGCACCCAGCATCTATTTACTGCACCCACCATCCCCCCTGCTATATTACTGCACCCACCATCCTCTCTCTCTGCTGTATTACTGCACCCACCATCCTCTTTGCTGTATTACAGCACCCACCATCCTCTCTCTGCTGTATTACTGCACCCACCATCCTCTCCCTGCTGTATTACTGCACCCACCATCCACTTACTACACCCACCATCACCTCCCTGCTGTATTACTACCCCCACCATCCACTTACTACACCCACCATTCCCTCCCTGCTGTATTACTGCACCCACCATCCACTTACTTCACCCACCATCCCTCCCTGCTGTATTACTACCCCCACCATCCACTTACTGCACCCACCATCCCCTCCCTGCTGTATTACTGCCCTCACCATCTACTTACTGCACCCACCATCCCCCCTGCTGTAATACTGCACCCACCATCCACTTACTGCACCTACCATCCCCTCCCTGTTGTATTACTGCCCCCACCATCCCCCCCTGCTGTATTACTGCACCCACCATCCTCTGCCTGCTGTATTACTGCCCCCACGATCCCCCCTGCTGTATTACTGCACACACCATCTACTTACTGCACCCACCATCCCCCCTGCTGTATTACTGCACCCACCATCCTCTCCCTGCTGTATTACTGCACCCACCTTCCTCTCTCTGCTGTATTACTGCACCCACCATCCTATCCCTGCTGTATTACTGCCCCCACCATCCTCTGTGCTGTATTACAGCACCCACCATCCTCTCTCTGCTGTATTACTGCACCCACCATCCTCTCTCTGCTGTATCACTGCACCCACCATCCACTTACTGCACCCACTATCACCTCCCTGCTGTATTACTACCCCCACCTTCTACTTACTGCACCCACCATCCCCTCCCTGCTGTATTACTACCCCCACCATCCACTTACTGCACCCACCATCCCCTCCCTGCTGTATTACTGCTCCCACCATCCACTTACTTCACCCACCTTCCCTCCCTGCTGTATTACTAACCCCACCATCCACTTACTGCACCCACCATCCCCTCCCTGCTGTATTACTGCCCCCACCATCCCCCCTGCTGTATTACTGCACCCACCATCTACTTACTGCACCCACCATCCTCTCCCTGCTGTATTACTGCACCCACCATCCACTTACTGCACCCACCATCCCCGCTGCTGTATTACTGCACCCACCATCCACTACCTGCACCCACCATCCTCCCCTGCTGTATTACTGCCCCCACCATCCACTTACTGCTCCCACCATCCCCACCTGCTGTATTACTGCACCCACCATCCTATCCCTGCTGTATTACTGCACCCACCATCCACTTACTGCTGTATTACAGCACCCACCATCCACTTACTGCACCCACCATCCCCCCTGCTGTATTTGCTGCACCCACCATCCCCCCTGCTGTATTACTGCCCCCACCATCCACTTACTGCACCCACCCACCCCTGCTGTATTACTGCACCCACCATCCTCTCCCTGCTGTATTACTGCACCCACCGTCCACTTACTGCTTTATTACAGCACCCACCATCCTCTCCCTGCTGTATTACTGCACCCACCATCCTCTCCCTGCTGTATTACTGCCCCCACCATCCTCTCCCTGCTGTATTACTGCCCCCACCATCCACTTACTGCACCCACAATCCCCTCCCTACTGTATTACTGTACCCACCATCCTCTCCCTGCTGTATTACTGCACCCACCATCCACTTACTGCACCCACCATCCCCTCCCTGCTGTATTACTGCCCCCATCATCCCCCCCTGCTGTATTACTGCACCCAGCATCTATTTACTGCACCCACCATCCCCCCTGCTATATTACTGCACCCACCATCCTCTCTCTCTGCTGTATTACTGCACCCACCATCCTCTCTCTCTGCTGTATTACTGCACCCACCATCCTCTCTGCTGTATTACTGCACCCACCATCCTCTCCCTGCTGTATTACTGACCCCACCATCCTCTCCCTGCTGTATTACTGCACCCACCATCCTCTCTCTGCTGTATTACTGCCCCCATCATCCTCTCCCTGCTGTATTACTGCACTCACCATCCTCTCCCTGCTGTATTACTGCACCCAACATCCCCTCCCTGCTGTATTACTGCACCCACCATCCTCTCCCTGCTGTATTACTGCCCCCACCATCCTCTCCCTGCTGTATTACTGCCCCCACCATCCTCTCCCTGCTGTATTACTGCACCCACCATCCTCTCCCTGCTGTATTACTGCCCCCACCATCCTCTCCCTGCTGTATTACTGCACCCACCATCCACTCCCTGCTGTATTACTGCACCCACCATCCACTTACTGCTCCCACCATCCTCTCCCTGCTATATTGCTGCAGCCACCATCCTCTCCCTGCTGTATTACTGCACCCACCATCCTCTGCCTGCTGTATTACTGCCCCCACCATCCACTTACTGCACCCACAATCCCCTCCCTACTGTATTACTGTACCCACCATCCTCTCCCTGCTGTATTACTGCCCCCACCATCCACTTACTGCACCCACCATCCCCTCCCTGCTGTATTACTGCCCCCACCATCCCCCCCTGCTGTCTTACTGCACCCATCATCTATTTACTGCACCCACCATCCCCCCTGCTATATTACTGCACCCACCATCCTCTCTCTCTGCTGTATTACTGCACCCACCATCCTCTCTCTCTGCTGTATTACTGCACCCACCATCCTCTCTGCTGTATTACTGCACCCACCATCCTCTCCCTGCTGTATTACTGCACCCACCATCCACTTACTACACCCACCATCACCTCCCTGCTGGATTACTACCCCCACCATCCACTTACTACACCCACCATTCCCTCCCTGCTGTATTACTGCACCCACCATCCACTTACTTCACCCACCATCCCTCCCTGCTGTATTACTACCCCCACCATCCACTTACTGCACCCACCATCCCCTCCCTGCTGTATTACTGCCCCCACCATCTACTTACTGCACCCACCATCCCCCCTGCTGTATTACTGCACCCACCATCCACTTACTGCACCTACCATCCCCTCCCTGCTGTATTACTGCCCCCACCATCCCCCCTGCTGTATTACTGCACCCCCCCCCCTGCTGTATTACTACACCCACCATCCACTTACTGCACTCACCATCCTCTCCCTGCTGTATTACTGCACCCATCATCCTATCCCTGCTGTATTACTGCACCCACCATCCACTTACTGCACCCACCATCCTCTCCCTGCTGTATTACTGCACCCACCATCCACTTAGTGCACCCACCATCCCCTCCCTGCTGTATTACTGTACCCACCATCCTCTCCCTGCTGTATTACTGCCCCCACCATCCATTTACTGCTCACACCATTTACTTACTGCACCCACCATCCCCCCTGCTGTATTACTGCACCAACCATCCACTTACTGCACCCACCATCCCCTCCCTGCTGTATTACTGCACCCACCATCCACTTACTGCACCCACCATCCCCTCTCTGCTGTATTACTGCACCCACCATCCACTTACTGCACCCCCCCTGCTGTATTACTGCACCCCCCATCCCCTCCCTGCTGTATTACTGCCCCCCACCATCCCCCCTGCTGTACTACTGCACCCCCCCCCCCCCCTGCTGTACGACTGCACCCACCATCCACTTACTGCACCCACCATCCCACCTCTCCTGTGTTACTGCACCCACCATCCCCCCTGCTGTATTACTGCACCCACCATCCTCTCCCTGCGATATTACTGCTCCCACCATCCCCTCCCTGCTGTATTACTGCCCCCACCATCCTCTCTCTGCTGTATTATTGCACCCATCATCCACTTACTGCTGTATTACTGCACCCACCATCCCCTCCCTGCTGTATTACTGCCCCCACCATCCTCTCCCTGCTGTATTACTGCCCCCACCATCCACTTACTGCACCCACCATCCCCCCTGCTGTATTACTGCCCCCACCATCCACTTACTGCACCCACCATCCCCCCTGCTGTATTAAATTTACTGCCCCCACCATCCTCTCTCTGCTGTATTACTGCACCCACCATCCTCTCCCTGCTATATTACTGCACCCACCATCCCCCCTGCTGTATTACTGCACCCACCATCCCCCTGCTGTATTACTGCCCCCACCATCCTCTCTCTGCTGTATTACTGCACCCACAATCCACTTACTGCCCCCACCATCCTCTCTCTGCTGTATTACTGCCCCCACCATCCTCTCCCTGCTGTATTACTGCTCCCACCAACCTCTCTCTGCTGTATTACTGCACCCACGATCCACTTACTGCCCCCACCATCGTCTCCCTGCTGTATTATTGCACCCACCATCCTCTCCCTGCTGTATTACTACACCCACCATCGTCTCCCTGCTGTATTACTGCACCCACCATCCTCTCTCTGCTGTATTACTGCACCCACCATCCTCTCCCTGCTGTATTACTGCACCCACCGTCCTCTCTTCTGCATTACTGCACCCACCATCCCCTTCCTGCTGCATTACTGCCCCCACCATCCTCTCCCTGCTGTATTACTGCACCCACCATCCTCCCCTGCTGTATTACTGCCCCACTATCCTCTCTCTGCTGTATTACTGCACCCACCATCCTCTCCCTGCTGTATTACTGCACCCACCATCCTCTCACTGCTGTATTACTGCACCCACCATCCTCTCCCTGCTGTATTACTGCACCCACCGTCCTCTCCCTGCTGTATTACTGCACCCACCGTCCTCTCCCTGCTGTATTACTGCCCCCATCATCCTCTCCCTGCTGTATTACTGCCCCCACCATCCTCTCCCTACTGTATTACTGCCCCCACCATCCTCTCCCTGCTGTATTACTGCCCCCATCATCCTCTCCCTGCTGTATTACTGCACCCACCATCCTATCTGCTGTATTACTGCCTCCACCATCCTCTCCCTACTGTATTACTGCCCCCACCATCCTCTCCGTGCTGTATTACTGCACCCACTATCCTCTCCCTGCTGTATTACTGCACCCACCATCCTCTCTCTGCTGTATTACTGCACCCACCATTCCCCCCTGCTGTATTACTGCACCCACAATCCACTCCCTGCTGTATTACTGCAGCCACCATCCTCTCCCTGCTGTATTACTGCCCCCATCATCCTCTCCCTGCTGTATTACTGCACCAACCATCCTCTCTCTGCTGTATTACTGCCCCCACCATCCTCTCCCTGCCGTATTACTGCACCCACCATCCTATCTGCTGTATTACTGCCCCCACCATCCTTTCCATGCTATATTACTGCCCCCACCATCCTCTCTCTGCTGTATTACTTCATCCACCATCCTCTCCCTGCTGTATTACTGCCCCCACCATCCTCTCCCTGCTGTATTACTGCACCCACCATCCTCTCTCTGCTGTATTATTGCACCCACCATCCTCTCCCTGCTGTATTACTGCACCCACCATCCACTCCCTGCTGTATTACTGCACCCACCATCCTCTCCCTGCTGTATTACTTCATCCACCATCCCCTCCCTGCTGTATTACTGCCCCCACCAACCTCTCCCTGCTGTATTACTGCACCCCCCATCCCCCCCCCAGCTGTATTACTACACCCACCATCCACTTACTGCACTCACCATCCTCTCCCTGCTGTATTACTGCACCCACCATCCTATCCATGCTGTATTACTGCACCCACCATCCACTTACTGCACCCACCATCCTCTCCCTGCTGTATTACTGCACCCACCATCCACTTACTGCACCCACCATCCCCTTCCTGCTGTATTACTGTACCCACCATCCTCTCCCTGTTGTATTAATGCCCCCACCATCCACTTACTGCTCCCACCATCTACTTTCTGCACCCTCCATCCCCCCTGCTGTATTACTGCGCCCACCATCCACTTACTGCACCCACCATCCCCTCCCTGCTGTATTACTGCACCCACCATCTACTTACTGCACCCACCATCCCCTCCCTGCTGTACTACTGCACCCACCGTCCTCTCCCTGCTGTATTATTGCCCCCATCATCCTCTCCCTGCTGTATTACTGCACCCACCATCCTATCTGCTGTATTACTGCCCCCACCATCCTCTCCCTACTGTATTACTGCCCCCACCATCCTCTCCCTGCTGTATTACTGCCCCCATCATCCTCTCCCTGCTGTATTACTGCACCCACCATCCTATCTGCTGTATTACTGCACCAACCATCCTCTCTCTGCTGTATTACTGCCCCCACCATCCTATCTGCTGTATTACTGCACCCACCATCCTATCTGCTGTATTACTGCCCCCACCATCCTTTCCCTACTGTATTACTGCCCCCACCATCCTCTCCCTGCTGTATTACTGCACCCACCATCCTCTCACTGCTGTATTCCTGCACCCACCATCCTCTCTCTGCTGTATTACTGCACCCACCATTCCCCCCTGCTGTATTACTGCACTCACAATCCTCTCCCTGCTGTATTACTGCACCCACCATCCTCTCCCTGCTGTATTACTGCACCCACCATCCTATCTGCTGTATTACTGCCCCCACTATCCTTTCCCTACTGTGTTACTGCCCCCACCATCCTCTCCCTGCTGTATTACTGCACCCACCATCCTCTCCCTGCTGTATTACTGCACCCACCATCCTCTCTCTGCTGTATTACTGCACCCACCATTCCCCCCTACTGTATTACTGCACCCACAATCCTCTCCCTGCTGTATTACTGCACCCACCATCCTCTCCCTGCTGTATTACTGCACCCACCATCCTCTCTCTGCTGTATTACTGCACCCACCATTCCCCCCTACTGTATTACTGCACCCACAATCCTCTCCCTGCTATATTACTGCCCCCACCATCCTCTCTCTGCTGTATTACTTCATCCACCATCCTCTCCCTGCTGTATTACTGCCCCCATCATCCTCTCCCTGCTGTATTACTGCACCAACCATCCTCTCTCTGCTGTATTACTGCCCCCACCATCCTCTCCCTGCCGTATTACTGCACCCACCATCCTATCTGCTGTATTACTGCCCCCACCATCCTCTCCATGCTATATTACTGCCCCCACCTTCCTCTCTCTGCTGTATTACTTCATCCACCATCCTCTCCCTGCTGTATTACTGCCCCCACCATCCTCTCCCTGCTGTATTACTGCCCCCACCATCCTCTCTCTGCTGTATTATTGCACCCACCATCCCCTCCCTGCTGTATTACTGTACTCACCATCCTCTCCCTGCTGTATTACTGACCCCACCATCCTCTCTCTGCTGTATTACTGTACCAACCATCCCCTCCCTGCTGTATTACTGACCCCACCAACCTCTCCCTGCCGTATTACTGCACCCACCATCCTATCTGCTGTATTACTGCCCCCACCATCCTCTCCATGCTATATTACTGCCCCCACCTTCCTCTCTCTGCTGTATTACTTCATCCACCATCCTCTCCCTGCTGTATTACTGCCCCCACCATCCTCTCCCTGCTGTATTACTGCCCCCACCATCCTCTCTCTGCTGTATTATTGCACCCACCATCCCCTCCCTGCTGTATTACTGTACTCACCATCCTCTCCCTGCTGTATTACTGACCCCACCATCCTCTCTCTGCTGTATTACTGTACCAACCATCCCCTCCCTGCTGTATTACTGCCCCCACCAACCTCTCCCTGCTGTATTACTGCACCCAACATCCCCTCCCTGCTGTATTACTGCACCCACCATCCCCTCCCTGCTGTATTACTGCACCCACCCTCCTCTCCCTGCTGTATTAACACCCACCATCCACTCCCTGCTGTATTACTGCACCCACCATCCTCTCCCTGCTGTATTACTTCATCCACCATCCCCTCCCTGCTGTATTGCTGCCCCCACCAACCTCTCCCTGCTGTATTACTGCACCCCCCATACCCCCCAGCTGTATTACTACACCCACAATCCACTTACTGCACTCACCATCCTCTCCCTGCTGTATTACTGCACCCACCATCCTATCCCTGCTGTATTACTGCACCCACCATCCACTTACTGCACCCACCATCCTCTCCCTGCTGTATTACTGCACCCACCATCCACTTACTGCACCCACCATCCCCTCCCTGCTGTATTACTGTACCCACCATCCTCTCCTACTGTATTAATGCCCCCACCATCCACTTACTGCTCCCACCATCTACTTACTGCACCCTCCATCCCCCCTGCTGTATTACTGCACCCACCATCCACTTACTGCACCCACCATCCCCTCCCTGCTGTATTACTGCACCCACCATCTACTTACTGCACCCACCATCCCCTCCCTGCTGTATTACTGCACCCACCATCCCCTCCCTGCTGTATTACTGCACCCACCATCCACTTACTGCACCCCCCCTCCTGTATTACTGCACCCACCATCCTCTCCCTGCGGTATTACTGCCCCCACCATCCCCTACCTGCTGTATTACTGCCCCCACCATCCTCTCTCTGCTTTATTACTGCACCCATTATCCACTTACTGCTATATTACTGCACCCACCATCCCCTCCCTGCTGTATTACTGCACCCACCATCCTCTCTCTGCTGTATTACTGCCCCCACTATCCTTTCCCTACTGTGTTACTGCCCCCACCATCCTCTCCCTGCTGTATTACTGCACCCACCATCCTCTCCCTGCTGTATTACTGCACCCACCATCCTCTCTCTGCTGTATTACTGCACCCACCATTCCCCCCTACTGTATTACTGCACCCACAATCCTCTCCCTGCTGTATTACTGCACCCACCATCCTCTCCCTGCTGTATTACTGCACCCACCATCCTCTCTCTGCTGTATTACTGCACCCACCATTCCCCCCTACTGTATTACTGCACCCACAATCCTCTCCCTGCTATATTACTGCCCCCACCATCCTCTCTCTGCTGTATTACTTCATCCACCATCCTCTCCCTGCTGTATTACTGCCCCCATCATCCTCTCCCTGCTGTATTACTGCACCAACCATCCTCTCTCTGCTGTATTACTGCCCCCACCATCCTCTCCCTGCCGTATTACTGCACCCACCATCCTATCTGCTGTATTACTGCCCCCACCATCCTCTCCATGCTATATTACTGCCCCCACCATCCTCTCTCTGCTGTATTACTTCATCCACCATCCTCTCCCTGCTGTATTACTGCCCCCACCATCCTCTCCCTGCTGTATTACTGCCCCCACCATCCTCTCTCTGCTGTATTATTGCACCCACCATCCCCTCCCTGCTGTATTACTGTACTCACCATCCTCTCCCTGCTGTATTACTGACCCCACCATCCTCTCTCTGCTGTATTACTGTACCAACCATCCCCTCCCTGCTGTATTACTGCCCCCACCAACCTCTCCCTGCTGTATTACTGCACCCAACATCCCCTCCCTGCTGTATTACTGCACCCACCATCCCCTCCCTGCTGTATTACTGCACCCACCCTCCTCTCCCTGCTGTATTAACACCCACCATCCACTCCCTGCTGTATTACTGCACCCACCATCCTCTCCCTGCTGTATTACTTCATCCACCATCCCCTCCCTGCTGTATTGCTGCCCCCACCAACCTCTCCCTGCTGTATTACTGCACCCCCCATACCCCCCAGCTGTATTACTACACCCACAATCCACTTACTGCACTCACCATCCTCTCCCTGCTGTATTACTGCACCCACCATCCTATCCCTGCTGTATTACTGCACCCACCATCCACTTACTGCACCCACCATCCTCTCCCTGCTGTATTACTGCACCCACCATCCACTTACTGCACCCACCATCCCCTCCCTGCTGTATTACTGTACCCACCATCCTCTCCTACTGTATTAATGCCCCCACCATCCACTTACTGCTCCCACCATCTACTTACTGCACCCTCCATCCCCCCTGCTGTATTACTGCACCCACCATCCACTTACTGCACCCACCATCCCCTCCCTGCTGTATTACTGCACCCACCATCTACTTACTGCACCCACCATCCCCTCCCTGCTGTATTACTGCACCCACCATCCCCTCCCTGCTGTATTACTGCACCCACCATCCACTTACTGCACCCCCCCTCCTGTATTACTGCACCCACCATCCTCTCCCTGCGGTATTACTGCCCCCACCATCCCCTCCCTGCTGTATTACTGCCCCCACCATCCTCTCTCTGCTTTATTACTGCACCCATTATCCACTTACTGCTATATTACTGCACCCACCATCCCCTCCCTGCTGTATTACTGCACCCACCATCCTCTCTCTGCTGTATTACTGCCCGCACCATCCCCTCCCTGCTGTATTACTGCACCCACCATCCTCTCCCTGCTGTATTACTGCCCCCCACCAACCTCTCCCTGCTGTATTACTGCACCCACCATCCTCTCTCTGCTGTATTACTGCCCCCACTATCCTCTCTCTGCTGTATTACTGCACCCACCATCCTCTCCCTGCTGTATTACTGCACCCACCATCCTCTCACTGCTGTATTATTGCACCCACCATCCCATCTCTGCTGTATTACTGTACCAACCATCCCCTCTCTGCTGTATTATTGCACTCACCATCCTCTCCCTGCTGTATTACTGCCCCCACCATCCTCTCCCTGCTGTATTACTGCACCCACAATCCTATCTGCTGTATTACTGCACCCACCATCCTATCTGCTGTATTACTGCCCCCACCATCCACTCCCTGCTGTATTACTGCACCCACCATCCTCTCTCTGCTGTATTACTGCACCCACCATTCCCCCCTGCTGTATTACTACACCCACCATCCTCTCCCTGCTGTATTACTGCACCCACCATCCTCTCTCTGCTGTATTACTGCCCCCATCATCCTCTCCCGGCTGTATTACTGCACCAACCATCCTCTCTCTGCTGTATTACTGCCCCCACCATCCTCTCCCTGCCGTATTACTGCACCCACAATCCTATCTGCTGTATTACTGCCCCCACCATCCTCTCCCTACTGTATTACTGCCCCCACCATCCTCTCTCTGCTTTATTACTTCATCCACCGTCCTCTCCCTGCTGTATTACTGCCCCCACCATCCTCTCCCTGCTGTATTACTGCACCCACCATCCTCTCTCTGCTGTATTACTGCACCCACCATCCTCTCCCTGCTGTATTACTGCCCCCATCATCCTCTCCCTGCTGTATTACTGCACCCACCATCCTATCTGCTGTATTACTGCCCCCACCATCCTCTCCCTACTGTATTACTGCCCCCACCATCCTCTCCCTGCTGTATTACTGCCCCCATCATCCTCTCCCTGCTGTATTACTGCACCCACCATCCTATCTGCTGTATTACTGCCTCCACCATCCTCTCCCTACTGTATTACTGCCCCCACCATCCTCTCCATGCTGTATTACTGCACCCACCATCCTCTCCCTGCTGTATTACTGCACCCACCATCCTCTCTCTGCTGTATTACTGCACCCACCATTCCCCCCTGCTGTATTACTGCACCCACAATCCACTCCCTGCTGTATTACTGCAGCCACCATCCTCTCCCTGCTGTATTACTGCCCCCATCATCCTCTCCCTGCTGTATTACTGCACCAACCATCCTCTCTCTGCTGTATTACTGCACCAACCATCCTCTCTCTGCTGTATTACTGCCCCCACCATCCTCTCCCTGCCGTATTACTGCACCCACCATCCTATCTGCTGTATTACTGCCCCCACCATCCTCTCTCTGCTGTATTACTTCATCCACCATCCTCTCCCTGCTGTATTACTGCCCCCACCATCCTCTCCCTGCTGTATTACTGCACCCACCATCCTCTCTCTGCTGTATTATTGCACCCACCATCCTCTCCCTGCTGTATTACTGCACCCACCATCCACTCCCTGCTGTATTACTGCACCCACCATCCTCTCCCTGCTGTATTTCTTCATCCACCATCCCCTCCCTGCTGTATTACTGCCCCCACCAACCTCTCCCTGCTGTATTACTGCACCCCCCACCCCCACCCCCAGCTGTATTACTACACCCACCATCCACTTACTGCACTCACCATCCTCTCCCTGCTGTATTACTGCACCCACCATCCTATCCATGCTGTATTACTGCACCCACCATCCACTTACTGCACCCACCATCCTCTCCCTGCTGTATTACTGCACCCACCATCCACTTACTGCACCCACCATCCACTCCCTGCTGTATTACTGTACCCACCATCCTCTCCCTGCTGTATTAATGCCCCCACCATCCACTTACTGCTCCCACCATCTACTTTCTGCACCCTCCATCCCCCCTGCTGTATTACTGCGCCCACCATCCACTTACTGCACCCACCATCCCCTCCCTGCTGTATTACTGCACCCACCATCTACTTACTGCACCCACCATCCCCTCCCTGCTGTACTACTGCACCCACCGTCCTCTCCCTGCTGTATTACTGCCCCCATCATCCTCTCCCTGCTGTATTACTGCACCCACCATCCTATCTGCTGTATTACTGCCCCCACCATCCTCTCCCTACTGTATTACTGCCCCCACCATCCTCTCCCTGCTGTATTACTGCCCCCATCATCCTCTCCCTGCTGTATTACTGCACCCACCATCCTATCTGCTGTATTACTGCACCAACCATCCTCTCTCTGCTGTATTACTGCCCCCACCATCCTATCTGCTGTATTACTGCACCCACCATCCTATCTGCTGTATTACTGCCCCCACCATCCTTTCCCTACTGTATTACTGCCCCCACCATCCTCTCCCTGCTGTATTACTGCACCCACCATCCTCTCCCTGCTGTATTCCTGCACCCACCATCCTCTCTCTGCTGTATTACTGCACCCACCATTCCCCCCTGCTGTATTACTGCACTCACAATCCTCTCCCTGCTGTATTACTGCACCCACCATCCTCTCCCTGCTGTATTACTGCACCCACCATCCTATCTGCTGTATTACTGCCCCCACCATCCTTTCCCTACTGTGTTACTGCCCCCACCATCCTCTCCCTGCTGTATTACTGCACCCACCATCCTCTCCCTGCTGTATTACTGCACCCACCATCCTCTCTCTGCTGTATTACTGCACCCACCATTCCCCCCTACTGTATTACTGCACCCACAATCCTCTCCCTGCTGTATTACTGCACCCACCATCCTCTCCCTGCTGTATTACTGCCCCCATCATCCTCTCCCTGCTGTATTACTGCACCAACCATCCTCTCTCTGCTGTATTACTGCCCCCACCATCCTCTCCCTGCCGTATTACTGCACCCACCATCCTATCTGCTGTATTACTGCCCCCACCATCCTCTCCATGCTATATTACTGCCCCCACCATCCTCTCTCTGCTGTATTACTTCATCCACCATCCTCTCCCTGCTGTATTACTGCCCCCACCATTCTCTCCCTGCTGTATTACTGCACCCACCATCCTCTCTCTGCTGTATTATTGCACCCACCATCCCCTCCCTGCTGTATTACTGTACTCACCATCCTCTCCCTGCTGTATTACTGACCCCACCATCCTCTCTCTGCTGTATTACTGTACCAACCATCCCCTCCCTGCTGTATTACTGCCCCCACCAACCTCTCCCTGCTGTATTACTGCACCCAACATCCCCTCCCTGCTGTATTACTGCACCCACCATCCCCTCCCTGCTGTATTACTGCACCCACCCTCCTCTCCCTGCTGTATTAACACCCACCATCCACTCCCTGCTGTATTACTGCACCCACCATCCTCTCCCTGCTGTATTACTTCATCCACCATCCCCTCCCTGCTGTATTGCTGCCCCCACCAACCACTCCCTGCTGTATTACTGCACCCCCCCATCCACCCCAGCTGTATTACTACACCCACAATCCACTTACTGCACTCACCATCCTCTCCCTGCTGTATTACTGCACCCACCATCCTATCCCTGCTGTATTACTGCACCCACCATCCACTTACTGCACCCACCATCCTCTCCCTGCTGTATTACTGCACCCACCATCCACTTACTGCACCCACCATCCCCTCCCTGCTGTATTACTGTACCCACCATCCTCTCCTACTGTATTAATGCCCCCACCATCCACTTACTGCTCTCACCATCTACTTACTGCACCCTCCATCCCCCCTGCTGTATTACTGCACCCACCATCCACTTACTGCACCCACCATCCCCTCCCTGCTGTATTACTACACCCACCATCTACTTACTGCACCCACCATCCCCTCCCTGCTGTATTACTGCACCCACCATCCCCTCCCTGCTGTATTACTGCACCCACCATCCACTTACTGCACCCCCCCTCCTGTATTACTGCACCCACCATCCCCCCTGCTGTATTACTGTGCCCACCATCCCCTCCCTGCTGTATTACTGCCCCCACCATCCACTCTCTGCTTTATTACTGCACCCATTATCCACTTACTGCTATATTACTGCACCCACCATCCCCTCCCTGCTGTATTACTGCACCAACCATCCTCTCTCTGCTGTATTACTGCCCCCACCATCCTCTCCCTGCCGTATTACTGCACCCACCATCCTATCTGCTGTATTACTGCCCCCACCATCCTCTCCATGCTATATTACTGCCCCCACCATCCTCTCTCTGCTGTATTACTTCATCCACCATCCTCTCCCTGCTGTATTACTGCCCCCACCATCCTCTCCCTGCTGTATTACTGCACCCACCATCCTCTCTCTGCTGTATTATTGCACCCACCATCCTCTCCCTGCTGTATTACTGCACCCACCATCCACTCCCTGCTGTATTACTGCACCCACCATCCTCTCCCTGCTGTATTTCTTCATCCACCATCCCCTCCCTGCTGTATTACTGCCCCCACCAACCTCTCCCTGCTGTATTACTGCACCCCCCATCCCCCCCAGCTGTATTACTACACCCACCATCCACTTACTGCACTCACCATCCTCTCCCTGCTGTATTACTGCACCCACCATCCTATCCATGCTGTATTACTGCACCCACCATCCACTTACTGCACCCACCATCCTCTCCCTGCTGTATTACTGCACCCACCATCCACTTACTGCACCCACCATCCACTCCCTGCTGTATTACTGTACCCACCATCCTCTCCCTGCTGTATTAATGCCCCCACCATCCACTTACTGCTCCCACCATCTACTTTCTGCACCCTCCATCCCCCCTGCTGTATTACTGCGCCCACCATCCACTTACTGCACCCACCATCCCCTCCCTGCTGTATTACTGCACCCACCATCTACTTACTGCACCCACCATCCCCTCCCTGCTGTACTACTGCACCCACCGTCCTCTCCCTGCTGTATTACTGCCCCCATCATCCTCTCCCTGCTGTATTACTGCACCCACCATCCTATCTGCTGTATTACTGCCCCCACCATCCTCTCCCTACTGTATTACTGCCCCCACCATCCTCTCCCTGCTGTATTACTGCCCCCATCATCCTCTCCCTGCTGTATTACTGCACCCACCATCCTATCTGCTGTATTACTGCACCAACCATCCTCTCTCTGCTGTATTACTGCCCCCACCATCCTATCTGCTGTATTACTGCCCCCACCATCCTTTCTCTACTGTATTACTGCCCCCACCATCCTCTCCCTGCTGTATTACTGCACCCACCATCCTCTCCCTGCTGTATTCCTGCACCCACCATCCTCTCTCTGCTGTATTACTGCACCCACCATTCCCCCCTGCTGTATTACTGCACTCACAATCCTCTCCCTGCTGTATTACTGCACCCACCATCCTCTCCCTGCTGTATTACTGCACCCACCATCCTATCTGCTGTATTACTGCCCCCACCATCCTTTCCCTACTGTGTTACTGCCCCCACCATCCTCTCCCTGCTGTATTACTGCTCCCACCATCCTCTCCCTGCTGTATTACTGCACCCACCATCCTCTCTCTGCTGTATTACTGCACCCACCATTCCCCCCTACTGTATTACTGCACCCACAATCCTCTCCCTGCTGTATTACTGCACCCACCATCCTCTCCCTGCTGTATTACTGCCCCCATCATCCTCTCCCTGCTGTATTACTGCACCAACCATCCTCTCTCTGCTGTATTACTGCCCCCACCATCCTCTCCCTGCCGTATTACTGCACCCACCATCCTATCTGCTGTATTACTGCCCCCACCATCCTCTCCATGCTATATTACTGCCCCCACCATCCTCTCTCTGCTGTATTACTTCATCCACCATCCTCTCCCTGCTGTATTACTGCCCCCACCATTCTCTCCCTGCTGTATTACTGCACCCACCATCCTCTCTCTGCTGTATTATTGCACCCACCATCCCCTCCCTGCTGTATTACTGTTCTCACCATCCTCTCCCTGCTGTATTACTGACCCCACCATCCTCTCTCTGCTGTATTACTGTACCAACCATCCCCTCCCTGCTGTATTACTGCCCCCACCAACCTCTCCCTGCTGTATTACTGCACCCAACATCCCCTCCCTGCTGTATTACTGCACCCACCATCCCCTCCCTGCTGTATTACTGCACCCACCCTCCTCTCCCTGCTGTATTAACACCCACCATCCACTCCCTGCTGTATTACTGCACCCACCATCCTCTCCCTGCTGTATTACTTCATCCACCATCCCCTCCCTGCTGTATTGCTGCCCCCACCAACCTCTCCCTGCTGTATTACTGCACCCCCCCCATCCACCCCAGCTGTATTACTACACCCACAATCCACTTACTGCACTCACCATCCTCTCCCTGCTGTATTACTGCACCCACCATCCTATCCCTGCTGTATTACTGCACCCACCATCCACTTACTGCACCCACCATCCTCTCCCTGCTGTATTACTGCACCCACCATCCACTTACTGCACCCACCATCCCCTCCCTGCTGTATTACTGTACCCACCATCCTCTCCTACTGTATTAATGCCCCCACCATCCACTTACTGCTCCCACCATCTACTTACTGCACCCTCCATCCCCCCTGCTGTATTACTGCACCCACCATCCACTTACTGCACCCACCATCCCCTCCCTGCTGTATTACTACACCCACCATCTACTTACTGCACCCACCATCCCCTCCCTGCTGTATTACTGCACCCACCATCCCCTCCCTGCTGTATTACTGCACCCACCATCCACTTACTGCACCCCCCCTCCTGTATTACTGCACCCACCATCCCCCCTGCTGTATTACTGTGCCCACCATCCCCTCCCTGCTGTATTACTGCCCCCACCATCCACTCTCTGCTTTATTACTGCACCCATTATCCACTTACTGCTATATTACTGCACCCACCATCCCCTCCCTGCTGTATTACTGCACCCACCATCCTCTCTCTGCTGTATTACTGCCCCCACCATCCCCTCCCTGCTGTATTACTGCACCCACCATCCTCTCCCTGCTGTATTACTGCCCCCCACCAACCTCTCCCTGCTGTATTACTGCACCCACCATCCTCTCTCTGCTGTATTACTGCCCCCACTATCCTCTCTCTGCTGTATTACTGCACCCACCATCCTCTCCCTGCTGTATTACTGCACCCACCATCCTCTCACTGCTGTATTATTGCACCCACCATCCCATCTCTGCTGTATTACTGTACCAACCATCCCCTCTCTGCTGTATTATTGCACTCACCATCCTCTCCCTGCTGTATTACTGCCCCCACCATCCTCTCCCTGTTGTATTACTGCACCCACAATCCTATCTGCTGTATTACTGCACCCACCATCCTATCTGCTGTATTACTGCCCCCACCATCCTCTCCCGGCTGTATTACTGCACCCACCATCCTCTCTCTGCTGTATTACTGCACCCACCATTCCCCCCTGCTGTATTACTACACCCACCATCCTCTCCCTGCTGTATTACTGCACCCACCATCCTCTCTCTGCTGTATTACTGCCCCCATCATCCTCTCCCGGCTGTATTACTGCACCAACCATCCTCTCTCTGCTGTATTACTGCCCCCACCATCCTCTCCCTGCCGTATTACTGCACCCACCATCCTATCTGCTGTATTACTGCCCCCACCATCCTCTCCCTACTGTATTACTGCCCCCACCTTCCTCTCTCTGCTTTATTACTTCATCCACCGTCCTCTCCCTGCTGTATTACTGACCCCACCATCCTCTCCCTGCTGTATTACTGCACTCACCATCCTCTCCCTGCTGTATTACTGCCCCCACTAACCTCTCCCTGCTGTATTACTGCACCCAACATCCCCTCCCTGCTGTATTACTGCACCCAACATCCCCTCCCTGCTGTATTACTGCACCCACCATCCTCTCCCTGCTGTATTACTGCCCCCACCATCCTCTCCCTGCTGTATTACTGCCCCCACCAACCTCTCCCTGCTGTATAACTGCACCCAACATCCTCTCTCTGCTGTATTACTGCACCCACCATCCCCTCCCTGCTATATTACTGCACTCACCTTCCTCTCTGCTGTATTGCTGCACCCACCATCCACTTACTGCACCCACCATCCCCTCCCTGCTGTATTACTGCACCCACCATTCTCTCTGCTGTATTGCTGCACCCACCATCCACTTACTGCCCCCACCATCCCCTCCCTGCTGTATTACTGCACCCACCATCCTCTCCCTGCTGTATTACTGCGCCCACCATCCTCTCCCTGCTGTATTACTGCACCCACCATCCTCTCCCTGGTGTATTACTGCACCCACCGTCCTCTCCCTGCTGTATTACTGCACCAACCATCCTCTTTCTGCTGTATTACTGCCCCCACCATCCACTCCCTGCTGTATTACTGCACCCACCATCCTTTCCCTGCTGTATTACTGCCCCCACCATCCTCTCCCTACTGTATTCCTGCACCCACCATCCTCTCCCTGCTGTATTACTGCACCCACCATCCTCTCTCTGCTGTATTATTGCACCCACCATCCCATCTCTGCTGTATTACTGTACCAACCATCCCCTCCCTGCTGTATTATTGCACTCACCATCCTCTCCCTGCTGTATTACTGCCCCCACCATCCTCTCCCTGCTTTATTACTGCACTCACCATCCTCTCCCTGCTGTATTACTGCACCCACCATCCTCTCCCTGCTGTATTACTGCCCCCACCATCCTCTCTCTGCTGTATTACTGCACCCAACATCCTCTCCCTGCTGTATTACTGCCCCCACCAACCTCTCCCTGCTGTATTACTGCACCCACCATCCCCTCCCTGCTGTATTACTGCACCCACCGTCCACTCCCTGCTGTATTACTTCATCCACCATCCTCTCCCTGCCGTATTACTGCACCAACCATCCTCTCTCTGCTGTATTACTGCACCCACCATCCTTTCCCTGCTGTATTACTGCCCCCACCATCCTCTCCCTACTGTATTCCTGCACCCACCATCCTCTCCCTGCTGTATTACTGCACCCACCATCCTCTCTCTGCTGTATTATTGCACCCACCATCCCATCTCTGCTGTATTACTGTACCAACCATCCCCTCCCTGCTGTATTATTGCACTCACCATCCTCTCCCTGCTGTATTACTGCCCCCACCATCCTCTCCCTGCTGTATTACTGCACCCACCATCCTCTCCCTGCTGTATTACTGCACCCACCATCCTCTCCCTGCTGTATTACTGCCCCAACCATCCTCTCTCTGCTGTATTACTGCACCCACCATCCTCTCCCTGCTGTATTACTGCCCCCACCATCCTCTCCCTGCTGTATTACTGCCCCCACCAACCTCTCCCTGCTGTATAACTGCACCCAACATCCTCTCTCTGCTGTATTACTGCACCCACCATCCTCTCCCTGCTGTATTACTGCCCCCACCATCCTCTCCCTGCTGTATTACTGCACCCACCATCCTCTCTCTGCTATATTACTGCACCCACCATCCTCTCTCTGCTGTATTACTGCACCCACCATCCTCTCCCTGCTGTGTTACTGCACTCACCATCCTCTCCCTGCTGTATTACTGACCCCACCATCCTCTCTCTGCTGTATTACTGCACTCACCATCCTCTCCCTGCTGTATTACTGACCCCACCATCCTCTCCCTGCTGTATTACTGCACTCACCATCCTCTCCCTGCTGTATTACTGCCCCCACTAACCTCTCCCTGCTGTATTACTGCACCCAACATCCCCTCCCTGCTGTATTACAGCACCCAACATCCCCTCCCTGCTGTATTACTGCACCCACCATCCTCTCCCTGCTGTATTACTGCCCCCACCATCCTCTCCCTGCTGTATTACTGCCCCCACCAACCTCTCCCTGCTGTATAACTGCACCCAACATCCTCTCTCTGCTGTATTACTGCACCCACCATCCCCTCCCTGCTATATTACTGCACTCACCTTCCTCTCTGCTGTATTGCTGCACCCACCATCCACTTACTGCACCCACCATCCCCTCCCTGCTGTATTACTGCACCCACCATTCTCTCTGCTGTATTGCTGCACCCACCATCCACTTACTGCCCCCACCATCCCCTCCCTGCTGTATTACTGCACCCACCATCCTCTCCCTGCTGTATTACTGCGCCCACCATCCTCTCCCTGCTGTATTACTGCACCCACCGTCCTCTCCCTGGTGTATTACTGCACCCACCGTCCTCTCCCTGCTGTATTACTGCACCAACCATCCACTTACTGCACCCACCATCCCCTCCCTGCTGTATTACTGCACCCACCATCCACTTACTGCACCCACCATCCCCTCTCTGCTGTATTACTGCACCCACCATCCACTTACTGCACCCCCCCTGCTGTATTACTGGACCCCCCATCCCCTCCCTGCTGTATTACTGCCCCCCACCATCCCCCCTGCTGTACTACTGCACCCCCCCCCCCCCCGCTGTACGACTGCACCCACCATCCACTTACTGCACCCACCATCCCACCCCTCCTGTATTACTGCACCCACCATCCCCCCTGCTGTATTACTGCACCCACCATCCTCTCCCTGCGATATTACTGCTCCCACCATCCCCTCCCTGCTGTATTACTGCCCCCACCATCCTCTCTCTGCTGTATTACTGCACCCATCATCCACTTACTGCTGTATTACTGCACCCACCATCCCCTCCCTGCTGTATTACTGCCCCCACCATCCTCTCCCTGCTGTATTACTGCCCCCACCATCCACTTACTGCACCCACCATCCCCCCTGCTGTATTACTGCCCCCACCATCCACTTATTGCACCCACCATCCCCCCTGCTGTATTAAATTTACTGCCCCCACCATCCTCTCTCTGCTGTAAAACTGCACCCACCATCCTCTCCCTGCTATATTACTGCACCCACCATCCCTCCTGCTGTATTACTGCACCCACCATCCCCCTGCTGTATTACTGCCCCCACCATCCTCTCTCTGCTGTATTACTGCACCCACAATCCACTTACTGCCCCCACCATCCTCTCTCTGCTGTATTACTGCCCCCACCATCCTCTCCCTGCTGTATTACTGCTCCCACCAACCTCTCTCTGCTGTATTACTGCACCCACGATCCACTTACTGCCCCCACCATCGTCTCCCTGCTGTATTATTGCACCCACCATCCTCTCCCTGCTGTATTACTACACCCACCATCGTCTCCCTGCTGTATTACTGCACCCACCATCCTCTCTCTGCTGTATTACTGCACCCACCATCCTCTCCCTGCTGTATTACTGCACCCACCGTCCTCTCTTCTGCATTACTGCACCCACCATCCCCTTCCTGCTGCATTACTGCCCCCACCATCCTCTCCCTGCTGTATTACTGCACCCACCATCCTCCCCTGCTGTATTACTGCCCCACCATCCTCTCTCTGCTGTATTACTGCACCCACCATCCTCTCCCTGCTGTATTACTGCACCCACCATCCTCTCACTGCTGTATTACTGCACCCACCATCCTCTCCCTGCTGTATTACTGCACCCACCGTCCTCTCCCTGCTGTATTACTGCCCCCATCATCCTCTCCCTGCTGTATTACTGCACCCACCATCCTATCTGCTGTATTACTGCCCCCACCATCCTCTCCCTACTGTATTACTGCCCCCACCATCCTCTCCCTGCTGTATTACTGCCCCCATCATCCTCTCCCTGCTGTATTACTGCACCCACCATCCTATCTGCTGTATTACTGCCTCCACCATCCTCTCCCTACTGTATTACTGCCCCCACCATCCTCTCCGTGCTGTATTACTGCACCCACCATCCTCTCCCTGCTGTATTACTGCACCCACCATCCTCTCTCTGCTGTATTACTGCACCCACCATTCCCCCCTGCTGTATTACTGCACCCACAATCCACTCCCTGCTGTATTACTGCAGCCACCATCCTCTCCCTGCTGTATTACTGCCCCCATCATCCTCTCCCTGCTGTATTACTGCACCAAGCATCCTCTCTCTGCTGTATTACTGCACCAACCATCCTCTCTCTGCTGTATTACTGCCCCCACCATCCTCTCCCTGCCGTATTACTGCACCCACCATCCTATCTGCTGTATTACTGCCCCCACCATCCTCTCCATGCTATATTACTGCCCCCACCATCCTCTCTCTGCTGTATTACTTCATCCACCATCCTCTCCCTGCTGTATTACTGCCCCCACCATCCTCTCCCTGCTGTATTACTGCACCCACCATCCTCTCTCTGCTGTATTATTGCACCCACCATCCTCTCCCTGCTGTATTACTGCACCCACCATCCACTCCCTGCTGTATTACTGCACCCACCATCCTCTCCCTGCTGTATTTCTTCATCCACCATCCCCTCCCTGCTGTATTACTGCCCCCACCAACCTTTCCCTGCTGTATTACTGCACCCCCCATCCCCCCCCCAGCTGTATTACTACACCCACCATCCACTTACTGCACTCACCATCCTCTCCCTGCTGTATTACTGCACCCACCATCCTATCCATGCTGTATTACTGCACCCACCATCCACTTACTGCACCCACCATCCTCTCCCTGCTGTATTACTGCACCCACCATCCACTTACTGCACCCACCATCCACTCCCTGCTGTATTACTGTACCCACCATCCTCTCCCTGCTGTATTAATGCCCCCACCATCCACTTACTGCTCCCACCATCTACTTTCTGCACCCTCCATCCCCCCTGCTGTATTACTGCGCCCACCATCCACTTACTGCACCCACCATCCCCTCCCTGCTGTATTACTGCACCCACCATCTACTTACTGCACCCACCATCCCCTCCCTGCTGTACTACTGCACCCACCGTCCTCTCCCTGCTGTATTACTGCCCCCATCATCCTCTCCCTGCTGTATTACTGCACCCACCATCCTATCTGCTGTATTACTGCCCCCACCATCCTCTCCCTACTGTATTACTGCCCCCACCATCCTCTCCCTGCTGTATTACTGCCCCCATCATCCTCTCCCTGCTGTATTACTGCACCCACCATCCTATCTGCTGTATTACTGCACCAACCATCCTCTCTCTGCTGTATTACTGCCCCCACCATCCTATCTGCTGTATTACTGCACCCACCATCCTATCTGCTGTATTACTGCCCCCACCATCCTTTCCCTACTGTATTACTGCCCCCACCATCCTCTCCCTGCTGTATTACTGCACCCACCATCCTCTCCCTGCTGTATTCCTGCACCCACCATCCTCTCTCTGCTGTATTACTGCACCCACCATTCCCCCCTGCTGTATTACTGCACTCACAATCCTCTCCCTGCTGTATTACTGCACCCACCATCCTCTCCCTGCTGTATTACTGCACCCACCATCCTATCTGCTGTATTACTGCCCCCACCATCCTTTCCCTACTGTGTTACTGCCCCCACCATCCTCTCCCTGCTGTATTACTGCACCCACCATCCTCTCCCTGCTGTATTACTGCACCCACCTTCCTCTCTCTGCTGTATTACTGCACCCACCATTCCCCCCTACTGTATTACTGCACCCACAATCCTCTCCCTGCTGTATTACTGCACCCACCATCCTCTCCCTGCTGTATTACTGCCCCCATCATCCTCTCCCTGCTGTATTACTGCACCAACCATCCTCTCTCTGCTGTATTACTGCCCCCACCATCCTCTCCCTGCCGTATTACTGCACCCACCATCCTATCTGCTGTATTACTGCCCCCACCATCCTCTCCATGCTATATTACTGCCCCCACCATCCTCTCTCTGCTGTATTACTTCATCCACCATCCTCTCCCTGCTGTATTACTGCCCCCACCATTCTCTCCCTGCTGTATTACTGCACCCACCATCCTCTCTCTGCTGTATTATTGCACCCACCATCCCCTCCCTGCTGTATTACTGTACTCACCATCCTCTCCCTGCTGTATTACTGACCCCACCATCCTCTCTCTGCTGTATTACTGTACCAACCATCCCCTCCCTGCTGTATTACTGCCCCCACCAACCTCTCCCTGCTGTATTACTGCACCCAACATCCCCTCCCTGCTGTATTACTGCACCCACCATCCCCTCCCTGCTGTATTACTGCACCCACCCTCCTCTCCCTGCTGTATTAACACCCACCATCCACTCCCTGCTGTATTACTGCACCCACCAATCTCTCCCTGCTGTATTACTTCATCCACCATCCCCTCCCTGCTGTATTGCTGCCCCCACCAACCTCTCCCTGCTGTATTACTGCACCCCCCCATCCACCCCAGCTGTATTACTACACCCACCGTCCTCTCCCTGGTGTATTACTGCACCCACCGTCCTCTCCCTGCTGTATTACTGCACCCACCATCCTATCCCTGCTGTATTACTGCACCCACCATCCACTTACTGCACCCACCATCCTCTCCCTGCTGTATTACTGCACCCACCATCCACTTACTGCACCCACCATCCCCTCCCTGCTGTATTACTGTACCCACCATCCTCTCCTACTGTATTAATGCCCCCACCATCCACTTACTGCTCCCACCATCTACTTACTGCACCCTCCATCCCCCCTGCTGTATTACTGCACCCACCATCCACTTACTGCACCCACCATCCCCTCCCTGCTGTATTACTACACCCACCATCTACTTACTGCACCCACCATCCCCTCCCTGCTGTATTACTGCACCCACCATCCCCTCCCTGCTGTATTACTGCACCCACCATCCACTTACTGCACCCCCCCTCCTGTATTACTGCACCCACCATCCCCCCTGCTGTATTACTGTGCCCACCATCCCCTCCCTGCTGTATTACTGCCCCCACCATCCACTCTCTGCTTTATTACTGCACCCATTATCCACTTACTGCTATATTACTGCACCCACCATCCCCTCCCTGCTGTATTACTGCACCAACCATCCTCTCTCTGCTGTATTACTGCCCCCACCATCCTCTCCCTGCCGTATTACTGCACCCACCATCCTATCTGCTGTATTGCTGCCCCCACCATCCTCTCCATGCTATATTACTGCCCCCACCATCCTCTCTCTGCTGTATTACTTCATCCACCATCCTCTCCCTGCTGTATTACTGCCCCCACCATCCTCTCCCTGCTGTATTACTGCACCCACCATCCTCTCTCTGCTGTATTATTGCACCCACCATCCTCTCCCTGCTGTATTACTGCACCCACCATCCACTCCCTGCTGTATTACTGCACCCACCATCCTCTCCCTGCTGTATTTCTTCATCCACCATCCCCTCCCTGCTGTATTACTGCCCCCACCAACCTCTCCCTGCTGTATTACTGCACCCCCCATCCCCCCCAGCTGTATTACTACACCCACCATCCACTTACTGCACTCACCATCCTCTCCCTGCTGTATTACTGCACCCACCATCCTATCCATGCTGTATTACTGCACCCACCATCCACTTACTGCACCCACCATCCTCTCCCTGCTGTATTACTGCACCCACCATCCACTCCCTGCTGTATTACTGTACCCACCATCCTCTCCCTGCTGTATTAATGCCCCCACCATCCACTTACTGCTCCCACCATCTACTTTCTGCACCCTCCATCCCCCCTGCTGTATTACTGCGCCCACCATCCACTTACTGCACCCACCATCCCCTCCCTGCTGTATTACTGCACCCACCATCTACTTACTGCACCCACCATCCCCTCCCTGCTGTACTACTGCACCCACCGTCCTCTCCCTGCTGTATTACTGCCCCCATCATCCTCTCCCTGCTGTATTACTGCACCCACCATCCTATCTGCTGTATTACTGCCCCCCACCATCCTCTCCCTACTGTATTACTGCCCCCACCATCCTCTCCCTGCTGTATTACTGCCCCCATCATCCTCTCCCTGCTGTATTACTGCACCCACCATCCTATCTGCTGTATTACTGCACCAACCATCCTCTCTCTGCTGTATTACTGCCCCCACCATCCTATCTGCTGTATTACTGCACCCACCATCCTATCTGCTGTATTACTGCCCCCACCATCCTTTCTCTACTGTATTACTGCCCCCACCATCCTCTCCCTGCTGTATTACTGCACCCACCATCCTCTCCCTGCTGTATTCCTGCACCCACCATCCTCTCTCTGCTGTATTACTGCACCCACCATTCCCCCCTGCTGTATTACTGCACTCACAATCCTCTCCCTGCTGTATTACTGCACCCACCATCCTCTCCCTGCTGTATTACTGCACCCACCATCCTATCTGCTGTATTACTGCCCCCACCATCCTTTCCCTACTGTGTTACTGCCCCCACCATCCTCTCCCTGCTGTATTACTGCTCCCACCATCCTCTCCCTGCTGTATTACTGCACCCACCATCCTCTCTCTGCTGTATTACTGCACCCACCATTCCCCCCTACTGTATTACTGCACCCACAATCCTCTCCCTGCTGTATTACTGCACCCACCATCCTCTCCCTGCTGTATTACTGCCCCCATCATCCTCTCCCTGCTGTATTACTGCACCAACCATCCTCTCTCTGCTGTATTACTGCCCCCACCATCCTCTCCCTGCCGTATTACTGCACCCACCATCCTATCTGCTGTATTACTGCCCCCACCATCCTCTCCATGCTATATTACTGCCCCCACCATCCTCTCTCTGCTGTATTACTTCATCCACCATCCTCTCCCTGCTGTATTACTGCCCCCACCATTCTCTCCCTGCTGTATTACTGCACCCACCATCCTCTCTCTGCTGTATTATTGCACCCACCATCCCCTCCCTGCTGTATTACTGTTCTCACCATCCTCTCCCTGCTGTATTACTGACCCCACCATCCTCTCTCTGCTGTATTACTGTACCAACCATCCCCTCCCTGCTGTATTACTGCCCCCACCAACCTCTCCCTGCTGTATTACTGCACCCAACATCCCCTCCCTGCTGTATTACTGCACCCACCATCCCCTCCCTGCTGTATTACTGCACCCACCCTCCTCTCCCTGCTGTATTAACACCCACCATCCACTCCCTGCTGTATTACTGCACCCACCATCCTCTCCCTGCTGTATTACTTCATCCACCATCCCCTCCCTGCTGTATTGCTGCCCCCACCAACCTCTCCCTGCTGTATTACTGCACCCCCCCATCCACCCCAGCTGTATTACTACACCCACAATCCACTTACTGCACTCACCATCCTCTCCCTGCTGTATTACTGCACCCACCATCCTATCCCTGCTGTATTACTGCACCCACCATCCACTTACTGCACCCACCATCCTCTCCCTGCTGTATTACTGCACCCACCATCCACTTACTGCACCCACCATCCCCTCCCTGCTGTATTACTGTACCCACCATCCTCTCCTACTGTATTAATGCCCCCACCATCCACTTACTGCTCCCACCATCTACTTACTGCACCCTCCATCCCCCCTGCTGTATTACTGCACCCACCATCCACTTACTGCACCCACCATCCCCTCCCTGCTGTATTACTACACCCACCATCTACTTACTGCACCCACCATCCCCTCCCTGCTGTATTACTGCACCCACCATCCCCTCCCTGCTGTATTACTGCACCCACCATCCACTTACTGCACCCTACCTCCTGTATTACTGCACCCACCATCCCCCCTGCTGTATTACTGTGCCCACCATCCCCTCCCTGCTGTATTACTGCCCCCACCATCCACTCTCTGCTTTATTACTGCACCCATTATCCACTTACTGCTATATTACTGCACCCACCATCCCCTCCCTGCTGTATTACTGCACCCACCATCCTCTCTCTGCTGTATTACTGCCCCCACCATCCCCTCCCTGCTGTATTACTGCACCCACCATCCTCTCCCTGCTGTATTACTGCCCCCCACCAACCTCTCCCTGCTGTATTACTGCACCCACCATCCTCTCTCTGCTGTATTACTGCCCCCACTATCCTCTCTCTGCTGTATTACTGCACCCACCATCCTCTCCCTGCTGTATTACTGCACCCACCATCCTCTCACTGCTGTATTATTGCACCCACCATCCCATCTCTGCTGTATTACTGTACCAACCATCCCCTCTCTGCTGTATTATTGCACTCACCATCCTCTCCCTGCTGTATTACTGCCCCCACCATCCTCTCCCTGCTGTATTACTGCACCCACAATCCTATCTGCTGTATTACTGCACCCACCATCCTATCTGCTGTATTACTGCCCCCACCATCCTCTCCCGGCTGTATTACTGCACCCACCATCCTCTCTCTGCTGTATTACTGCACCCACCATTCCCCCCTGCTGTATTACTACACCCACCATCCTCTCCCTGCTGTATTACTGCACCCACCATCCTCTCTCTGCTGTATTACTGCCCCCATCATCCTCTCCCGGCTGTATTACTGCACCAACCATCCTCTCTCTGCTGTATTACTGCCCCCACCATCCTCTCCCTGCCGTATTACTGCACCCACCATCCTATCTGCTGTATTACTGCCCCCACCATCCTCTCCCTACTGTATTACTGCCCCCACCTTCCTCTCTCTGCTTTATTACTTCATCCACCGTCCTCTCCCTGCTGTATTACTGACCCCACCATCCTCTCCCTGCTGTATTACTGCACTCACCATCCTCTCCCTGCTGTATTACTGCCCCCACTAACCTCTCCCTGCTGTATTACTGCACCCAACATCCCCTCCCTGCTGTATTACTGCACCCAACATCCCCTCCCTGCTGTATTACTGCACCCACCATCCTCTCCCTGCTGTATTACTGCCCCCACCATCCTCTCCCTGCTGTATTACTGCCCCCACCAACCTCTCCCTGCTGTATAACTGCACCCAACATCCTCTCTCTGCTGTATTACTGCACCCACCATCCCCTCCCTGCTATATTACTGCACTCACCTTCCTCTCTGCTGTATTGCTGCACCCACCATCCACTTACTGCACCCACCATCCCCTCCCTGCTGTATTACTGCACCCACCATTCTCTCTGCTGTATTGCTGCACCCACCATCCACTTACTGCCCCCACCATCCCCTCCCTGCTGTATTACTGCACCCACCATCCTCTCCCTGCTGTATTACTGCGCCCACCATCCTCTCCCTGCTGTATTACTGCACCCACCATCCTCTCCCTGGTGTATTACTGCACCCACCGTCCTCTCCCTGCTGTATTACTGCACCAACCATCCTCTTTCTGCTGTATTACTGCCCCCACCATCCACTCCCTGCTGTATTACTGCACCCACCATCCTTTCCCTGCTGTATTACTGCCCCCACCATCCTCTCCCTACTGTATTCCTGCACCCACCATCCTCTCCCTGCTGTATTACTGCACCCACCATCCTCTCTCTGCTGTATTATTGCACCCACCATCCCATCTCTGCTGTATTACTGTACCAACCATCCCCTCCCTGCTGTATTATTGCACTCACCATCCTCTCCCTGCTGTATTACTGCCCCCACCATCCTCTCCCTGCTTTATTACTGCACTCACCATCCTCTCCCTGCTGTATTACTGCACCCACCATCCTCTCCCTGCTGTATTACTGCCCCCACCATCCTCTCTCTGCTGTATTACTGCACCCAACATCCTCTCCCTGCTGTATTACTGCCCCCACCAACCTCTCCCTGCTGTATTACTGCACCCACCATCCCCTCCCTGCTGTATTACTGCACCCACCGTCCACTCCCTGCTGTATTACTTCATCCACCATCCTCTCCCTGCCGTATTACTGCACCAACCATCCTCTCTCTGCTGTATTACTGCACCCACCATCCTTTCCCTGCTGTATTACTGCCCCCACCATCCTCTCCCTACTGTATTCCTGCACCCACCATCCTCTCCCTGCTGTATTACTGCACCCACCATCCTCTCTCTGCTGTATTATTGCACCCACCA
Source organism: Pseudophryne corroboree (assembly GCF_028390025.1). NCBI lineage: Eukaryota > Metazoa > Chordata > Amphibia > Anura > Myobatrachidae > Pseudophryne > Pseudophryne corroboree. The sequence goes on from NC_086446.1 coordinate 786,913,591, forward strand.
TCCCATCTCTGCTGTATTACTGTACCAACCATCCCCTCCCTGCTGTATTATTGCACTCACCATCCTCTCCCTGCTGTATTACTGCCCCCACCATCCTCTCCCTGCTGTATTACTGCACCCACCATCCTCTCCCTGCTGTATTACTGCACCCACCATCCTCTCCCTGCTGTATTACTGCCCCCACCATCCTCTCTCTGCTGTATTACTGCACCCACCATCCTCTCCCTGCTGTATTACTGCCCCCACCATCCTCTCCCTGCTGTATTACTGCCCCCACCAACCTCTCCCTGCTGTATAACTGCACCCAACATCCTCTCTCTGCTGTATTACTGCACCCACCATCCTCTCCCTGCTGTATTACTGCCCCCACCATCCTCTCCCTGCTGTATTACTGCACCCACCATCCTCTCTCTGCTATATTACTGCACCCACCATCCTCTCTCTGCTGTATTACTGCACCCACCATCCTCTCCCTGCTGTGTTACTGCACTCACCATCCTCTCCCTGCTGTATTACTGACCCCACCATCCTCTCTCTGCTGTATTACTGCACTCACCATCCTCTCCCTGCTGTATTACTGACCCCACCATCCTCTCCCTGCTGTATTACTGCACTCACCATCCTCTCCCTGCTGTATTACTGCCCCCACTAACCTCTCCCTGCTGTATTACTGCACCCAACATCCCCTCCCTGCTGTATTACTGCACCCAACATCCCCTCCCTGCTGTATTACTGCACCCACCATCCTCTCCCTGCTGTATTACTGCCCCCACCATCCTCTCCCTGCTGTATTACTGCCCCCACCAACCTCTCCCTGCTGTATAACTGCACCCAACATCCTCTGTCTGCTGTATTACTGCACCCACCATCCCCTCCCTGCTATATTACTGCACTCACCTTCCTCTCTGCTGTATTGCTGCACCCACCATCCACTTACTGCACCCACCATCCCCTCCCTGCTGTATTACTGCACCCACCATTCTCTCTGCTGTATTGCTGCACCCACCATCCACTTACTGCCCCCACCATCCCCTCCCTGCTGTATTACTGCACCCACCATCCTCTCCCTGCTGTATTACTGCGCCCACCATCCTCTCCCTGCTGTATTACTGCACCCACCGTCCTCTCCCTGGTGTATTACTGCACCCACCGTCCTCTCCCTGCTGTATTACTGCACCAACCATCCTCTTTCTGCTGTATTACTGCCCCCACCATCCACTCCCTGCTGTATTACTGCACCCACCATCCTTTCCCTGCTGTATTACTGCCCCCACCATCCTCTCCCTACTGTATTCCTGCACCCACCATCCTCTCCCTGCTGTATTACTGCACCCACCATCCTCTCTCTGCTGTATTATTGCACCAACCATCCCATCTCTGCTGTATTACTGTACCAACCATCCCCTCCCTGCTGTATTATTGCACTCACCATCCTCTCCCTGCTGTATTACTGCACCCACCATCCCCTCCCTGCTGTATTACTGCACCCACCGTCCACTCCCTGCTGTATTACTTCATCCACCATCCTCTCCCTGCCGTATTACTGCACCAACCATCCTCTCTCTGCTGTATTACTGCACCCACCATCCTTTCCCTGCTGTATTACTGCCCCCACCATCCTCTCCCTACTGTATTCCTGCACCCACCATCCTCTCCCTGCTGTATTACTGCACCCAACATCCCCTCCCTGCTGTATTACTGCACCCAACATCCCCTCCCTGCTGTATTACTGCACCCACCATCCTCTCCCTGCTGTATTACTGCCCCCACCATCCTCTCCCTGCTGTATTACTGCCCCCACCAACCTCTCCCTGCTGTATAACTGCACCCACCATCCTCTCTCTGCTGTATTACTGCACCCACCATCCCCACCCTGCTGTATTACTGCACTCACCTTCCTCTCTGCTGTATTGCTGCACCCACCATCCACTTACTGCACCCACCATCCCCTCCCTGCTGTATTACTGCACCCACCATTCTCTCTGCTGTATTGCTGCACCCACAATCCTCTCCCTGCTGTATTACTGCACCTACCATCCTCTCTCTGCTGTATTACTGCCCCCACCATCCTCTCTCTGCTGTATTACTGCCCCCACCATCCTCTCCCTGCTGTATTACTGCCCCCACCATCCTCTCCTTTCTGTATTACTGTACCCACCATCCACTTACTGCTCCCACCATCCTCTCCTTTCTGTATTACTGCCCCCACCATCCTCTCCTTTCTGTATTACTGCACCCACCATCCTCTCCCTGCTGTATTACTGCACCCACCATCCTCTCCCTGCTGTATTACTGCCCCCACCATCCTCTCCCTGCTGTATTACTGCCCCCACCATCCTCTCCCTGCTGTATTACTGCCCCCACCATCCTCTCCTTTCTGTATTACTGCACCCACCATCCTCTCCCTGCTGTATTACTGCCCCCACCATCCTCTCCCTGCTGTATTACTGCCCCCACCATCCTCTCCTTTCTGTATTATTGCACCCACCATCCTCTCCCTGCTGTATTACTGCACCCACCATCCACTTACTGCTCCCACCATCCTCTCCTTTCTGTATTACTGCATCCACCATCCTCTCGCTGCTGTATTACTGCCCCAACCATCCTCTCCCTGCTGTATTACTGCCCCCACCATCCTCTCCTTTCTGTATTACTACCCCCACCATCCTCTCCTTTCTGTATTACTGCACCCACCATCCTCTCCCTGCTTTGTTACTGCCCCCACCATCCTCTCCCTGCTGTATTACCTATTACCTATTACAGTACACAGTGGGCGCTGGTAAGGGGTGTCCTTTATCTAAAAAAGCGCTGTATGTGGGTTGGCTCCAATCTCTGTGTGTCTCTCTTGTCATTCTTAGGGGGGAAACTCTGTCTGCCCTTCCCTGTGTGGGTGTTTGTTGTCTCCATAAAGCTATGTCCAGGGACTCTGTGTCATATGCTGCTGAGGATATGTCCTCTCAGGATGATCCCATTCCATGTAATCAGGATTGCACTGTTTTAGCACAGATACCAACAAGGGAGCCAGAGTGGTTATCCTCTATCAAAACTGTGATTTCTCAGATTTCTACTAGGGTTGCGCAGAATTAATCTGCAACTCAGGCTTTACAGAACTCTATGGCAGTTTGGTCCGGTTCTGTTACCTCGGGGCCCCCTACTGTATGTTCCCACAAACGTGTTCTTGCCCAGATTATGCAAAATGATACGGATACCGACTCTGATATGGTAGAAGGTGATGGTGATGTGCTCATGGGGGCTGCATCTCTTGCAAAAGGAGTGCAGTTGATGATAGAGGCCATTAGATATGTGTTGAGTATTGCTGATACAACACTTGAACAGGTTGAGGAGGCTTACTTCACTGACAATAAGAAAGCCTCACTAACCTTCTCTGCATTTAAAGAATTGAATGCTATATTTGAGAAAGCATGGGAAAACCCAGAGAACAAAATTCCAGGTCCCTAGAAGGGTTCTGGTTGCTTTTCCCTTCCCGGAGGAAGATAGGAAAAAATTAGGAAACCCACCCATAGTTGACGCATCTGTGTCCAGACTCTCAAAAAAGGAGGTTTTACCTGTCCCAGTATCTACCGCCTTAAAATAGCCGACTGGTCGCAAAATTGATAATACGCTCAAATCCATATACACGGTTTTGGGGGCGATATACATCCCACTATTGCCAGTGCATGGATTTCCAAAGCTATAGTAAAGTGGTCAGGCACGTTACTTGAGGATTTGGATACAATGGACAAAAGTGATGTTGGATTGTTTTTGTGTAATATTCAGGATTCTGCAGGATTTATGGTGGAATCCATGAAGGACCTGGCTTCAATGGCTGCAGGGATATCTTCCATGTCGGTCTCAGCTCGTAGGGGACTTTGGCTGCGCCAGTGGTCTTCCGACGCGGAATCCAGGTGAGGTGAGGAGACCCTAACCTACACAGGTCAGGCTCTCTTTGGGGAAGCGTTGGATGCGTGGATTTCCACGGCTACAGCGGGTAAGTCTCCTTTTCTTCCCTCAGCTGCACCTGCTACGAAGAAACCCTTTTCTTCAGCTGCATCACAGTCCTTTCAGAATGCCAAAGCAAGAAAGGCCAAACCGTCCAACACCTTCTTTAGAGGGGGTCGGCCAAAATCCAAGAAACCTGCTGCTGCGGGTTCCCAGGAACAGAAACCTGCTTCAGGTACGCCAAACTCCTCAGCATGACGGTGGATCGCACGGCCTGGAGGTGGGGCTGGTGGGGGCGAGACTCAGGCATTTCAGTCACGTCTTGGTGTCGTCTGGCCTGGATCCCTGGGTGCAAGATATTGTGTCCCAGGGGTACAGGCTGGAATTTCAAGATCTCCCTCCTCACCGATTCTTCATATCAGGCTAGCCAGACTCTGTGGACAATCTATCTAGAAGGGACAACCAGTGGCACTTTATCAATTTTTAACATTTATGTTTTTAAGCAATTGCTTAGTTCTATTGGAGGAGAAGTAGAGGGATGGGGGGGGGTAGAAGAAAACTTCTTTTGTAAATGTGTAGTAAATCATTTGTTTATATTTTAATATCATTGGTTAAAATTGTCCATCATTATTTGAGGTAACAGCCGGTGCCAGTATCCATTTACCCTTTCTCTGCTGGCAGACAGGGCTATCCTACAGGAAGCCATCCAGAAGTTGGTGGTGGCACAGGTTATTGTACCAGTTCCACCCCATATGCAAAACAAAGGTTACTATTTGAACCTTTTCATGGTACTGAAGCCGGATGGTTCGGTCAGGCCCATTCTGAACTTAAAATAGTTAAACTCCTTCCTGAGGGAGTTCAAGTTCAAAATGGAGTCTTTAAGGGGGTAATATCAGGTCTGGAGGAAGGGGAATTCTTGGTATCCCTGGATATCAAGGATGCATACCTCCACATTCCGATTTGGCCGCCACATCAAGCTTATTTCTGATTCGCACTGTTGGACTATCACTTTCAATTCCAGGCCCTGCAATCGGCCTCTCCACAGCACCGAGGGTGTTCACCAAGGTGATGGCGGAAATGATGATCCTCCTCCGCAGACGGGGGGTGAACATAATTCCTTATCTGGACGATCTGCTGATAAAGGCATCGTCCAAGGAAAAGCTGTTACAGTCCATTGTTCTCATGACCCATCTTCTCAGGGAACACGGTTGGATCCTGAATCTTCCAAATTCACATTTGGAACCAACCAGGAGGTTGTCCTTTCTGGGAATGATCCTCGACACGGAAGTGCATAGGGTATTTCTTCCAGTGGAAAAAGCATTGGTGATTCAAACAATGGTCCGGGATGTCCTGAAGCCAGCCCAGGTGTTGGTTCATCAGTGCATTCACCTTCTGGGGAAGATGGTGGCCTCTTATGAGGCTCTCCAGTATGGGAGGTTTCATGCTCGATCCTTCCAACTGGATCTCCTGGACAAGTGGTTGGGATATCATCTGCACATGCACCAGAAAATACGTCTGTCGCCAAAGGCCAGAATTTCACTCCTCTGGTGGCTACAATTAGCTCATCTTCTGGAGGGCCGCAGGTTCGGGATTCAGGACTGGGTCCTTCTAACCACGGATGCAAGCCTCCGGGGCTGGGGCGCAGTCACTCAAGGGGAAACCTTCCAAGGAACGTGGTCAAGTCTGGAAGCCAGCCTGCCGATAAACATTCTGGAACTAAGAGCTGTCTACAACGGTCTTCTACAAGCGGCCCATCTTCTGAGAAATCGGGCCATTCAAGTGCAGTCGGACAATGTAATGACCGTGGCTTACATAAACCGACAGGGCGGAACGAAGAGCAGAGCTGCAATGTCAGAGGTAACAAGAATCATCCTCTGGACAGCGTTGGCGCTGTCAGCAATCTTTATTCCGGGAGTAGAGAACTGGGAAGCGGACTTCCTCAGCAGACATGATCTCCATCCAGGGGAGTGGGGTCTCCATCCTGAGGTGTTCAAGGAGGTAATAGATCTTTGGGGTGTACCCAAAATAGACATGATGGCCTCTCGTCTCAACAAGAAGCTTCGGCGATATTGTTCCAGGTCCAGGGACTCGCAAGCCGTGGCGGTGGACGCCCTAGTGACTACATAGGTGTTCCAGTCGGTGTACGTGTTTCCTCCACTTCCACTCATTCCAAGAGTTCTAAAGCTCATAAGGAGAACAAGAGTTCTGGCAATCCTCATTGCTCCAGACTGGCCAAGAAGGGCTTGGTACGCGGAGCTTCTGGATCTACTGCTAGAAGAACCAAGGCCTCTTCCTCTTCGGGAGGACCTGCTGCAGCAGGGGCCATTCGCCTATCAAGACTTACCGTGGCTACATTAGACGGCATGGAGGTTGAACACCAGATGTTAGCTCGGAAGGGCATTCCGAACAAGGTTACTCCTACCCTGATACAGGCTAGGAAAGGAGTAACGTCTAAACATTACCATCGTATTTGGAAAAAATATGTATCTTGGTGTGAGTCCAAGAAGTTTCCTATAGTGGGGTTTCAACTGGGACGGTTTCTCCTCTTCCTGCAAACAGGTGTGGATATGGGCCTGCGGTTCGGACTACAAGAAAAGGATTTACCGGTAGGTAATTAAAATCCTATTTTTTTCCCCCCAGGAGTTTAAGTCATTTTACTACAAGTAAAAATGTACACTCAATAATAATACAGCTGCAAAACTACAAATGAGAGACTTAGGTAGTACGGACGGTGTAATGGTTAGTATTGCTGCCTGGGTTTGATCATTCCCACTGTGGCCCTGACTGTGTGGAGTTTGTTTATTCTACCTGTGTTTCGGTTTCCTTCCACAATCCAAAAATTTACTGGTAGGTTAACTGGGCCCCAACAAAATGAACCCTAGTGTGAATGTGTGCATATGTGGTTGGGAAATATAGATTGTAAGCTCCACTGGGGCAGGGACTGATATGAGGGGCCAAAAAGTCTCTGTAAAGCGATGCAGAATATGTGTGCGCTATCCGTTACTGGATTGTGGACTTTCTGACCGACAGAATACAGGTGGTCAAAGCGGGGAGATTCACCTCCCAAGCTCGGTCCATCAGCACTGGGGCACTTCAGGGCTGTGTCCTCTCACCCCTGCTCTTCTCCCTGTACACTAATGACTGTTCCTCTGAGTCCCAGTCAGTTAAAATCATCACATTCGCCGACGACACCACCGTCATCGGCCTAATAAAACAAGGGGACGAATCGGACTACAGACGGGAAGTGGATCGGTTAGCCCGGTGGTGCAGCTGTAACAACCTAGAGCTCAACCCACTTAAAACCGTTGAGATGGTAGTAGACTTTAGGAAGAAACCAGCTGAAGCACCCCCACTAATCATAGCCGATAGTGCGGTGCCGCTAGTGTTCCTGGGGACTACGATCTCTAGAGACCTCAAGTGGGGACCAAATGCAAATGCCACCATCAGAAGGGCACAGCAGAGGCGGTCTTCCTAAGGCAACTTAAGAAGTTTAACATCCCACAGAATCTCCTGCTCCTCTTCTACTCCGCAATTGTAGACTTTGTCCTGTGCGCCTCGATAATCGTCTGGTATAGCTGCGCCAGCGAGAGATACAAACGCAGGCTCCAAAGAGTGGTAAGGTCTGCTGAGAAGATCATTGGAGTTGACCTCTCACCTGTCCATGATCTGTATCGGCTCAGAGCCAAAAAACGGGCGACTAGGATAGCCAATGATCCGCCTTACCCAGGCTATGGCGAGCTCAACCTGCTGCCATCCGGGAAAAGATACAGGGCTATTCCCACCAGAACCAATAGAAGATTCAAAAGCGTCTTTCCACAAGCAGTCCATCTGCTGAACTACTGACAAATCGCTGGGCGGACTGACTGTCCAGTCACTCTACACCAATCTTCTGATTGGAACGAACACTGTGTACTTTTACTAAATCTGCATACTGCATTTATTCCCCCTCTTGTCTACGTGTTCCCCCCCTGGCTGCTGCACTGTAAACCGAAAACAAATTCCAAGTATACGCAAGTGTACCTGGCCAATAAAGCGGATTCTGATTCTGATAAAAAAACAGTGTGGCATAGTGTGGCATTATATGTCTGTAGGAAGCAGGACAGTGTGGCATGTGTGACTGTGGTGTGGTTTGATAGTGTGGCATGGTATGACTGTGTAGCATGTGTGACTGTGGTATGGTATGATAGTGTGGCATGGTATGACTGTGTGGTATAGGGGACAGTGTGGCATGTGTGACTGTGGCATGGTATGACTGTGTGGTATAGGTGACAGTGTGGCATGTGTGACTGTGGCTTGGTATGACTATGTGGTATAGGTGACAGTGTGGCATGTGTGACTGTGGTATGGTATGATAGTGTGGCATGGTATGACTGTGTGGCATGTGTGACTGTGGTATGGTATGATAGTGTGGCATGGCGTGGCATTATATGTCTCTAGGAAGCAGGACAGTGTGGCATGGTATGACTGTGTGGCATGTGTGACTGTGGTATGGTATGATAGTGTGGCATGGCGTGACTGTGGCATGTGTGACTGTGGTATGGTATGATAGTGTGGCATGGTATGACAGTGTGGCATGTGTGACTGTGGTATGGTATGATAGTGTGGTATAGGTGACAGTGTGGCATGTGTGACTGTGGTATGGTATGATAGTGTGGTATAGGTGACAGTGTGGCATGTGTGACTGTGGTATGGTATGATAGTGTGGTATAGGTGACAGTGTGGCATGTGTGACTGTGGTATGGTATGATAGTGTGGCATGGTATGACTGTGTGGCATGTGTGACTGTGGTATGGTATGATAGTGTGGCATGGCGTGACTGTGTGGCATGTGTGACTGTGGTATGGTATGATAGTGTGGCATGGCGTGACTATGTGGCATGTGTGACTGTGGTATGGTATGATAGTGTGGTATAGGTGACAGTGTGGCATGTGTGACTGTGGTATGGTATGATAGTGTGGCATGTGTGACTGTGGTATGGTATGATAGTGTGGCATGGTATGACTGTGTGGCATGTGTGACTGTGGTATGGTATGATAGTGTGGTATAGGTGACAGTGTGGCATGTGTGACTGTGGTATGGTATGATAGTGTGGTATAGGTGACAGTGTGGCATGTGTGACTGTGGTATGGTATGATAGTGTGGCATGGCGTGACTGTGTGGCATGTGTGACTGTGGTATGGTATGATAGTGTGGCATGGCGTGACTGTGTGGCATGTGTGACTGTGGTATGGTATGATAGTGTGGCATGTGTGACTGTGGTATGGTATGATAGTGTGGCATGGTATGACTGTGTGGCATGTGTGACTGTGGTATGGTATGATAGTGTGGCATGGCGTGACTGTGTGGCATGTGTGACTGTGGTATGGTATGATAGTGTGGCATGTGTGACTGTGGTATGGTATGATAGTGTGGCATGGTATGACTGTGTGGCATGTGTGACTGTGGTATGGTATGATAGTGTGGCATGGCGTGACTGTGTGGCATGTGTGACTGTGGTATGGTATGATAGTGTGGCATGGCGTGACTGTGTGGCATGTGTGACTGTGGTATGGTATGATAGTGTGGCATGGCGTGACTGTGTGGCATGTGTGACTGTGGTATGGTATGATAGTGTGGCATGGCGTGACTGTGTGGCATGTGTGACTGTGGTATGGTATGATAGTGTGGTATAGGTGACAGTGTGGCATGTGTGACTGTGGTATGGTATGATAGTGTGGCATGTGTGACTGTGGTATGGTATGATAGTGTGGCATGGTATGACTGTGTGGCATGTGTGACTGTGGTATGGTATGATAGTGTGGCATGGTATGACTGTGTGGCATGTGTGACTGTGGTATGGTATGATAGTGTGGTATAGGTGACTGTGTGGCATGTGTGACTGTGGTATGGTATGATAGTGTGGCATGGTATGACTGTGTGGCCTGTGTGACTGTGGTATGGTATGATAGTGTGGTATAGGTGACAGTGTGGCATGTGTGACTGTGGTATGGTATGATAGTGTGGTATAGGTGACAGTGTGGCATGTGTGACTGTGGTATGGTATGATAGTGTGGCATGGTATGACTGTGTGGCATGTGTGACTGTGGTATGGTATGATAGTGTGGCATGGTATGACTGTGTGGCATGTGTGACTGTGGTATGGTATGATAGTGTGGCATGGTATGACTGTGTGGCATGTGTGACTGTGGTATGGTATGATAGTGTGGCATGGCGTGACTGTGTGGCATGTGTGACTGTGGTATGGTATGACAGTGTGGCATGGCGTGACTGTGGTATGGTATAATAGTGTGGCATGGCGTGACTGTGTGGCATGTGTGACTGTGGTATGGTATGATAGTGTGGCATGGCGTGACTGTGTGGCATGTGTGACTGTGGTATGGTATGATAGTGTGGTATAGGTGACTGTGTGGCATGTGTGACTGTGGTATGGTATGATAGTGTGGCATGTGTGACTGTGGTATGGTATGATAGTGTGTGGCATGTGTGACTGTGGTATGGTATGATAGTGTGGCATGTGTGACTGTGGTATGGTATGATAGTGTGGCATGGTATGACTGTGTGGCATGTGTGACTGTGGTATGGTATGATAGTGTGGCATGGTATGACTGTGTGGCATGTGTGACTGTGGTATGGTATGATAGTGTGGTATAGGTGACTGTGTGGCATGTGTGACTGTGGTATGGTATGATAGTGTGGCATGTGTGACTGTGGTATGGTATGATAGTGTGTGGCATGTGTGACTGTGGTATGGTATGATAGTGTGGCATGTGTGACTGTGGTATGGTATGATAGTGTGGCATGGTATGACTGTGTGGCATGTGTGACTGTGGTATGGTATGATAGTGTGGCATGGTATGACTGTGTGGCATGTGTGACTGTGGTATGGTATGATAGTGTGGTATAGGTGACTGTGTGGCATGTGTGACTGTGGTATGGTATGATAGTGTGGCATGTGTGACTGTGGTATGGTATGATAGTGTGGTATAGGTGACAGTGTGGCATGTGTGACTGTGGTATGGTATGATAGTGTGGCATGGTATGACTGTGTGGCATGTGTGACTGTGGTATGGTATGATAGTGTGGCATGGTATGACTGTGTGGCATGTGTGACTGTGGTATGGTATGATAGTGTGGCATGGTATGACTGTGTGGCATGTGTGACTGTGGTATGGTATGATAGTGTGGCATGGCGTGACTGTGTGGCATGTGTGACTGTGGTATGGTATGACAGTGTGGCATGGCGTGACTGTGGTATGGTATGATAGTGTGGCATGGCGTGACTGTGTGGCATGTGTGACTGTGGTATGGTATGATAGTGTGGCATGGCGTGACTGTGTGGCATGTGTGACTGTGGTATGGTATGATAGTGTGGTATAGGTGACAGTGTGGCATGTGTGACTGTGGTATGGTATGATAGTGTGGTATAGGTGACAGTGTGGCATGTGTGACTGTGGTATGGTTTGATAGTGTGGCATGGCGTGACTGTGTGGACTTTTCCACTGCAACGCCGACCCGGGATATTCCCAAGTTGGCGTCGCTTAAACTACACATGGGTGATCCGGCAGATCGGGACCCCCGGGATGTGGCCTCAGTCCTATTAGGCCACACCCCCTCATTGGAGTTGCCCCACGTCACTATGGGGGCAAGCCCAGCACTCTGCCAGCTGCTTGCTGTCTGCCTAGTGTGCACCGTGTCCCCCAACACATGACATTTGGGAGCTGGAACACTATTTATCATATGCAACAAGTTGATAAATGGGCCCGTTAGCTGGTGGGACTGTCCAGCTTGTGAGCTCTGTTTTTTCGTCCATCTCTAAATTAAGGTAAAAAATGTACTATGCCGCCATGTTATTACGTTACTGGCTATCACTGAGCTGCTCGCTTCCGTCGTCATCCGCTATCATGAAAAGAAGATTTATTGAAATAGTCATCACAGACAACAGTAACTCAGTGCCAAGTGGTGGGACAGCCCAGCGTCCGGGGTGCATCAGCTACAGGACCCAGAGCACAGGGGCCAATGGCTGCTGCCCCATGTAACAGTGGTGGTTTCACCACTACCTGCAGCCTATGCCATATCAGAGTGCAGCAGAGACAGGGATCCACTGCACTGCAGAGCATCGCGCCAAGCTTTCGGTGATGTAGTGTCAGCCCCCTGAGTGCAGGTATGAGGGAACTAGGGAGGTCATTCTGAGTTGATCGCTCTGTAGCCACTTTTTGCAGCGCTGCGATCAGATAGTCGCCGCCTATGGGGGAGTGTATTTTCGCTTTGCAAGTGTTCGAACGATTGTGCAGCCGAGCGGTACAAATAAGTTTTGTGCAGTTTCTGAGTAGGTCAGAACTTACTCAGCCGCTGCGATCACTTCAGCCTCTCCGGGCCCGGAATTGACGTCAGACACCCGCCCTGCAAACGCTTGGACACGCCTGCGTTTCTCCAACCACTCCCAGAAAACTGTCAGTTGACACCCACAAACGCCTTCTTCCTGTCAATCTTCTTGCGATCGCCTGTGCGAATGGATTGTTTGTTAAATCCATCGCTCAGCAACGATCCGCTTTGTACCCGTACGACGCGCCTGCACATTGCGGTGCATATGCATGCGCAGTTTTGACCTGTTCGCACCGCAGTGAAAAAACCTAGCGTGCGATCAGGTCGGAATGACCCCCTAAGACTGATAAATTTGACACATATTAGTAAGAAGATATTTCAAATACTACGTAAAATAATAATAACACAATCTCTTAGTAACAAGTGATACTCTGTGCTAGACCGGTGCTCAGTACTACTTCCTACACAGGAGACCCTGCACCACTGGCAGCACTCCTCTGTGCAATGTACACCAGGCTCTGCGGCAGTGAAGGGGTAAACCCAGCACAGATAATCTTTCTTTATAACCTCCTAGTTAATCCCTTTATTGGCCCATCAATGCCGCCCCTGCCTGTCACTACCTTATGTCACACCATGGCTGGGCCTGCCTGCGTCTGAGGGCTAGTGACAGTGGACAATGCAGGACATCACCACAATCTGTTGTGGAGACAATGAGCGACCCTGAGAGCCCTGATGGGACAATGGACACGCTGGAGGGTGGTATTATTCTATATGGAGGGAACTGTGCACCTGTTGGTGACACCCCAAATACTCCTGATTTCCACACTTCCCAATAATTATTCCATTTGCACATGACATCACTAGGAAAGTCTTCACGCCACCCAGCTTTGCTCCTCATAAATGTGTCCATCTTGCTCTGTAACCCAAATGCCTGGTGGAATTCTGGTCCTGCTGGTCTGCGAGGCGGCCAAGGTTTCAGTAGAACACTCTCACTGCTACCTATGCGCAGTGGCGTAAGTTTGTCCCAGTTGCCCGGAGGCAAGAAAAATATTGGTGCCCCCCCCCCCTCTATATATCATCCGTGAGCCAATAATATGCCGTTTTGAGATCCGAGTAAAACCGAACCCGCTCATCTCTAATTCTAACTATGGGGGTCATTCTGAGTTGTTCGCTCGCAAGCCGTTTTTAGCAGCTTTGCACACGCTAAGCCTACGCCTACTGGGAGTGAATCTTAGCATAGTAAAATTGCGAACGAAAGATTCGCAATATTGCGAAAAGACATCTCTGTGCAGTTTCTGAATAGCTCCAGACTTACTCGGCATCTGCGATCAGTTCAGAGCTTGTCGTTCCTGGTTTGACGTCACAAACACACCAAGCGTTCGCCCAGCCACTCCTCCGTTTCTCCAGCCACTCCCGCGTTTTTCCCAGAAACGGTAGCGTTTTTTCCCACACGCCCATAAAACGGCCTGTTTCCGCCCAGAAACACCCACTTCCTGTCAATCACACTACGATCGCCTGAACGAAGAAAAAGCCGTGAGTAAAATTCCTAACTTCATAGCAAATTTACTTGGCGCAGTCACAGTGCGAACATTGCGCATGCGCACTAAGCGGAAAATCGCTGCGATGCGATGAAATTTACCGAGCGAACAACTCGGAATGACCCCCTATATGAAGCTACTACAAAACCCGTTGCAACTAGGCAGATCTATGTAGGGGTCCAACCACACACTACATAGATCTGCTCAGTCACTCACTATGCTGATTATTTCTCTGACAATTCATTTGCCAGTGTCATACCCAGGATTAGAACCCACAACCTATTACACTGGAAGCATGCACCTTACTGGTGGAGATATCTGCTCTTGCACAGCGAGTATGAGAATTCTAACTATATGAAGTTACTTGTAATTGTCAGAGAAATAACTTCATATAGTTAGAATTCTCATGCTTCCTTTATAGGAGCAAATAGCTTCATCAGTAAGGTGTCTGCTTCCAGTGTATCTGTAATATAGAGGGTGTGATTTGTAAGGTGCAGTGACTAGTGGGGAAGTCGGCTACGGAAGAGTTACCGGCTGCTGTCAATTAACTTAATTGATTAATGTCGCTGAACACACGGAACAGGAGGAGAGGTGCCCCCCTTCAAAGCAGGAGCCCGGCGCCAGCTGACTCCGTTGCCTCCCAGAGTTCTGCCTCTGCCTATGCGATGTGTAGCGCATAGACTACAGTGGGCTACCGCCATCTTCGATATGGCGATAGCTGCGGGGGGCCAAGTCTCCAAAATTCAGAAAGTCGGTAAATTTGGCAGCATCGCATCCCCCATAGTGACTTATCGGAGATATCTGCTGCGGCCCCTCAGTGATACAATCGGGGGATACTAAATATTTGCGGTTAACCCCCGATTTGGGCAACTACTCCACTTTATCACTCTCCAAGGCTTGGTACATCTCCCCCGCCCTCACAGCAAGCTTAGATACTAGTCGTGTGGTTAGGGCAGAGCTTTCAGGTGGTAAGTGATCCATATTCAGCCTTTTAAGGAACATCACCAGAGCCACTTAGAGATTATGTGGATCACACCAGTTACTGTCCCCGGGGAGCACAGCACCAGTAATTACACGTAAAGAGACATGTCCTCCCTTATAAAATAATACAGGTATGTCCCCGTATATCTAGTATTTTACTATTTTTATGCATATTTGTCAACCTTTGGGCTGCCCCATTCCTGAGGGGGAAGCCATGTTGGAACTGATGAGGGCATGGTGCTACAGAAGTGGGCGTTACTGGGGGCATGATGACATGAGTGTGCCATTGTAGCCCCGCCCCGCTAGACAATGCCGCATTGGGAAGTGGGAGGGGGGGGGGGGTAATAAAGACATGATTCAACATGAACTGCATCATCAGCTGCGTATACAGGGGCCAGGACACCGGTGTGCAAAGAGGGGCTATTTGCAATGTCTACAGCAAGGTTTCATGAGGACACATCTGTATTTCTGTATAATAAACATTAAAGCCAATCAAATGAGAGGAAACTGAATGGAACTGCTGAGTAACCCAAGTGCATCACTGGGTGGTAACTGTTGACATGTAGTTAAATGATACTGAGTGTTATAAGCCACAATAACATCACATGTCTGAGCCACCAGAATTAAAGGTCAGGCTGATTAGACTGCAGGTGCATGTTGTTTACTTGGCTCTATAAATTGGATATGCCCAAGCCTGTCACTGTGTTACATAAATGAAAGACACATATTCCAGTTTCCAGGACATCAGATTTCACAGATAGACGAACCTAAAGGAACCAGAATGCAACGTGATGGAATGTGATGGAAATGTCACCATAATAAGCCCACAGTGACCCCATGAATCCTTTGGTATAGCAGCAAATAATTGACGCGATTGCAGAAATGCGCAAAGTACCTCACATTAGTAAATCTGGCGACTTGGAGGACAAAATTACCGGTGATGTGCAGCGGTTTTATACTGACAATAAAAATGAAAAACAGATCTTGCACGTTATGTAGGTGGAAAGGCATAAAGGAACCAGGGAAAATAAAACACAGATCTAGAAATGAAGTTGCAAGGAAGACATAAGTGATTAAACAATATGGCCCAGATTTATCAAGCATTGGAGAGTGATAAATAGCACGGTGATAAAATACCATCCAATCAGCTCCTAACTGTCATTTTACACACACAGTATGTAACATGGCGGTTAGGAGCTGATTGGCTGGTGCTATTTATCACCATCTCCTACTAGTAGTTCCATGGGTTCCAGGTCCATCCTTGCTCCACCCCCACACCTGTTATTGACCTACCCCACTATACTGTACTTACCCTGAGGTGGGTTCTCCTTTTGGATATCATGTCTCCGTCACTGGCAGTAGGAGCTGAGGGAGTGGGGTGCGCCACAGGCTCCTTCTATTCATTCCTGTCCCCTCACCACCTCCTCCGCTACCTCTCTCCTTCTGCTTGTTCCCATCTTTCCCACCTTCTCAATCTATCCCTCTCATCAGGCACTGTCCCCTCTGCCTTCAAGCATGCACTCATCTCTCCTATTCTTAAAAAACCTACACTTGATCCAAACACTCTCTCCAACTACCGACCCATCTCTCTCCTCCCTTTTGCCTCCAAACTCCTTGAGCGTATTGTCTACAACCGTCTTACTTCCTTTCTTTCCTCACACTCACTGCTTGACCCATTCCAGTCTGGCTTCCGTCCTCTCCACTCCACTGAAACTGCCCTTACAAAAGTATGCAATGACCTCTTATCTGCTAAATCTAAGGGACACTACTCTATACTTATTCTACTTGATCTCTCTGTGGCTTTTGACACTGTGGACCATCCTCTCCTACTGCAAATTCTTCACTCCATTGGTCTGCGTGACACTGCCCTCTCTTGGCTGTCCTCCTACCTTTCTGACCGTTCTTTCTCTGTCTCCTCTCATGACTCCACCTCCCCCTCACTTCCACTAACTGTAGGGGTACCCCAAGGTTCTGTCCTTGGTCCTCTTCTCTTCTCTCTCTATACGTCCTCACTAGGTAAGCTCATCAGTTCCTTTGGTTTCCAATATCATCTCTACGCTGATGACACCCAAATCTATCTTTCCTCTCCAGACCTCTCCCCTGCTCTCCTCACTCGTATCTCCAACTGTCTCTCTGCTACCTCTTCCTGGATGTCCCAGCGCTTTCTTAAACTTAACATGTCTAAGACCGAGCTGATCATCTTCCCTCCCTCCCGCATAACCTCACCTCCTACAATCTCATTATCTATTGATGGCACTACTATCTTCTCTAGCCCCCAAGTGCGCTGTCTTGGAGTAATCCTTGACTCCTCCCTCTCCTTCAAACCACACATTCAGCACCTCTCACAAACCTGCCATTTTCATCTAAAAAATATTTCCAGGATCAGACCCTTTCTAACCCAGGATGCTACTAAGACTCTTATCCACTCACTGGTCATCTCCAGACTGGACTACTGTAATCTGCTCCTGACTGGCATTCCTGACAAATACCTCTCTCCACTGCAATCTATCCTCAATGCTGCTGCCCGGCTCATCTTCCTCACCAAACGCACTACGTCCACCTCTCCTCTCTTACTAGACCTTCACTGGCTCCCCTTCCCTTTCAGAATCCATTTCAAGCTTCTCACACTCGCTTACAAAGCCCTCACCCACTCCTCTCCCATCTACATCTCTGACCTTATCTCCCTTTACACTCCCACCCGACCTCTTCGCTCTGCTAATGCACGCCGACTCTCCTGCCTACGGATTACTTCCTCCCACTCCTACCTCCAAGATTTTTCACGTGCTGCACCACTTCTTTGGAATTCCCTACCTCTCCCCCTCAGACTCGCCACCTCTCTACAAAACTTCAAACGGGCTCTCAAGACCCACTTCTTCACCAAACCCAGTCAAATCTCATCCTAACCCTCTGTTCTACGCTCTCTATGTACCCCAACTGTGTCACCCCTGTCTGTCTACCCCTCCCCTTTTAGAATGTAAGCTCTCACGAGCAGGGTCCTCTTCCCTCATGTGCTTATCCTTTCTTACTTTAATAATATTCAACTGTATCACATCCAGCAGTCTTCTGCCACCTGATACTTATTCCAGTGTCATCTGCTGATGTAACTATGTTTATTTACCCTGTACTTGTCCTATACTGTCATCAACTGTAAGTTGCTGTTTTCCGGTTTGATTATTTGTTTATGTACTCTGTAATTGGGCGCTGCAGAACCCTTGTGGCGCCATATAAATAAAGGATAATAATAATAATAATAATAATAATAATAATAATAATAAATAGAGAACGGAGAGTCATCTGTGACCATTTTATAGGTGATGGCTTCCCATAGTTCCGGCAAGGGAGATCCGCTTTGTCCAGCAGATGTGGGTATAAATAGGATATCAAACCTTTTAGGCCTTCAGCACGCAATTTTCCAATGGTGCCAAACGCTAAGACACATTACTGCGAAACTGAGCGCGAGGCTCATTTCTAAGCTAGCAATACATATACCTATACAATACAATACATATACTATACAATACATATACTATACAATACAATACATATACCTATACAATACATATACTATACTATACAATACATATACTATACATATACTATACAATACAATACATATACCTATACAATACAATACAATACATATACAATACAATACATATACCTATACAATACATATACTATACTATACAATACATATACTATACTATACATATACTATACAATACAATACATATACCTATACAATACAATACATATACTATACAATACATATACTATACTATACATATACTATACAATACAATACATATACAATACAATACATATACTATACAATACAATACATATACCTATACAATACATATACTATACTATACTATACATATACTATACAATACAATACATATACCTATACAATACATATACTATACTATACAATACATATACTATACTATACATATACTATACAATACAATACATATACAATACATATACTATACAATACAATACATATACTATACTATACTATACATATACTATACAATACAATACATATACCTATACAATACATATACCTGTACAATACATATACTATACCATACCATACAATACATATACTATACAATACTATACATATACTATACAATACAATACATATACAATACAATACATATACCTATACAATACATATACTATACTATACAATACATATACAATACATATACCTATACAATACATATACTATACAATACATATACCTATACAATACATATACTATACAATACATATACCTATACAATACATATACTATACAATACATATACCTATACAATACATATACTATACAATACATATACCTATACAATACATATACTATACAATACATATACCTATACAATACATATACTATACAATACATATACCTATACAATACATATACTATACAATACATATACTATACAATACATATACTATACTATACAATACATATACTATACAATACATATACCTATACAATACATATACTATACAATACATATACTATACAATACATATACTATACAATACAATACAATACATATACTATACAGTACAATACAATACATATACTATACAATACATATACTATACAATACAATACATATACCTATACAATACAATACATATACCTATACTATACAATACATATACCTATACAATATAATACATATACCTATATCAGTGAGAGAGGGAAGATACAGATTTTGCATGTAATTGCACAAATTACTTAAGTACGTTATAATTTCTGTTCTCATTGTAGCTCAGGTGCCTTCAACAGGTTGGTATCAGGATCCCAGCGCTTGGGACACCGGCCCTCAGAATACCAACAGCAGCATCCTGAAGAGCAGGATCCCGACACCTGTTCATTAAGTATGCTAACCCTTATACTCTACCCCCCTAACCCTCCTCCGCAGCCTGACCCTAACCCTCCCCGGTGGTGCCTGACCCTAACCCTCTCCCCGCACAGCCTGACCCTAACCCTCCCCGGTGGTGCCTGACCCTATCCCTCTCTCCCGCACTGCCTGACCCTAACCCTCCACGGTGGTGCCTGACCCTAACCCTCTCTCCCGCACTGCCTGACCCTAACCCTCCCTACCCGCAGCCTAACCCTCTCCCCGCAGCCTAACCCTCCCTACCAGCAGCCTAACCCTCCTCCGCAGCCTGACCCTAACCCTCCCCACAGCCTGATCCTAACCCTCTCTCCCGCACAGCCTGACCCTAACCCTCCCCACAGCCTGACCCTAACCCTCCCTACCCGCAGCCTAACCCTCTCCTTGCAGCCTAACCCTCCCTACCAGCAGCCTAACCCTACTCCGCAGCCTGACCCTAACCCTCCCCACAGCCTGATCCTAGCCCTCTCTCCCGCACAGCCTGACCCTAACCCTCCCTACCCGCAGCCTAACCCTCTCCCCGCAGCCTAACCCTCCCTACCCGCAGCCTAACCCTACTCCGCAGCCTGACCCTAACCCTCCCCACAGCCTGACCCTAACCCTCTCCCCGCAGCCTAACCCTAATCCTCTCTCCCCCACAAGCCTGACCCTAACCCTCCCCACAGCCTAACCCTCTCCCCACAGCCTGACCCTAATCCTCCCTACCCGCAGCCTAACCCACCCTCCCCACAGCCTGACCCTAATCCTCCCTACCCGCAGCCTAACCCACCCTCCCCACAGCCTAACCCTTCCCGGTGGTACCTAACCCTAATCCTCCCTCCCCACAGCCTAATCCTAACCCTCCTTCCCCACAGCCTAACCCTAACCCTCCCTCCCCGGTGGTGCCTAACTCTAACCCCTCTTTTCCGCAACCTAACCCTAACACCCCCCCAATGCAGTCTAGCCCTAATCGTCCCCCCGCAGCCTAAACCTATCCTCCCGCACCCTGACCCAAACCCGGCCTGGCATACTTATGATCGGAATGCTGGCGTTCGGGACTCCGGTGCCGGCATTTCGATCCATCTTCTGACCAGTGTCGGTATTCCGGCATCACCATTCCGACTGCCACGATCCCAGTCGCCAGTATGGTGACCGGATCCCCTTTCAACTGACTATCGTTTAAAACTTGGCTGTACATAAATGTTTATGTGTGTGTATATGTATCATATACTGATTTACTAGTTTTATGTGATTAGTACTTGATTTTAATGCATATCAATATAAATGATATTTTAGAACTGTAAATGTTGTAAGGATGCCCCAAGACCAGAGCCCTTCTTTTTTCTCTCTATAATTTCCAATATTGGGCCTAATTCAGAGTTGATCGTAGATGTGCTAAATTTACTACGATCATTTACTCTGACATGCGGGGGGACGCCCAGCACAGGGCTAGTCCACCCCGCATGTCAGTCCCTGGCCCCCCCACACAAGTACAAAAGCATCGCAAGGGGGCGATGCTTTTGTACTTGAAGAGTAACTCCTTACCAGCGCAGGGAGCTACTCGTTGCTGCTCGTGTCGCAGTGGCTGTGTGTAATGTCACGCAGCCGCCGAGACTCGCTCCGCCTCAACGGTCCAGCCATGCCTGCATTGGCCGAACCGCGCCCCCTAAACGGCGGCCAAACACCGCCGGCCCACTCCCTCCCGCCCAGCGACCGCCTCTGCCTGTCAATCAGGCAGAGGCGATCGCAGGGCTAAGACAGCGGTCAGCTGTCTGGCATGCGCCGGTGCACTGCGGCGCCAGCGCAGTGCAGACCTGATTGCTGCTGTGCGAAAACGCATAGCAGCGATTAGGTCTGAATCAGCCCCATTGTCCCTTTGGGAGCGCCACCAACTTTCCCATGGGCACGAGGCTTAAATTTATATATATATATATTTCAGACCTGATCGCTGGGCTGCGTTTTTTGCTGCTCTGCGATCAGATAGTCGCCGCCTAGGGGGGGAGTGTATATTCGCCGTGCAAGTGTGTGTTCCTATGTCTTAGCAGAGCTGCTAAAAATCATTTTGTGCAGTCTCCGCGCAGCCCAGGACTCACTCTTCCAGTGCGACTGAGTTCTGCTGATCGGGGCCGGAGCTGACTTCACACACCCTCCCTCAAAACGGTTGGACACGCCTGCGTTTTTCCGGACACTCCCTGTAAACGGTCAGTTACCCCCCTACCAATGAACTCTTCCTGTCAATCACCTTGCGTACGACCGTGCAATCAGATTTTTCACACCATCCCGTCGCTGACCGGCGATGCCCGTTGTAGCTGTCTGACACGCCTGTGCATTGCGGTGCATAGACCTGATCGCCCGCTGTGTGAAAACGCACAGCAGCGATCAGATCTGACTTACCCCCATTGTCCATAATATATGAAAGTGATCCCACCCAGACAAACACTGTGCTGGAGGAGGAAGAGGAAGACGAGGAGGAAGAAGAGGAAGAAGAAGAAGAGGAAGAAGCGGAAGAGGAAGAAGAAGAAGGAGGAGAAAAAGAAGGAGAAGAAGGAGGAGAAGAAGAAGGAGAAGGAGGAGAAGAAGAATAGCTGATAGTCCTTATAAACCCGCTACACACAGCAGCTGCCAGATGTCAAGGTTTCACCTGGGGCGATGATCACACAACGTATATCTGTATGGTGGTTAAATCCTCTCAACCCTTCCTTTAGATGTGGCCGCTGCAAACAAATCTGTCTGAGGTACCTCCAGCCCGCAACAAAGGCAAACAATGCAAATAATTCCAGATGACTGGCACCTGAAGCAGACAACCCCCTCCCCCCTCTCCCCTCCTAAACGCTGTGCACTGTGTAAACCCACCTGTCCTGTGGGATAAAGCATATTGTTAGAGGACCCTTGTGTAGCACAGACCGTTGGAAGGCGTGCCGCCTAAACTGGGACTGTTTGCATTGGGTGACCCTGAACATAAGGGGTCGTTAGGGAATTAATTGCCACGGACACAGCGTAGAACAACTGTATATTTTCGTATGCAATCTTACTAATTCCCACAATGAAGCTGGGGAAGCGTAGAATTTCGTAGTAACTTTTGGGGTAATTCCAAGTTGATCGCAGCAGGATTTTTTTTTAGCAATTGGGCAAAACCATGTGCACTGCAGGGGAGGCAGATATAACATGTGCAGAGAGAGTTAGATTTGGGTGGGGTGTGTTCAATCTGCAATCTAATTTGCAGTGTAAAAATAAAGCAGCCAGTATTTACCCTGCACAGAAACAAAATAACCCACCCAAATCTAACTCTTTCTGCACATGTTATATCTGCCCCCCCCCCTGCAGTGCACATGGTTTTGCCCAATTGCTAACAAAAATCCTGCTGCGATCAACTTGGAATTACCCCCTTTATCCGTAATGTGATGGCCTGATGTAGATTTGAAAGCAACTTGGACGCAAACATTGGCGCCTTGCGTGCACAAAACAAAGGTGCTTCAGAACGCTACGTTACGGCCCAGTTATGCTTCCTCGGGTGCACGTGGAGATGTGACTGACATGTGTACGTCTCTGCATTGCCCATACTTGTGTGCGCTTGGTTCCGCAGGATGAGCATGGCGAATAGACGCAATAAGTGCTCTGCAAACAGACGTACATTTATCTAACTCTGAAACAGCCCAATAAACAGAATACAGCAATGACCTACTGGACAAATGCAGCTGTTGCCCATAGCAACCAATCAGATTGTAGCTATCAATTATAATGTACTAGATAAATGATAGGTAGTATCGGATTGGTTGCTACTGGCAACAACCAGACTCAGTGACACCAGCTTGGACTCCTCTGGTGGCGATACATAAGCAGATCTTACCCCTCCGCCTGACATGATCACGTGTGTAGGGGCCAAAATGGATGAAGTCTGGACCCTCACGGGCAAGCAGCGGAAACGCTTTTGTCATTACCCGCTGGGGCCACTTAGAGCGCTGGAGAATGGCCATTTCCTCAGGCACTTTACTGCAATCAGTTTCAATCTGAACATAGGCCCTCATTTAGACCTGGACGCAGCTGCGCAGTCACTTGCAGCGGCTGCGTCCAGGTGGTCTGCGCAGGATGCAGCCGCAATCTGATTGCCAACCACGGGCATTGTGGGGGCGGCGTCAGGAAAACGGGGGCGGGCCGGGACAGTTTTCGGGATGGCTGCATGACGTCACACGCATTCACTCAGAAAACAAAAATGGCTGCTGACTGCCTCTTTGGAAAGTTTGATAAATCTCCACCCACGCAGCCTGTCTGTCACATGGGCCAGGTGTTACGGGCAATGTGTAAAACCTATATATAACCTATATACTTCCTCTATTCTCCTGTCAGTTGGCATTTATTGAGGCAATGCTCAGGTTACGAGATACCGCTCTGTGATATAGGAATAATATATGAATAAGAGCCATCACTCTGGCCAAGCCTTGATCTATACCTTAGAGCTGGGTTATCTTCAGCCCCCAGTGTGAGCGGCCCCGGAATTCCCTTTGTACTGCGGTGTCTGTATGTTCTGCCGCACTCAGACTTATCAGGTTTTTAGCACCTGTTCCCCTGTCCCCAGCAATAAGCCAATCATAATCCTCCCTGCCTCCGTCACCTGCTGTCACCCCGTCCCTTCCTGACGACTGAGCTTGCCATCTGTCCACAGGGGTCTCCGGCTCATTCATATATTTAAAGAGACAATAGACTGAAACGTGACTTATTTTACAACCAGTATATGTATAGAATAACGTCCTGCCGCCTCCAGTGATAACGCGGTCAGCATGGGGCAATGTCTCGCTGCTGCTGTCTATTAGTATTTCATTGATCCCGGCTAAGCCGGCAATATAGCGTCTTCCTACATTAATAGCCAAAGAATGTTGTTTTCTGACATTAACAGAAAAATAAAGGGAAATATAAATTACAGCGGCTCAGATAACAGCCCGTCCTGGGGGTAAATTTACTAAGATAGGGGATCAATTTTAGATGTAATGTTGCCCATAGCAACCAATCAGATTCTACTTCTCATTTATCTAGCACCTTCTAGAAGATAATACCTGGAATCTGATTGGTTGCTATGGGCAACATCACATCTTAAATAGAACTCCCATCTTAGTAAATTTACCCCCTGGGGAGGAGTAGAAAGTCAAGTGATACTTCCGGGTGGGGCCTGACTTGCTCATTACACCTGTGTGTTATTACTTGTACAGGTAATAGGCCGGCACTTAGCTTTATACATTTTCAGCTATTTATTTATTCATTATTGCAAGTTGCTTTTTCACGTAGAAGTATCAAACCTTGGAGAAAGATAAAGGAGAAAGAGATTAAGCGGTCTATTTATTAAGCCTTGGCGAGAGATAAAGTGGAGAGAGAACAATCAGCTCCTAACTGTCATGTCACAGGCTGTGTTTGAAAAATGACAGTTAGGAGCTGATTGGCTGGTATTTTATCTCCGTCCACTTTATCTCTCTTCAAGGCTTAGTACATAGGCCCAGATTTATCAAGCCTTGGAGAGTGATACATTGCACGGTGATAAAGTACCAACCAATCAGCTCCTAACTACCATGCTACCCACCTTCGCCATGGCAACGCACCCTCTTTGTACCAGGGCCCCACGTTTCTAGTGGCAGCCACGATTAGATGTTACCGTGGAGATTTGTGACTAGCGGCAGAGCTAGCACCATTGCAGGGTACATGGGCACTATGGGACCCAGAGGTGAGCCAGTGGAGAAGTTGCCCATGGCATCCTATTCGTTTTGAGTTAACATTTATCAAGTGCATTCTATAAAATGATATGTAGCAGCTGATTGGTTGCCATGGGCAACTTCTCCACTGACTCACTTCTCCACTCTTTTCACTGCTTTGTACATCCACCCCTAAGTGGTCTATTCATGAAGCAGTGAAAAGAGTGGAGAAACAGATCAGTACAGTAGTTGCACATGGCAACCAATCAGCATCTCCCTTACATTTTATAGAATGTACTTGATAATGGCTTCCTTCAAAGCTGATTGGTTGCTATGGGTAACTTGTCCACTGGTCTGTTTCTCCACTCTTTTCGCTGCTTCATGAATAGATCCCTCTATCTCTCTCCAAAGCTTACTGCGTTTCCCGTACACATTGGTAAATAAATAGATTTGGCATTTGCGGGGTCACCTTTGCCGCTTCTCCCCTCCCCTTCTATTCTATCATACATAACCCCCTTTCCTGTCCTCATCTGTCCCGTCACTGTGGCTCGCACATACACGCCACACCTAATACGCACAGCTCGCGCAGTGGGAGCCGGTAAGTCCGCCGTGAATGTGCACACGCACCGCAGCCGTGGCTAGGCCATCAAGCAGACGTGATGACCTCATTTTTATCAGGTGCCGATATTCTAATGACTAATGATTAGATATTCATCACTTGCGCCTCCCAGGCGTTACTGGCTGCGTGCACACAGAGGACAGTTTAACGGATCAGATGGAAAACTAATGATCCATCAGGGGACAAGTTGTCATTCTAGACATTTAATCTCTGCGTCAGTCAAAACACGCTACCAGTGAAAGGAGTAATATGGCCGTGTCAGGATTAGCTGAAGCTTCCCACGGGACTGCATCCATTCCCTCCCGGGAAAATATTATTTGCAGTAGGCAAGATGCGAAGTCTCTGGGACACCAGCGTGTGATATGTTCCCAGTTCTGATTACCTGGAGAGGAGAGAGAGAGAGAGAGAGGGAGAGAGTGGGGAATAACCCCTCACCCCCCATACTCACCTCCACCTTCCCCCTCCAACACACTACGCATAAATAATCAGACTCAAAGACACAATACACGTAAAATACAGAATAAAGGGGTCTATGGGCCTAATTCAGACCTGATAGCAGCAGCAAATTTGTTAGCTAATGGGCACAACCATGTGCACTGCAGGTGGGGGAGATGTAACACATACCTCGCAACTGTCCCGATTTTCGCGGGACAGTCCCATTTTTTGGGGACTGTCCCGCGGTGGTGGGGGGGGGGGCAGTTGTGAGGCTCTGTCACTCGCTGCACTGCTTAGTAGAGCAGCTGAGAATAGACGCTGTGCGCATGCGCACAGCATCTGTTCACGATTGACAGTGGGAGAAGGGGGCATGCCAGCAGCTCACAGAGCGCTCTGCATACCCCCTTCAGTGATGGGCAAGGGGGCGTGGCCTAAATTGCAGCATTGCTGTGAAGCCACTCCCCCTTTCAGGGACACGCCCCTTTTTCGGGAGCGCGCGTGTGTCCCTCTTGCACATTAAAGAAAGTTGGGAGGTATGGTAACATGTTCAGAGAGAGTTAGATTTGGGTGGGTTATATTGTTTCTGTGCAGGGTAAATACTGGCTGCTTTATTTTTACACTGCAATTTACATTTCAGATTGAACTCACCCCACCCAAATCTAACTCTCTCTGCACGTTATATCTGCCTCCCCTGCAGTGCACATGGGGAGTCATTCCGAGTTGTTCGCTCGCAAGCGGATTTTAGCAGATTTGCTCATGCTAAGCCGCCGCCTACTGGGAGTGAATCTTAGCATCTTAAAATTGCGAACGATGTATTCGCAATATTGCGATTACACACCTCGTAGCAGTTTCTGAGTAGCTTCAGACTTACTCGGCATCTGCGATCAGTTCAGTGCTTGTCGTTCCTGGTTTGACGTCACAAACACACCCAGCGTTCGCCCAGACACTCCCCCGTTTCTCCGGCCACTCCTGCGTTTTTTCCGGAAACGGTAGCGTTTTTTCCCACACGCCCATAAAACGGCCTGTTTCCACCAAGTAACACCCATTTCCTGTCAATCACATTACGATCACCAGACCGATGAAAAAGCCGTGAGTAAAATTCCTAAGTGCATAGCAAATTTACTTGGCGCAGTCGCAGTGCGGACATTGCGCATGCGCATTAAGCGGAAAATCGCTGCGATGCGAAGATTTTTACCGAGCGAACAACTCAGAATTACCCCCATGGTTGTGTCCATTAGCGAACAAATTTGCGGCTGCGATCAACTCTGAATTAGGCCTTATGTACTAAGCCTTGGACAGAGATAAAGTGGAGAGAGGTAAAGTACCAGTTAGTCAGCTCCTAACTGTTGTTTTTCAAACACAGCCTGTGACATGACAGCTAGGAGCTGATTGGCTGGTACTTTATCTCCGTCCAGTATCTCTCTTTCCAAGGCTTAGTACATAAGACTCCAAAGCCACTATATCAACAATCACAGGTGTGTACACAAATAGATAATGGATTTACCAGAATAACATGTATTTGGGATTATGCTCCTGAGGCAGCATTGTGTGTGACACAGCCACAGGACAGGTACAGACGCATTGTGTGTGACACAGCCACGGGACAGGTACAGACGCATTGTGTGTGACACAGCCACGGGACAGGTACAGAAGCATTGTGTGTGACACAGCCACGGGACAGGTACAGACGCATTGTGTGTGACACAGCCACAGGACAGGTACAGACGCATTGTGTGTGACACAGCCACAGGACAGGTACAGACGCATTGTGTGTAACACAGCCACAGGACAGGTACAGACGCATTGTGTGTGACACAGCCACGGGACAGGTACAGACGCATTGTGTGTGACACAGCCACGGGACAGGTACAGACGCATTGTGTGTGACACAGCCACGGGACAGGTACAGAAGCATTGTGTGTGACACAGCCACGGGACAGGTACAGACGCATTGTGTGTGACACAGCCACGGGACAGGTACAGACGCATTGTGTGTGACACAGCCACGGGACAGGTACAGACGCATTGTGTGTGACACAGCCACGGGACAGGTACAGACGCATTGTGTGTGACACAGCCACGGGACAGGTACAGACGCATTGTGTGTGACACAGCCACGGGACAGGTACAGACGCATTGTGTGTGACACAGCCACGGGACAGGTACAGACGCATTGTGTGTGACACAGCCACGGGACAGGTACAGACGCATTGTGTGTGACACAGCCACGGGACAGGTACAGACGCATTGTGTGTGACACAGCCACGGGACAGGTACAGACGCATTGTGTGTGACACAGCCACGGGACAGGTACAGACGCATTGTGTGTGACACAGCCACGGGACAGGTACAGACGCATTGTGTGTGACACAGCCACGGGACAGGTACAGACGCATTGTGTGTGACACAGCCACGGGACAGGTACAGACGCATTGTGTGTGACACAGCCACGGGACAGGTACAGACGCATTGTGTGTGACACAGCCACAGGACAGGTACAGACGCATTGTGTGTGACACAGCCACAGGACAGGTACAGACGCATTGTGTGTGACACAGCCACAGGACAGGTACAGACGCATTGTGTGTGACACAGCCACAGGACAGGTACAGACGCATTGTGTGTGACACAGCCACAGGACAGGTACAGACGCATTGTGTGTGACACAGCCACAGGACAGGTACAGACGCATTGTGTGTGACACAGCCACAGGACAGGTACAGACGCATTGTGTGTGACACAGCCACAGGACAGGTACAGACGCATTGTGTGTGACACAGCCACAGGACAGGTACAGACGCATTGTGTGTGACACAGCCACAGGACAGGTACAGACGCATTGTGTGTGACACAGCCACGGGACAGGTACAGACGCATTGTGTGTGACACAGCCACGGGACAGGTACAGAAGCATTGTGTGTGACACAGCCACGGGACAGGTACAGACGCATTGTGTGTGACACAGCCACGGGACAGGTACAGAAGCATTGTGTGTGACACAGCCACGGGACAGGTACAGACGCATTGTGTGTGACACAGCCACGGGACAGGTACAGACGCATTGTGTGTGACACAGCCACGGGACAGGTACAGACGCATTGTGTGTGACACAGCCACGGGACAGGTACAGACGCATGTGTGTGACACAGCCACGGGACAGGTACAGACGCATTGTGTGTGACACAGCCACGGGACAGGTACAGACGCATTGTGTGTGACACAGCCACAGGACAGGTACAGACGCATTGTGTGTGACACAGCCACAGGACAGGTACAGACGCATTGTGTGTGACACAGCCACAGGACAGGTACAGACGCATTGTGTGTGACACAGCCACAGGACAGGTACAGACGCATTGTGTGTGACACAGCCACAGGACAGGTACAGACGCATTGTGTGTGACACAGCCACGGGACAGGTACAGACGCATTGTGTGTGACACAGCCACGGGACAGGTACAGACGCATTGTGTGTGACACAGCCACGGGACAGGTACAGACGCATTGTGTGTGACACAGCCACGGGACAGGTACAGACGCATTGTGTGTGACACAGCCACGGGACAGGTACAGAAGCATTGTGTGTGACACAGCCACGGGACAGGTACAGACGCATTGTGTGTGACACAGCCACGGGACAGGTACAGAAGCATTGTGTGTGACACAGCCACGGGACAGGTACAGACGCATTGTGTGTGACACAGCCACGGGACAGGTACAGACGCATTGTGTGTGACACAGCCACGGGACAGGTACAGACGCATTGTGTGTGACACAGCCACGGGACAGGTACAGACGCATGTGTGTGACACAGCCACGGGACAGGTACAGACGCATTGTGTGTGACACAGCCACGGGACAGGTACAGACGCATTGTGTGTGACACAGCCACGGGACAGGTACAGACGCATTGTGTGTGACACAGCCACGGGACAGGTACAGACGCATTGTGTGTGACACAGCCACGGGACAGGTACAGACGCATTGTGTGTGACACAGCCACGGGACAGGTACAGACGCATTGTGTGTGACACAGCCACGGGACAGGTACAGACGCATTGTGTGTGACACAGCCACGGGACAGGTACAGACGCATTGTGTGTGACACAGCCACGGGACAGGTACAGACGCATTGTGTGTGACACAGCCACGGGACAGGTACAGACGCATTGTGTGTGACACAGCCACGGCACAGGTACAGACGCATTGTGTGTGACACAGCCACGGGACAGGTACAGACGCATTGTGTGTGACACAGCCACGGGACAGGTACAGACGCATTGTGTGTGACACAGCCACGGGACAGGTACAGACGCATTGTGTGTGACACAGCCACGGGACAGGTACAGACACAGCCACAGGACAGGTACAGACGCATTGTGTGTGACACAGCCACAGGACAGGTACAGACGCATTGTGTGTGACACAGCCACAGGACAGGTACAGACGCATTGTGTGTGACACAGCCACAGGACAGGTACAGACGCATTGTGTGTGACACAGCCACAGGACAGGTACAGACGCATTGTGTGTGACACAGCCACGGGACAGGTACAGACGCATTGTGTGTGACAGAGCCACAGGACAGGTACAGACGCATTGTGTGTGACAGAGCCACAGGACAGGTACAGACGCATTGTGTGTGACACAGCCACAGGACAGGTACAGACGCATTGTGTGTGACACAGCCACAGGACAGGTACAGACGCATTGTGTGTGACACAGCCACAGGACAGGTACAGACGCATTGTGTGTGACACAGCCACAGGACAGGTACAGACGCATTGTGTGTGACAGAGCCACGGGACAGGTACAGACGCATTGTGTGTGACAGAGCCACGGGACAGGTACAGACGCATTGTGTGTGACACAGCCACGGGACAGGTACAGACGCATTGTGTGTGACACAGCCACGGGACAGGTACAGACGCATTGTGTGTGACACAGCCACGGGACAGGTACAGACGCATTGTGTGTGACACAGCCACAGGACAGGTACAGACGCATTGTGTGTGACACAGCCACGGGACAGGTACAGACGCATTGTGTGTGACACAGCCACAGGACAATACAGACAATGGGACAGTAAATAAGAGGTTTGCTGTCATTGTCAGTAGTAGTGAAATGTGAGGGAACCTGTCATTGGCTGGAATGGGTTAGTACATACAGCACACGTGCAGCAGTGAATTGCCGCATCTCTGCGTCTCTCTGTCCTATAGGGACGGACAGATGGCAGATTGGATGGAACGTGGCCGGATCTGTCTGAAGACGGCATTTCAGGGCGGCAATGTGTTTGCACTGGATCGCCCTGACATGTGGGAGTGTTGTATCTAAGGGATGCAGTTAATTTGCTGGGGGTCAGGATACCGACACTGGAATCCCAACTGCTGACAGTACAGACAGCCGGAATCCCGGCTCACAGGGGCTATTCCCACTCGTGGTTGTACACGACTCCCATAGAGTGGGAATAGAATTTGTGGTGAGCGCAGCGAGCCCGCAAGGGGACTCTTTGCGCTCGCCCCGCTACCGTCATACTGACAGACGGGATGCCGTTGTCAGTATACTGACGGCCGGCATCCCGACCGTCGGTAAATCATACTGAACCCGTATCTACAGCTCTGCTCGTCATGCGTACGGGAGGGAAGCCTGTTTCTGATGGATCCCCGTACTTACACCCGGCATGGGGCTGCTGCAGGGGCAGTTACTAATGATGGCGGTTGCAGCAGCGCGGCTTTACGCTGGGATGCGCATAACCCCTACGGAGTCTCACAATAGCACGAGGCAGTAAATCAGGCTGCTGTGAGTACCTGCACCTACAGAATTGCCACTTTGCGTGCGACTCAGACTCCGCCCATAGCGTCTGTTACTGGCCCCTGTATACTTGTCTGTAATTCTCTCACCTCTCCCACTGGCTTCAAACCTGCTCTTATCTCCTCCACCCTGGAGAAACTCACCCTCCCCTCCTCCCCATATACCCCTCTTATAAACTCCCCGCTGTTCACAAAGGGGGTCATTCCGAGTTGTTAGCTCTGTATATTTTTTTGCATCGCAGCGATTTTCCGCTTAGTGCGCATGCGCAATGTTCGCACTGCGACTGCGCCAAGTAAATTTGCTATGCAGTTAGGTATTTTACTCACGGTTTTTTCTTCGTTCTGGTGATCGTAATGTGATTGACAGGAAGTGGGTGTTTCTGGGCGGAAACAGGCCGTTTTATGGGCGTGTGGGAAAAAACGCTACCGTTTCTGGGAAAAACGTGGGAGTGGCTGGAGAAACGGAGGAGTGTCTGGGCGAACGCTGGGTGTGTTTGTGACGTCAACCCAGGAACGACAAGCACTGAACTGATCGCAGTGGCAGAGTAAGCCTGGAGCTACTCAGAAACTGCTAAGAGGTGTGTGGTCGCAATTTTGAGAATCTTTCGTTCGCAATTTTAAGAAGCTAAGATTCACTCCCAGTAGGCGGCGGCTTAGCGTGTGTAAAGCTGCTAAAAGCAGCTTGCGAGCGAACAACTCGGAATGAGGGCCAAAATACCTAACCAAACTCTCTTCTCTCATTTGACTCTCTCTTCTGCCCATCTGTCATTGAGCCTCTCCCATCTGACTTCTGCCCCCTGCTCTCACCACAGTAACCAATGACCTTAGCTCGGGCAGTACGGATGGTGTAGTGGTTAGCATTACTGTCTCACAGCACTGAGGTCATGGGTTCTATTCCCACCATGGCTCTACCTGTGTGGAGTTTGTATATTCTCCCCGTACTTGCGTGGGTTTCCTCCGGGTACTCCAGTTTCCTCCCACAATCCCAAAATATGCTGGTAGGTTAATTGGATCCCAACAAAAATTAACCCTAGTGTGAATGTTCCTGTGTGTACATGTGATAGGGAATATAGAGTGTAAGCTCCACTGGGGCAGGGACTGATGTGAATGGCCAAATATTCTCTGTACAGCGCTGCGGAATATGTGTGTGCTATATAAATAACTGCTAATAATAATAGGGCCAACTCTCTCTTCTCAGGCTACTTGACCTCGCCACCACTTCCACACTGCTGCTCAGTCTCTTCTCCTTTACACCCTCCACTCCTTTGACCTC
Organism: Pseudophryne corroboree; assembly: GCF_028390025.1. Lineage (NCBI taxonomy): Eukaryota > Metazoa > Chordata > Amphibia > Anura > Myobatrachidae > Pseudophryne > Pseudophryne corroboree. The sequence goes on from NC_086446.1 coordinate 786,947,090, forward strand.
TCTTGGCTCGTCCTATCTCCCAAATCGCTCCTTCAGTTTCACTGCTTCCATTTTCCTCTTCCTCTGCCCATTGCTCTTGGCCCTTTACTCTTCTCTATCTGCACCTTCTTCACCCTCTACTACCACCCAGGGGTGTAGCGGGGGTGGCTCCGGTGGAGCGCGAGCTCCGGACGCCAAAAAAGTTAGAGGGCGCGACGCAGCCTCCCCCCTCCCTCCACCAGCTATACCATGGGCTGCTGTACAGGAAGCTGAAGAGGAGGAGAAAGAGAAGCAGAGGGAGGCACACTGACTCAGAGACTAGGTAGGGAACAGGGCCGGCCAGAGGCAACACTGACATCCAGCACGTGCCGCAGCTGTTCCGCCCTCTTTATATGTCTCACTTTCTGCATGTAGCTGTGCAGCAGGGTTACTTCTGTCCTTCTACACCACTCTCTGCCCCCACTGCTGCAGCACCTCTTTCTGCCTAAGCTGCTGCAACACCTCTCTCTACATTGATGCTGCAGCACCTCTCTCTGCCACAATGGCTGCTGCAGCACTTCTCTCTACATTGATGCTGCAGCACCTCTCTCTGCATTGATGCTGCAGCACCTCTCTCTGCATTAGCTGCAGAGTAACATGTATTTGCAGCTCTACTGTGGCATAACGTGTATAAACAGTTCTACTGTGGTATAACATATATAAGTATAAGGTGCTTTACTGTGTGGCATAAAATGAATTGGTACTATTCTGTGGCCACGCCCCTTCCCCATGAAGCAACACCCCTATAGTTCCTTCGCTGCACACTGTCCCTATTTTAAACATGGAGGCGTCTATAGGAAACGTTCACCCTGAGATCCACAAGGTCTAGAACTGGCCCTGTCACCGATTTAGGATTTTTAAATATTGTTTCTTTTCATAAGTAACATGCACCCAATTCAGTATAGAAGAGGGGGCGCCGAAACAGACCCTTGCTCCGGGCACCATGGCACCTAGCTACACCTCTGCTACCACCTCTATGTGGCTGACACCGAAGTCTGCTTTTACCAATCCAGCTCTTTACCCTCTTTCCTTTACCACGTGTCCAGTTGCCCATCTGCCCTCTGCACATAGATGACCCGATACTTCCCAAAATTCAACATGTCTGAGCTTATCCCCCTTTTCTTCTTTCCCTGGTAACGCTGCTACCGCTTCCCCAATCTCCCTCACAGGCTACAACATGGCTCTCTCCCCTTTTCCCCATGCATGCTGCCCCGGTGCCATCTTTAAATATATCCTTAGCTTCAACACTAACATCCGGTCCGTCTGGTAGTCGTCTCGTAGTCCTGGTAGTCGTCTGGTAGTCGTCCTCCTCTTCACCACTGCCACTTTCTCAGTCCAGGTCACTAAAACCATTGTGGTTCATTAGGTCCCATCCCTGTAACTTCAACACTCCCCTCTCTCCCTTACAATCCATCCTGGATTCTGAGGACAAACTAATATTCCTCTTGATCAGGAGCCTGGTTCCAGGAGTATACTTATATACTATCCCCCAGTGCCCACTGGGGCCTTTTACTTTTGACCCATAGAATCCCCTATCTTAAAGTGCTTTGAGCCCCCAAAGCCTTATGGTGTGTACACATGGGGGGTCATTCCGAGTTGTTCGCTCGTTGCCGATTTTCGCTACGGAGCGATTAAGGCAAAAATGCGCATGCGCATGGTATGCAGTGCGCATGCGCCAAGTATTTTTGCTCAAAACTTAGTAGATTTACTCACGCCCGAACGAAGATTTTTCATCGTTGAAGTGATCGGAGTGTGATTGACAGGAAGTGGGTGTTTCTGGGCGGAAACTGGACGTTTTCTGGGAGTGTGCGGAAAAACGCAGGCGTGTCAGGCAAAAAAGCAGGAGTGTCTGGAGAAACGGGGGAGTGGTTGGCCGGACGCTGGGTGTGTGTGTGACGTCAAACCAAGAACGAAACGGCCTGAACTGATCGCTATTTGTGAGTAGGTCTGGAGCTACTCAGAAACTGCAAAGAAATTTATTTTCGCTATTTTGCGAATCTTTCGTTCGCTATTCTGCTAAGCTAAGATACACTCCCAAAGGGCGGCGGCCTAGCGTGTGCAATGCTGCTAAAAGCAGCTAACGAGCGAAAAACTCGGAATGACCCCCATGATACAATATTTCTTTCGATTTTGACTATATAGAAAATATAGTGCATATCGCACCGTGTGTATAGTCCTTGCGATGCTGATGCGCGGTCCCGCGGGATCGGCATCACAAGGAAAAATAGACTGTGCAGGCGGCCCAACATTGGGGGTCATTCCGAGTTGATCGCTCGCTAGCAGTTTTTAGCAGCCGTGCAAACGCTATGCCGCCTCCCACTGGGAGTGTATTTTAGCTTAGCAGAAGTGCGAACGGTTGTATCGCAGAGCGGCTACAAATTTTTTTTGTGTAGTTTCAGAGTAGCTCAAAACCTACTCAGCGCTTGCGATCACTTCAGACTATTCAGTTCCGGATTTGACATCACAAACCCGCCCTGCGTTCGCCCAGCCACGCCTGCATTTTTCCTGGCACGCCTGCGTTTTTCCTGGCACGCCTGCATTTTTCCGCACACTCCCTGAACTGGTCAGTTGCCACCCAGAAACGCCCACTTCATGTCAATCACTCTGCGGACACCAGTGCGACTGAAATGCATCGCTAGACCCTGTGCAAAACTACATCGTTCGTTGTGCCCGTACATCGCGCGTGCGCATTGCGCTGCATATGCATGCGCAGAACTGCCGTTTTTTAGCCTGATCGCTGCGCTGCTAACAAATGCAGCTAGCGATCAACTCGGAATGTCCACCATTGACTATATTGGTGGTGCCGGGCTCCGGCCACGTCGAATAGTCAATGTCGGGCTGTACGGCGCATCGCGCTGTGTGTACGGCTATGGGACTCATGGTCGACAGTGTCTAGGTCGACACCCATTAGGTTGACAGTGGCTAGGTCGACACTAGAAATAGGTCAAAGCGGCCATTAGGTCGACATGATCGAGGTCAACATGAATAAAGGTCAACATGAGTTTTTCATGGGTTTTTTTGTGTCGCTTTCTTAGTAAAGTGATCAGGAACCCCAATGAGTGCACTGTGTCCCCTCGATTCACTCGCCATGCTTTGGGCTGCGCTCGGCACAGGTTACCGTTCCCAGTTGTAGTTCACGTGGATCGTAAAGTATGAAAAAGTTAAAAAAAAGAGAGAAAAAAACTCATGTCGACCTTTTTGCATGCCGACCGTGGTCATGTCGACCTAATGTTCGTGTCGACATATTTCTAGTGTCGACCTATTCACTGTCGACCAATGGGTGTGGACCTAGAGTCCGTATACCGTGTGTACACAGCCTTACTCTGATTCTGCATGCAGGTAGCACACCCTGAGTGTTATATAACGTATTGTCACTGAGAGCTGCTACTGTCCCTTCATTCTGCTCTTATCAGATATTGTCATCGCTTATTGTCTTCCTGTATGTTATTGTCCCACGTCATTGTTCATTTAATGGTTATCTACAAAGACGATGTATCGGTGATAGCGTCTGCCTTTCATGCTGTGATTGGTCTCTAGATCACACACAGTCAGAGATAACATGTGTGATACGTTACCCTTCAATCAGGTTACAGGTTCCTCTCCTTTCTGTTACACAAACACGTAATACATGTACCAAGTGGCTGATACCGTTATCCCGGTGTGTGAGAGTAGGTGATCTCCTGATCCTGGTGTGTGAGAGTAGGTGATCCCCTGATCCTGGTGTGTGAGTGGGTGATCCCCTGATCCTGGTGTATGAGTGGGTGATCCCCTGATCCTGGTGTGTGAGTGGGTGATCCCCTGATCCTGGTGTGTGTGGGTGATCCCCTTATCCTGGTGTGTGTGAGCGGGTGATCCCCTGATCCTGGTGTGTGTGAGTGATCCCCTGATCCTGCTGTGTGTGAGTGATCCCCTGATCCTGCTGTGTGTGAGCGGGTGATCCCCTGATCCTGGTGTGTGCGAGTGATCCCCTGATCCTGGTGTGTGTGAGTGATCCCCTGATCCTGCTGTGTGTGAGCGGGTGATCCCCTGATCTTGGTGTGTGTGAGTGATCCCCTGATCCTGGTGTGTGTGTGTGTGTGTGTGTGTGTGTGTGTGTGTGTGTGTGTGTGTGAGTGGGTGATCCCCTGATCCTGGGGTGTGTGGGAGATCCCCTTATCCTGGTGTGTGTGGGAGATCCCCTTATCCTGGTGTGTGTGTGTGTGTGTGTGTGTGTGTGATCCCCTGATCCTAGTGTGTGTGAGTGGGTGATCCCCTGATCCTAGTGTGTGTGAGCGGGTGATCCCCTGATCTTGGTGTGTGTGAGTGATCTCCTGATCCTGGTGTGTGTGTGTGATCCCCTTATCCTGGTGTGTGTGTGTGTGTGTGTGTGTGTGTGTGTGTGTGTGTGTGTGTGTGTGTGTGTGATCCCCTGATCCTAGTGTGTGTGAGCGGGTGATCCCCTGATCTTGGTGTGTGTGAGTGATCCCCTGATCCTGGTGTGTGTGTGTGTGTGTGTGTGTGTGACTGTGTGTGACTGTGTGTGTGTGTGTGTGTGTGTGTGTGTGTGTGTGTGTGTGTGTGTGTGTGAGTGTGTGAGTGGGTGATCCCCTGATCCTGGGGTGTGTGGGAGATCCCCTTATCCTGGTGTGTGTGGGAGATCCCCTTATCCTGGTGTGTGTGGGAGATCCCCTTATCCTGGTGTGTGTGAGTGGGTGATCCCCTGATCCTGATGTGTGTGTGTGTGTGTGTGTGTGTGTGTGTGTGTGTGTGTGTGTGTGTGTGTGTGTGTGATCCCCTTATCCTGGTGTGTGTGTGTGTGTGTGTGTGTGTGTGATCCCCTGATCCTAGTGTGTGTGAGTGGGTGATCCCCTGATCCTAGTGTGTGTGAGTGGGTGATCCCCTGATCCTAGTGTGTGTGAGTGGGTGATCCCCTGATCCTAGTGTATGTGAGTGGGTGATCCCCTGATCTTGGTGTGTGTGAGTGATCTCCTTATCCTAGTATGTAAGTGGGTGATCCCCTTATTCTGCTGTGTGTGATTGTGTGATGTCTTATTCTGGTGTGTGTGAGCTGGTGATCCCCTTATCCTGGTGTGTGTGAGTGGGTGAGTTCCTTATCCTGGTGAGTGTGAGTGGGTGAGTTCCTTATCCTGGTGTGTGTGAGTGGGTGAGTTCCTTATCCTGGTGAGTGTGAGTGGGTGAGTTCCTTATCCTGGTGTGTGTGAGTGGGTGAGTTCCTTATCCTGGTGAGTGTGAGTGGGTGAGTTCCTTATCCTGGTGTGTGTGAGTGGGTGAGTTCCTTATCCTGGTGTGTGTGTGAGTGGGTGATCCCCAGATCCTGGTGTGTGTGAGTGAGTGATCCACTTATCCTGGTGTGTGTGAGTGAGTGAGTGATCCACTTATCCTGGTGTGTGTGAGTGAGTGATCCACTTATCCTGGTGTGTGAGTTCCTTATCCTGGTGTGTGTGAGTGGGTGAGTTCCTTATCCTGGTGTGTGTGAGTGAGTGATCCACTTATCCTGCTGTGTTTGAGTGAGTGAGCTCCTTATCCTGGTGTGTGTGAGTGAGTGATCCACTTATCCTGCTGTGTTTGAGTGAGTGAGCTCCTTATCCTGGTGTGTGTGAGTGAGTGATCCACTTATCCTGGTGTGTGAGTGAGTGAGCTCCTTATCCTGGTGTGTGTGAGTGAGTGATCCACTTATCCTGGTGTGTGAGTGAGTGAGCTCCTTATCCTGGTGTGTGAGTGAGTGAGCTCCTTATCCTGGTGTGTGTGAGCTGGTGATCCACTTATCCTGGCCTGTGTGAGTGGGCGATCCCCTTAACTTTGTGTGTGAGTGGGTGATCCCCTTGGGTGTAGTATGGTATGCCGGCGGTCGGGCTCCCGGCGACCAGCATACCGGTGCCGGGAGCCCGACCGCCGGCATACCGACAGTGTGGTGAGCGCAAATGAGCCCCTTGCGGGCTCGCTGCGCTCGCCACGCTATTTTATTCTCCCTCCAGGGGGGTCGTGGACCCCCACGAGGGAGAATAAGTGTCAGTATGCCGGCTGTCGGGATTCCGGCGCCTGTATACTGTGCGCCGGGATCCCAAGAGCCGGCATACTGAAGACCACCCATCCCCTTATCCCGGTGTGTGTGAGTGGGTGATCCTCTTTTACTGGTGTGTGTGTGTGTGTGTGTGTGTGTGTGTGTGTGTGTGTGTGTGTGTGTGGGTGATCCCCTTATCCTGGTGTGTGTGAGTGGGTGATCCCCTTATCCTGGTGAGTGTGAGTGGGTGATCCCCTTATCCTGGTGAGTGTGAGTGGGTGATCCCCTTATCCTGGTGTGTGTGAGTGGGTGATCCCCTTATCCTGGTGTGTGTGAGTGGGTGATCCCCTTATCCTGGTGTGTGTGAGTGGGTGATCCCCTTATCCTGGTGTGTGTGAGTGGGTGATCCCCTTATCCTGGTGAGTGTGAGTGGGTGATCCCCTTATCCTGGTGTGTGTGAGTGGGTGATCCCCTTATCCTGGTGTGTGTGAGTGGGTGATCCCCTTATCCTGGTGAGTGTGAGTGGGTGATCCCCTTATCCTGGTGTGTGTGAGTGGGTGATCCCCTTATCCTGGTGTGTGTGAGTGGGTGATCCCCTTATCCTGGTGTGTGTGAGTGGGTGATCCCCTTATCCTGGTGTGTGTGAGTGGGTGATCCCCTTATCCTGGTGAGTGTGAGTGGGTGATCCCCTTATCCTGGTGTGTGTGAGTGGGTGATCCCCTTATCCTGGTGTGTGTGAGTGGGTGATCCCCTTATCCTGGTGAGTGTGAGTGGGTGATCCCCTTATCCTGGTGAGTGTGAGTGGGTGATCCCCTTATCCTGGTGTGTGTGAGTGGGTGATCCCCTTATCCTGGTGTGTGTGAGTGGGTGATCCCCTTATCCTGGTGTGTGTGAGTGGGTGATCCCCTTATCCTGGTGAGTGTGAGTGGGTGATCCCCTTATCCTGGTGTGTGTGAGTGGGTGATCCCCTTATCCTGGTGTGTGTGAGTGGGTGATCCCCTTATCCTGGTGAGTGTGAGTGGGTGATCCCCTTATCCTGGTGAGTGTGAGTGGGTGATCCCCTTATCCTGGTGTGTGTGAGTGGGTGATCCCCTTATCCTGGTGTGTGTGAGTGGGTGATCCCCTTATCCTGGTGTGTGTGAGTGGGTGATCCCCTTATCCTGGTGAGTGTGAGTGGGTGATCCCCATATCCTGGTGTGTGTGAGTGGGTGATCCCCTTATCCTGGTGAGTGTGAGTGGGTGATCCCCTTATCCTGGTGTGTGTGAGTGGGTGATCCCCTTATCCTGGTGTGTGTGTGTGTGTGTGTGTGTGTGTGTGTGTGTGTGTGTGTGTGTGTGTGTGTGTGTGTGTGTGTGTGTGTGTGTGTGTGTGTGAGTGGGTGATCCCCTTATCCTGGTGTGTGTGAGTGGGTGATTCTCTTTTCCTGGTGTGTGTGAGTGGGTGATCCCCTTTTAGCCACACCCCATTTACGTCCTTGGGGGTCATTCCGACCCGATCGCTCGCTGCGGTTGTTCGCAGCGCAGCGATCGGGTCAGAACTGCGCATGCGGACAGCCGAATTGACAGGCAGAGGCGGTCGCTGGGTGGGAGGGGGTGGCACGGCGGCGTTTGGCCGCCGTTTTGGGGGCGTGGTGCGGTCAATGCAGGCGTGACCGGACCGTGCGGGGGGGCGGGCCGCAGCGGCTGTGTGACATCACACGCAGCTGCTGCGACCAGGGGCAGCGACGAGTAACTCCCGGCCAGCCGCAGGAGCTGTGCTGGCCGCGAGTTACTCAACAAGTACAAAAGCATTGCCGCTGTGCGATGCTTTTGTACTTGTGCGGGTTGGGTCAGACTGACATGCGGGGCGGACTGTCTGGGAACATGATCGTAGCTGTGCTAAATTTAGCACAGCTACGATCCCTAGGGGGTTATTCCGAGTTGATCGTGGCCCTGCAAGCTACGATCATGACCATAGACATGCGGGGGGACGCCCAGCACAGGGCTATCCCGCCCCGCATGTCAGTGCCCCCCCTCCCCCTGCAGAAGTGCAAAAGCATCGCACAGCGGCAATGCTTTTGCACTTTAGGTGTAGCTCCGGGCCAGCGCAGCTTTAGCGTGCTGGCCGGGAGCTACTCACCGCTCCCCGGCCCGCAGCGGCTGTGTGTGACGTCACGCATCATGTCAATCAGGCAGAGGCGATCGTAGCGCAGCGACGGCGCATGCGCAGTTCTGACCCAATCGCACCGCTGCGATAAACTGAAGCATGCGTTCAGGTCAGAATGACCCCCCTTGTCCAGGAACGCCGGCCACGTTTTTGCTACCGCGCATCCACATCTGTACTGTGACTAATGCAGAATCGTGATACTTGTGCGGTGCAAGTCAGACGAAAGACGCAGGCGAAGCACGTTGCTCCACTGTGGGTGATATTGCCACTGCGTCCAACTCAGACTCATCCCAGAATGTAATAAGAACGGACACTACATATTATAGGTTGCTCCCGGTATACTTTGGGTAACATAAGAAATCTGGTTCAAATATTCTTAGTTTCTCCATATGGGGGTCATTCCGAATTGTTCGCTCGCTAGCAGTTTTTAGCAGCCGTGCAAACGCTATGCCGCCTCCCACTGGGAGGGTATTTTAGCAGAAGTGCGAACGAAAGGATCGCAGAGCGGCTACAAAATTATTTTGTGCAGTTTCAGAGGAGCTTCAGACCTACTCAGCGCTTGCGATCACTTCAGACTGTTCAGTCCCTGTTTTGACGTCACAAACACGCCCTGCGTTCCCCAGTCATGCCTGCGTTTTTCCAGCCACGCCTGCGTTTTTCCGAACACTCCCTGAAAACGGTCAGTTGACACCCAGAAACACCCACTTCATGTCAATCACTCTGCGGCCAGCAGTGCGACTGAAAAGCATCACTAGACCCTGTGTGAAACTACATCGTTCATTGTAATAGTACGTCCCGCGTGCGCATTACGCCACATACGCATGCGCAGAAGTGCCGTTTTTTTGCCTCTTCGCTGCACAGCAAACGAATGCAGCTAGCGATCAACTCGGAATGACCACCTTGGTTCTGTGGTAGTAAACCATAATACGGCTGCTTTCATGTATACACCATAATACATCTGCTTTCATGTATACACCATAATACGGCTGCTTTCATGTATACACCATAATACGGCTGCTTTCATGTATACACCATAATACGGCTGCTTTCATGTATACACCATAATACGGCTGCATTCATGTATTTACCATAATACATCTGCTTTCATGTATATACCATAATACGGCTGCTTTCATGTATACACCATAATACATCTGCTTTCATGTATATACCATAATACGGCTGCTTTCATGTATACACCATAATACATCTGCTTTCATGTATACACCATAATACATCTGCTTTCATGTATATACCATAATACGGCTGCTTTCATGTATACACCATAATACGGCTGCTTTCATGTATACACCATAATACGGCTGCTTTCATGTATACACCATAATACGGCTGCATTCATGTATTTACCATAATACATCTGCTTTCATGTATACACCATAATAATACATCTGCTTTCATGTATATACCATAATACGGCTGCTTTCATGTATACACCATAATACATCTGCTTTCATGTATACACCATAATACATCTGCTTTCATGTATATACCATAATACGGCTGCTTTCATGTATACACCATAATACGGCTGCTTTCATGTATACACCATAATACGGCTGCATTCATGTATTTACCATAATACATCTGCTTTCATGTATACACCATAATACATCTGCTTTCATGTATATACCATAATACGGCTGCTTTCATGTATACACCATAATACATCTGCTTTCATGTATACACCATAATACGGCTGCTTTCATGTATACACCATAATACGGCTGCTTTCATGTATACACCATAATACGGCTGCTTTCATGTATACACCATAATACGGCTGCATTCATGTATTTACCATAATACATCTGCTTTCATGTATATACCATAATACATTCTGCTTTCATGTATACACCATAATACTAGAGATGAGCGCCTGAAATTTTTCGGGTTTTGTGTTTTGGTTTTGGGTTCGGTTCCGCGGCCGTGTTTTGGGTTCGAACGCGTTTTGGCAAAACCTCACCGAATTTTTTTTGTCGGATTCGGGTGTGTTTTGGATTCGGGTGTTTTTTTCAAAAAACACTAAAAAACAGCTTAAATCATAGAATTTGGGGGTCATTTTGATCCCAAAGTATTATTAACCTCAAAAACCATAATTTACACTCATTTTCAGTCTATTCTGAATACCTCACACCTCACAATATTATTTTTAGTCCTAAAATTTGCACCGAGGTCGCTGTGTGAGTAAGATAAGCGACCCTAGTGGCCGACACAAACACCGGGCCCATCTAGGAGTGGCACTGCAGTGTCACGCAGGATGTCCCTTCCAAAAAACCCTCCCCAAACAGCACATGACGCAAAGAAAAAAAGAGGCGCAATGAGGTAGCTGTGTGAGTAAGATTAGCGACCCTAGTGGCCGACACAAACACCGGGCCCATCTAGGAGTGGCACTGCAGTGTCACGCAGGATGGCCCTTCCAAAAAACCCTCCCCAAACAGCACATGACGCAAAGAAAAAAAGAGGCGCAATGAGGTAGCTGTGTGAGTAAGATTAGCGACCCTAGTGGCCGACACAAACACCGGGCCCATCTAGGAGTGGCACTGCAGTGTCACGCAGGATGTCCCTTCCAAAAAACCCTCCCCAAACAGCACATGACGCAAAGAAAAAAAGAGGCGCAATGAGGTAGCTGTGTGAGTAAGATTAGCGACCCTAGTGGCCGACACAAACACCGGGCCCATCTAGGAGTGGCACTGCAGTGTCACGCAGGATGTCCCTTCCAAAAAACCCTCCCCAAACAGCACATGACGCAAAGAAAAAAAGAGGCGCAATGAGGTAGCTGACTGTGTGAGTAAGATTAGCGACCCTAGTGGCCGACACAAACACCGGGCCCATTTAGGAGTGGCACTGCAGTGTCACGCAGGATGTCCCTTCCAAAAAACCCTCCCCAATCAGCACATGATGCAAAGAAAAAGAAAAGAAAAAAGAGGTGCAAGATGGAATTGTCCTTGGGCCCTCCCACCCACCCTTATGTTGTATAAACAAAACAGGACATGCACACTTTAACCAACCCATCATTTCAGTGACAGGGTCTGCCACACGACTGTGACTGATATGACGGGTTGGTTTGGACCCCCCCAAAAAAGAAGCAATTAATCTCTCCTTGCACAAACTGGCTCTACAGAGGCAAGATGTCCACCTCATCATCACCCTCCGATATATCACCGTGTACATCCCCCTCCTCACAGATTATCAATTCGTCCCCACTGGAATCCACCATCTCAGCTCCCTGTGTACTTTGTGGAGGCAATTGCTGCTGGTCAATGTCTCCGCGGAGGAATTGATTATAATTCATTTTAATGAACATCATCTTCTCCACATTTTCTGGATGTAACCTCGTACGCCGATTGCTGACAAGGTGAGCGGCGGCACTAAACACTCTTTCGGAGTACACACTTGTGGGAGGGCAACTTAGGTAGAATAAAGCCAGTTTGTGCAAGGGCCTCCAAATTGCCTCTTTTTCCTGCCAGTATAAGTACGGACTGTGTGACGTGCCTACTTGGATGCGGTCACTCATATAATCCTCCACCATTCTATCAATGTTGAGAGAATCATATGCAGTGACAGTAGACGACATGTCCGTAATCGTTGTCAGGTCCTTCAGTCCGGACCAGATGTCAGCATCAGCAGTCGCTCCAGACTGCCCTGCATCACCGCCAGCAGGTGGGCTCGGAATTCTGAGCCTTTTCCTCGCACCCCCAGTTGCGGGAGAATGTGAAGGAGGAGATGTTGACAGGTCGCGTTCCGCTTGACTTGACAATTTTGTCACCAGCAGGTCTTTCAACCCCAGCAGACTTGTGTCTGCCGGAAAGAGAGATCCAAGGTAGGCTTTAAATCTAGGATCGAGCACGGTGGCCAAAATGTAGTGCTCTGATTTCAACAGATTGACCACCCGTGAATCCTTGTTAAGCGAATTAAGGGCTCCATCCACAAGTCCCACATGCCTAGCGGAATCGCTCCGTGTTAGCTCCTCCTTCAATGTCTCCAGCTTCTTCTGCAAAAGCCTGATGAGGGGAATGACCTGACTCAGGCTGGCAGTGTCTGAACTGACTTCACGTGTGGCAAGTTCAAAGGGCATCAGAACCTTGCACAACGTTGAAATCATTCTCCACTGCGCTTGAGACAGGTGCATTCCACCTACTATATCGTGCTCAATTGTATAGGCTTGAATGGCCTTTTGCTGCTCCTCCAACCTCTGAAGCATATAGAGGGTTGAATTCCACCTCGTTACCACTTCTTGCTTCAGATGATGGCAGGGCAGGTTCAGTAGTTTTTGGTGGTGCTCCAGTCTTCTGTACGTGGTGCCTGTACGCCGAAAGTGTCCCGCAATTCTTCTGGCCACCGACAGCATCTCTTGCACGCCCCTGTCGTTTTTTAAAAAATTCTGCACCACCAAATTCAAGGTATGTGCAAAACATGGGACGTGCTGGAATTTGCCCATATTTAATGCACACACAATATTGCTGGCGTTGTCCGATGCCACAAATCCACAGGAGAGTCCAATTGGGGTAAGCCATTCCGCGATGATCTTCCTCAGTTGCCGTAAGAGGTTTTCAGCTGTGTGCGTATTCTGGAAAGCGGTGATACAAAGCGTAGCCTGCCTAGGAAAGAGTTGGCGTTTGCGAGATGCTGCTACTGGTGCCGCCGCTGCTGTTCTTGCGGCGGGAGTCCATACATCTACCCAGTGGGCTGTCACAGTCATATAGTCCTGACCCTGCCCTGCTCCACTTGTCCACATGTCCGTGGTTAAGTGGACATTGGGTACAACTGCATTTTTTAGGACACTGGTGAGTCTTTTTCTGACGTCCGTGTACATTCTCGGTATCGCCTGCCTAGAGAAGTGGAACCTAGATGGTATTTGGTAACGGGGGCACACTGCCTCAATAAATTGTCTAGTTCCCTGTGAACTAACGGCGGATACCGGACGCACGTCTAACACCAACATAGTTGTCAAGGCCTCAGTTATCCGCTTTGCAGTAGGATGACTGCTGTGATATTTCATCTTCCTCGCAAAGGACTGTTGAACAGTCAATTGCTTACTGGAAGTAGTACAAGTGGGCTTACGACTTCCCCTCTGGGATGACCATCGACTCCCAGCGGCAACAACAGCAGCGCCAGCAGCAGTAGGCGTTACACGCAAGGATGCATCGGAGGAATCCCAGGCAGGAGAGGACTCGTCAGAAGTGCCAGTGACATGGCCTGCAGGACTATTGGCATTCCTGGGGAAGGAGGAAATTGACACTGAGGGAGTTGGTGGGGTGGTTTGCGTGAGCTTGGTTACAAGAGGAAGGGATTTACTGGTCAGTGGACTGCTTCCGCTGTCACCCAAAGTTTTTGAACTTGTCACTGACTTATTATGAATGCGCTGCAGGTGACGTATAAGGGAGGATGTTCCGAGGTGGTTAACGTCCTTACCCCTACTTATTACAGCTTGACAAAGGGAACACACGGCTTGACACCTGTTGTCCGCATTTCTGGTGAAATACCTCCACACCGAAGAGCTGATTTTTTGGGTATTTTCACCTGGCATGTCAACGGCCATATTCCTCCCACGGACAACAGGTGTCTCCCCGGGTGCCTGACTTAAACAAACCACCTCACCATCAGAATCCTCCTGGTCAATTTCCTCCCCAGCGCCAGCAACACCCATATCCTCCTCATCCTGGTGTACTTCAACACTGACATCTTCAATCTGACTATCAGGAACTGGACTGCGGGTGCTCCTTCCAGCACTTGCAGGGGGCGTGCAAATGGTGGAAGGCGCATGCTCTTCACGTCCAGTGTTGGGAAGGTCAGGCATCGCAACCGACACAATTGGACTCTCCTTGTGGATTTGGGATTTCAAAGAATGCACAGTTCTTTGCTGTGCTGCTTTTGCCAGCTTGAGTCTTTTCATTTTTCTAGCGAGAGGCTGAGTGCTTCCATCCTCATGTGAAGCTGAACCACTAGCCATGAACATAGGCCAGGGCCTCAGCCGTTCCTTGCCACTCCGTGTCGTAAATGGCATATTGGCAAGTTTACGCTTCTCCTCCGACAATTTTATTTTAGGTTTTGGAGTCCTTTTTTTACTGATATTTGGTGTTTTGGATTTGACATGCTCTGTACTATGACATTGGGCATCGGCCTTGGCAGACGACGTTGCTGGCATTTCATCGTCTCGGCCATGACTAGTGGCAGCAGCTTCAGCACGAGGTGGAAGTGGATCTTGATCTTTCCCTAATTTTGGAACCTCAACATTTTTGTTCTCCATATTTTAATAGGCACAACTAAAAGGCACCTCAGGTAAACAATGGAGATGGATACTAGTATACAATTATGGACTGCCTGCCGAGTGCAGACACAGAGGTAGCCACAGCCGTGAACTACCGTACTGTACTGTGTCTGCTGCTAATATAGACTGGTTGATAAAGAGATAGTATACTCGTAACTAGTATGTATGTATAAAGAAAGAAAGAAAAACCACGGTTAGGTGGTATATACAATTATGGACGGGCTGCCGAGTGCCGACACAGAGGTAGCCACAGCCGTGAACTACCGCACTGTACTGTGTCTGCTGCTAATATATAGACTGGTTGATAAAGAGATAGTATACTCGTAACTAGTATGTATGTATAAAGAAAGAAAAAAAAACCACGGTTAGGTGGTATATACAATTATGGACGGGCTGCCGAGTGCCGACACAGAGGTAGCCACAGCCGTGAACTACCGCACTGTACTGTGTCTGCTGCTAATATATAGACTGGTTGATAAAGAGATAGTATACTCGTAACTAGTATGTATGTATAAAGAAAGAAAAAAAAACCACGGTTAGGTGGTATATACAATTATGGACGGGCTGCCGAGTGCCGACACAGAGGTAGCCACAGCCGTGAACTACCGCACTGTACTGTGTCTGCTGCTAATATAGACTGGTTGATAAAGAGATAGTATACTCGTAACTAGTATGTATGTATAAAGAAAGAAAAAAAAACCACGGTTAGGTGGTATATACAATTATGGACGGGCTGCTGAGTGCCGACACAGAGGTAGCCACAGCCGTGAACTACCGCACTGTACTGTGTCTGCTGCTAATATAGACTGGTTGATAAAGAGATAGTATACTCGTAACTAGTATGACTATAAAGAAAGAAAAAAAAACCACGGTTAGGTGGTATATACAATTATGGACGGGCTGCCGAGTGCCGACACAGAGGTAGCCACAGCCGTGAACTACCGCACTGTACTGTGTCTGCTGCTAATATATAGACTGGTTGATAAAGAGATAGTATACTCGTAACTAGTATGTATGTATAAAGAAAGAAAAAAAAACCACGGTTAGGTGGTATATACAATTATGGACGGGCTGCCGAGTGCCGACACAGAGGTAGCCACAGCCGTGAACTACCGCACTGTACTGTGTCTGCTGCTAATATAGACTGGTTGATAAAGAGATAGTATACTCGTAACTAGTATGTATGTATAAAGAAAGAAAAAAAAACCACGGTTAGGTGGTATATACAATTATGGACGGGCTGCCGAGTGCCGACACAGAGGTAGCCACAGCCGTGAACTACCGCACTGTACTGTGTCTGCTGCTAATATATAGACTGGTTGATAAAGAGATAGTATACTCGTAACTAGTATGTATGTATAAAGAAAGAAAAAAAAACCACGGTTAGGTGGTATATACAATTATGGACGGGCTGCCGAGTGCCGACACAGAGGTAGCCACAGCCGTGAACTACCGCACTGTACTGTGTCTGCTGCTAATATATAGACTGGTTGATAAAGAGATAGTATACTCGTAACTAGTATGTATGTATAAAGAAAGAAAGAAAAACCACGGTTAGGTGGTATATACAATTATGGACGGGCTGCCGAGTGCCGACACAGAGGTAGCCACAGCCGTGAACTACCGCACTGTACTGTGTCTGCTGCTAATATAGACTGGTTGATAAAGAGATAGTATACTCGTAACTAGTATGTATGTATAAAGAAAGAAAAAAAAACCACGGTTAGGTGGTATATACAATTATGGACGGGCTGCCGAGTGCCGACACAGAGGTAGCCACAGCCGTGAACTACCGCACTGTACTGTGTCTGCTGCTAATATAGACTGGTTGATAAAGAGATAGTATACTCGTAACTAGTATGTATGTATAAAGAAAGAAAAAAAAACCACGGTTAGGTGGTATATACAATTATGGACGGGCTGCCGAGTGCCGACACAGAGGTAGCCACAGCCGTGAACTACCGCACTGTACTGTGTCTGCTGCTAATATAGACTGGTTGATAAAGAGATAGTATACTCGTAACTAGTATGACTATAAAGAAAGAAAAAAAAAACACGGTTAGGTGGTATATACAATTATGGACGGGCTGCCGAGTGCCGACACAGAGGTAGCCACAGCCGTGAACTACCGCACTGTACTGTGTCTGCTGCTAATATAGACTGGTTGATAAAGAGATAGTATACTACTAATATTATATATACTGGTGGTCAGGTCACTGGTCACTAGTCACACTGGCAGTGGCACTCCTGCAGCAAAAGTGTGCACTGTTTAATTTTAATATAATATTATGTACTCCTGGCTCCTGCTATAACCTATAAGTGGCACTGCAGTGCTCCCCAGTCTCCCCCACAATTATAAGCTGTGTGAGCTGAGCACAGTCAGATATATATATACATTGATGCAGCACACTGGGCTGAGCAGTGCACACAGATATGGTATGTGACTGAGTCACTGTGTGTATCGTTTTTTTCAGGCAGAGAACGGATATATTAAATAAAACAAACAACTGCACTGTCTGGTGGTCACTGTGGTCGTCAGTCACTAAACTCTGCACTCTCTTCTACAGTATCACAGCCTCAGGTCAATCTCTCTCTCTCTCTCTCAACCCTAATCTAAATGGAGAGGATCCCAGCCACGTCCTCTCCCTATCAATCTCAATGCACGTGTGAAAATGGCGGCGACGCGCGGCTCCTTATATAGAATCCGAGTCTCGCGATAGAATCCGAGCCTCGCGAGAATCCGACAGCGTCATGATGACGTTCGGGCGCGCTCGGGTTAACCGAGC
The DNA here is from genome assembly GCF_028390025.1 of Pseudophryne corroboree. Classification (NCBI taxonomy): domain Eukaryota; kingdom Metazoa; phylum Chordata; class Amphibia; order Anura; family Myobatrachidae; genus Pseudophryne; species Pseudophryne corroboree. The sequence goes on from NC_086446.1 coordinate 786,964,330, forward strand.
AAGGCGGGAAGATCCGAGTCGCTCGGACCCGTGAAAAAAAACATGAAGTTCGGGCGGGTTCGGATTCAGAGAAACCGAACCCGCTCATCTCTACATAATACATCTGCTTTCATGTATACACCATAATACGGCTGCTTTCATGTATACACCATAATACGGCTGCTTTCATGTATACACCATAATACGGCTGCTTTCATGTATACACCATAATACGGCTGCTTTCATGTATACACCATAATACATCTGCTTTCATGTATACACCATAATACGGCTGCTTTCATGTATACACCATAATACGGCTGCTTTCATGTATACACCATAATACGGCTGCTTTCATGTATACACCATAATACGGCTGCATTCATGTATTTACCATAATACATCTGCTTTCATGTATATACCATAATACATTCTGCTTTCATGTATACACCATAATACATCTGCTTTCATGTATACACCATAATACGGCTGCTTTCATGTATACACCATAATACGGCTGCTTTCATGTATACACCATAATACGGCTGCATTCATGTATTTACTTTATTATTATTATTATCCTTTATTTATATGGCGCCACAAGGGTTCTGCAGCGCCCAATTACAGAGTACATAAACAAATAATCAAACAGGAAAACAGCAACTTACAGTTGACGACAATATAGGACAAGTACAGGGTAAATAAACATAGCTACATCAGCAGATGACACTGGAATAAGTATCAGGTGGCAGAAGACTGCTGGATTTGGTGCAGTTGAAGATTATTAAAGTAAGAAAAGGGTCAGCACATGAGGGAAGAGGGCCCTGCTCGTGAGAGCTTACATTCTACATTCTATTTACCATAATACATCTGCTTTCATGTATATACCATAATACATTCTGCTTTTATGTATACACCATAATACATCTGCTTTCATGTACAGTGGGGATCGAAAGTTTGTGCACCCCAGGCAAAAATTAATTTTAATATGCAAAAAGAAGCCAAGGAAAGATGGAAAAATCTCCAAAAGGCATCAAATTACAGATTAGACATTCTTATAACATGTCAAAAAAAGTTTGATTTTATTTCCATCATTTACACTTTCAAAAGAACAGAAAACAAAAAATGGCATCTGCAAAAGTTTGGGCACCCTGCAGAGTTAATACCTTGTACTGCCCCCTTTGGCAAGTATCACAGCTTGTAAACGCTTTTTGTAGCCAGCCAAGAGTCTTTCAATTCTTGTTTGAGGTATCTTCGCCCATTCTTCCTTACAAAAGTCTTCCAGTTCTTTGAGATTCCTGGGCTGTTTGTGACGCACTGCTCTTTTAAGGTCTATCCATAGATTTTCAATTATGTTGAGGTCAGGAGATTGTGAAGGCCATGGCAAAACCTTCCGTTTACGCCTCTTGATGTAATCCACCGTGGAATTTGAGGTGTTTTTAGGATCATTATCCATTTGTAGAAGCCAGCCTCTCTTTAACTTCAGCTTTTTCACAGATGGCATCAAGTTAGCGTCCAAAATTTGCTGGAATCTAATTGAATCCATTTTTCCTGCTACTCGTGAAATGTTCCCTGTGGCACTGGTTGCAATACAACCCCAAAGCATGATTGATCCACCCCCATGCTTATCAGCTGGACAGAGGTTCTTTTCATTAAATTCTGTGCCCTTCCTTCTCCAAACGTACCTTTGCTCATTCCGGCCAAAAAGTTCTAGTTTAACCTCATCGGTCCACAGAACTTTATTCCAAAATGCATCAGGCTTGTCTATATGTTCATTTACAAACTTCAAAAGCTGATTTTTGTGGTGAGGACATAGAAGAGGTTTTCTTCTGATGACTTTTCCATGAAGACCATATTTGTACAAGTATCTCTTTATAGTGGAATAGTGTACCACAACTCCAGTGTCTACCAGATCTTCCTGGAGGGATCATGCAGTCAAACGTGGATTTTGATTTGCTTTTCTCACAATCCTGCGAGCTGTTCTGTCTTATATTTTTCTTGGTCTTCCAGATCTTGCTTTAACTTCCACTGTTCCTGATGACTGCCATTTCTTAATTTCATTCCAAACAGAGGATATGGACATCTGATAACGCTTTGCTATCTTCTTATAGCCTTCTGCTGCTTTGTGAGCGTCAACTATTCTCAGTTTCAGTGTTCTACACAACTGCTTAGAGGAACCCATGGTGCTGATTGTTGGAGCAAAGTCAGATGAGTCTGGGCTTTTAAAACCTTTGAGATTGACATCACCTGGTTTTTCCAGATGATGATTGAGAACAATCCATGACACTGCCAGGTCTCAGCTGTCCAAAGGGGGCAGTACAAGGTATTAACTCTGCAGGGTGCCCAAACTTTGGCAGATGCCGTTTTTTTGTTTTCTGTTCTTTTGATAGTGTAAATGATGGAAATAAAATCAAACTTTTTTTGACATGTTATAAGAATGTCTAATCTGTAATTTGATGCCTTTTTGAGATTTCTCCATCTTTCCTTGGCTTTTTTTTGCACATTAAAATGAATTTTTGCCTGGGGTGCCCAAACTTTCGATCCCCACTGTATACACCATAATACGGCTGCTTTCATGTATACACCATAATACGGCTGCTTTCATGTATACACCATAATACATCTGCTTTCATGTATACACCATAATACATCTGCTTTCATGTATACACCATAATACGGCTGCTTTCATGTATACACCATAATACATCTGCTTTAATGTATACACCATAATACGGCTGCTTTCATGTATACACCATATAATACGGCTGCATTCATGTATTTACCATAATACATCTGCTTTCATGTATATACCATAATACATCTGCTTTCATGTATATACCATAATACATTCTGCTTTAATGTATACACCATAATACGGCTGCTTTCATGTATACACCATAATACGGCTGCATAAACTTCACACGTCAGATGCATACGCACACCACTCAAGCACACTTATCTTAGTAAATAAAGACACAACAACCGTAATTAGCGTGAAAGGGGTCAGCTTTTTATTTTGACTGAGAGGGAGGCCTATTCATACTAAAACTAAGAATGCAGACTTCCCTCTCTAACTAAGGTGGCGGGGAGAAGAACGGTTAAGCATGATAAACAACTTAATAAGGGTGATCCAAAATGATATGACGAAATAGAGCAATAAACATGTGTGTGTGAGGGGGCCTTCTGCCCCAGATGTTCCGGGATCGGCCTCCTGCCTCCATCCCGAGCAATAAAAACATATGTGTGAGGGAGCCTTCTGCCCCAGATGTTCCGGGATCGGCCTTCTGCCTCCATCCCAGACATCGGAAATCCAAAAATCCAAGGCCAGGGGTCGACCTTCTGCCACTACCCCTGCCCACCAACAGTTGTAGGGACGGAGGTACGCTCCACCCCTACGGGGTAAAAAATATCCACACATGTTTATGATCTATCATATGGGCCCACCAGGTACGGTGATGCCCATCAATTAATAATAAAACTATAAGATTACCTAAAAGTTCACCCGAACTTACTAACGATAAAATCCTTAAGTTAAACTAAAATAACCGTTCAGAAACCGGCCAACTGCCAGGTTACCAACCTGCCACCGCCACCTGAACCGAAAACTCAACTCAACTAAAGGAAGCAGAATACGAAGAAAACTCACTAAGCTCAAACTAAAGAAAACAGAATATGAAACTAAAAAGACCTGAAGACCCGGCGCACTAGATAATTGCCACCCACGGCCGACAAGCCATATAAAGCGCGGATCTAGCCGCCTTCCTGCAAAAGAAGGGTGTTACTGAGGTTAAGAAATGAGGTATATGGAGAAAATGGGTAACCTAACCTGCATCCCTAACTGGAAGGGGGGGGGGGGGGGGGTCGCCCAATTTGACTTGAGGCAAAAACACAAAACTTCGTTAGCCGGCAAAAACCGTAATTAAAACCAACGATATAACAAAAATTCCTCAAGGCCCCCGCAATCACAAAGTGCAACTGCGACGAGCGGCTAGTCCTCAAAGGGGCGCACTGGGAGGAAAAGGCCTGATATAGCGGCTGACTGCACCAGACCTCCACCTACCCAGCGCCCGGACGTCGACCTTGGACCAACCCGCCGCGGCGGCAGCTGAAGCAGCGCCGATGCGGAAAGAGTGAGTCCCATAGTCGGCCGGATATAGACCCAGGTACAAAATACAACGCCCCAAAACCGACCGGAATTAGATATCTGGTCAACGGGGAACCGTCAGTATGGACGAGCCACCCGGGAGGCGTTGGAGGCCGTACGGACGAATAAGACTGGGCCGCGACAACTGGACAAATGCCCCGCACACGAGCCCGACCCACTCGAACCCACAGCCCCCTGCCGACTACGTCAGTCTTGGAGCGCTGAATCCTACACCACAAACCGTCGGGGGGTACGACGACGTGGGCTGCCAGCATGGGCGAGGCAGAAGTCCGGGAGACGGACACCAGCTCACCCACCCTGAACGCACCGTGGTAAGGGCCGCCATGAAGAGGCGAACCGCGTATCCCCGTATCCTCGTATCGTGAGCACTGAATCCTACACCGCAAACCATCGGGGGCGTACGTCAACGGCTTTTATTGACTGAAAGGAAGGCCTATTAAATCTAAACTTGGATGAAAAAACTCCCGCTCAAACTAAGGGACAGTTGAAATGTTTATCACACAAAGTAGACACCATCCAGCACATGAAAATAAAATATCTCAAAACAATGATTGAAATAATATCCTAAATGTTGGAGGGCCTGTCGCCCCTTTGTTCCGGGATCGGCCTTCTATCACCATCCCTGAGGGCCGGCTGCCCAGATGTTCCGGGATCGGCCTTCTGCCACCATCCCTGAGGGCCGGCTGCCCAGATGTTCAGGGATCGGCCTTCTGCCACCATCCCTGACATCCCGAATCCAATGCCCCTATGGGCCATCTGCCTTGTGAGGGGTCTGACCACTATGGCCCCTCTCCAGAAGGTAACGACTCCACCGCTCCCAAGCGGCCAGACAAGCCACGAAAGTTGCAGGAGCCAAAGACCTGTGGGCTAAATCCTCCAATCCGCACACAGAAGCAGGACAGAAGTCCCTTTGGATTAGAGCTGCAGGAGCCAACTGCCGAAACCGCTGCCAGTCGCCGCGAGAAAGGGTATCAGTAATTTCGTTGCGCTCGGCCGGGACACCCAGCATAGCAAGACTATCTGCGCGAAGACCTGCAGTACCGGCAAGGTTGAGGACCTCTGCCTAATGATGGCAAAAACCACGTCCAAATTGTCGCACCAGAAGACCACCTGCTCATTATGCAGGGCATAGCGTCAGAGCTCCAATGCGCCCAGTATGGGAAAAATTGTCAGCAACAGCAAATGTGTCGTGAAGCGCTCGCCAATCGCAAGCACCAGAGGCGTCCGTGAAAAGCTCCAGGGAGGTGCCAGACACGACCGCCTCCCTCCCAACACAGACGCCGAGAGACGAAATTGATCCCTTGTACATAAATACCGCCGAATTTCGAGGGACAATCTGAGAAAATGATGCGGGCGTCGAAATCCCACCGTCGCCCGCTCCCATTGTGCAAGCAAAATTAAACAGGCCCAAAGGGGGGTTGAGCCTGTATGAAAGCAAGCTTGCCCGCAGCAAGCGCATAAAGGATAGCAATGTGAAGACGGAACACCTTATCCACTGGGAGCCTACAGAGGCCGGCGACCAAATCAATCTGACGTCCGAGATAAACTACGGATGCAGAGGGCCGTTAAAGTCGCTCCGGCGCCACCGGAACCCCGAAGTGTGCGAAGAGGGCGAGTGCCCTCCGCAACAAGCTAGCACAGCGATCTGAGTCCTGTGGCCCCATCAAAAGGAAACATTCAAGCCGTGCGAAATTCGCTGATCGCCCGCCGCATGCTCCAGGCACCAATGGAGGAAAGAACCGAATTCCTCGGAGTATGCGCAAGAGAGAGAACAACCCATGGGGAGGAACCGATCTATGTAATAGCCATCGCCCAATATAAAAAACCCATAAACCGAAAGGCCGGAGGGTGCAGAGGGAGAAGACGAAATGCTGACTGAATGTCCAAGTTACACATCATGGCCCCCGTTCTAAAGGACCTCATGGTGGCTATGGCCGAAACAAAGGACAGGTAAATGACTCTACACTGATAATCGGGGATAGCATATTTACGGAGGAGCCTAAATTCGCCCGCGGTCGTCTTGGGCACTATCTCGACAGGGGACAAGACCAAATCCGGTAAGGGGTGGGGGGGTTCCGAAAAGAGGGGCCTATCCTCCTGCCCAACGTTTTCCGGAAAGGGCCTATCATGCTGCCCAACGACACTGCAGTCTCAACCTCCTACCGGAGCACTTCCGGAATCTCCCGGGCCGAACGCAGGATCGAACCAGCCCCGGGACACACTAGTCCCTGTATCGGCAAGGGGAAGCAGAAGCGAATCCCGAGTGTAAGAATTGAGCAACCACCGACCGTGGGTACCGTCGCAGCCGGGGTATGAGCGCCCGAAGTCTAAGTAGGGTGGGGGCTGTGGCCAGCACATGGGGCCGCGGGAGCGCGGCTCTAACGGGTCTGTGGGCCGGAATTACCCCCGGTCCCAGGTCTGGGGCAGTCCTTGATCCCATGGCCTCCGCCACATCTGATGCAGGAGTGACGAAAACGACATCGCCCTCCCCAGGCACATTGGGCATTATAGAAAGCGAAGCATATACCATGCCCCGCACTAAATGAACCCCCTCGAAAGCCGGCAGAACGAGAGGCAGGTCGTTTTTGGCCATCGTCACACTGTACCGGCCACCTCAGTGTCGGCTGAACCCTGCGTAAGCTCCGAGCACAATTCCACCGAAGGTATAGATCCGTCGCCCGTGCGGTTTGCGCCGGAAGCCCGCATTGTGACGTCGCTAAGCCGACCCTTTGTACTTATGGTACAGCACGTGTATAAGGAACTGATATCGTACAATGCGCAAGTGTTCGTCTGGGCGCGTCTGTAAGTAACACGCCGCGAAGATCAACATGCCTCTAACCCAATTCGGGTAGGAGCGCAAAGCGCCCTCGCTACCCTGTCCCTATGTTTTAGCTGAAAGCAAGGCCGTACGATTATCGCTAGTAAGAGCAAAAATATTGACGTATAGGCCCTTATGGATCCGGTCCCGGACCCGGGGCCTGAGCCCACGTTGCACTGCCGTGTTGGCGCAGTGAATGGAGTACGACTCCACTGACACTTGTGAGGCGGAAGAGGTTGAATACTGGCGCTCGTGCCATTGGCGACGATTGACCCTGTGCAAACCGCCGTCGGAGGAGGACACACCCTCCGAGGACGTGGAGGCGAGGGAAGAGTCCGTGACCCGACGCCTGCGCCTGTGTCTACCTGCGCTCGCTGGAAACCCTGCGCGTACTGCTGCCCCCGCAAGAGGAGGGGAACTGAGTACTTGATCCCCAAATTGCTACGGGGTTAACCGCGCTCCCCTTGGACCAGTCAGGGTCCGATGAAGACTCACCCACACGAGAGGGAACCCGTCCATCCCAGCACCCGCCGGACGACTTGTTGAGGCACCGACTGACTCCATTTCTGTTCCGACGTCCACGGCTGGGGAGACAAAAGAGACATTGTTCCCCTGTCCTCCCCCCCTGTCCTTGCACCAGTGGACGGGAGCGGCATAAGAGATCGCGCAGTCCTATCTGCCAAAGAAGCAGTGGCCTGCCCCTGACCCCCGGGTGCGGAGGATAACAAGGGAGCCACCGCCGACACGACAGCAGCACCAATGGCGGACAAGACGGTGGCGTCTACCAAGGGGGGCGGTCGCTGTTGCCGGCGCTCTAAGATCAGACCCGACACACGAGACGCGTGCCCCACATGAGGTTCGCAAGGACCCGGAAGATCCCTCACTGTCGGGTATCATGGCATAGCCATCCTGCTGCCATAAATCCTGCCTTAACCGCCTGCGCCGCGACCCCCTCCTATCCCGAGCATTGGCCTCAGGATGAGATACCACAGCGGTGTCACCGCCAGAAAGGGGGGCAGCGCAACATCCGACGGAGGGGTGTCCGCAGCAGCATCGGAAGAAGCAGCCTGGATGCGGGGCCAGACCGCTCGCCACCCGCCTGCGCACGCCGACCCCATGTGAGGTGAGAGAGCGGCAATCTGGGCCCCGGCCCGTGATCGGCAGGGGCCACACGGCCAAGTCTGGCGGAAGTACTAAGCGCTGTGCGAGCGAGTCCGGAAGGGGCCGGCACCACGGGGCCAGCCACGGCAGGAGAGGCCAGGAGGCCCTTCCCACCGTGGGCGGACGAGACGCGACCCCGGCCGACGGGCCTGCAAGGTCCGTCGGAGGCAACAGGCCATACACAGCCGAAGAGCGGGCGCGTCGCCCCGCCCTGCGCAGGAGAGCGCCGCCCGTACCGGAGCCTGCATGTTATAATTTGCGGGGGCAGGCCTCATATGGGCTCCCCAGGTGACCAAAGTATCTGCAGCACGCGCGTGCCGCACGGACCCAACACGTCCAGCAGCCGCGCGACCCCCCGCCCGCCCGCTGGAGCGTGTCATTATAGCCCCCTTTCTTTCTTTTAAACGATGGGGGCTGCCCCCCCTGGTGGCAGAGAGCCGGCGAGCGGCAGGGCGGGATCGCTGTCCCGGCCCCACGTGACTCGCGCGTCCGCCTTCCGCCACGGGATTCAGGAGAATCACTGTGTTCCCCAGCTGGCCGCAGTAGCCACCCCCGGACCCCCGGCGCTCCGTCCCCAGCCGCAGCCAGCAGCGGGGACGGAGGCGGAGAGCGCGGACGGAAGAGAGCACGGGCGGGCGGCCGAGCACGGCCGCGCACGCCCTGGGTCTCCCGCACCGCAGTAGCAGCAGACCCACCCCGGGCCGGCCGGATCTCAGCAGAGTCCATGAGCCGGGCGGGGAGGGCCGCGCTGCACCCGGGTCCAGCAGCCAGCACAATAATGAAAGTACAGACGGGATATTTGCACTGGGGAATAGATGACTGCTCTGGTAAGGTAATGAGTAGTCCTATCTCCGCAGTGCATCCACTGATAAGCAAAGTAAGTCAGAGAAAGATGAAGAAAGAAGGGACAACAGGGGAGTAGAAGGAAGAATAGAGAAAGCACAAGGGAGAAAGAGAGCTAGGAAATGAAGTAAGGAAATGAAATAGGTAATGTAAACCAAGTACTTGCAGTGGGTCACGGAAAAAAACAGGAAAGAGGCAGGATGTCCTAGGTCTGAAGACTATATGTATGTCAGACCAGCCCCTATACAGAATCTAGCCAATCACAATCCAGGCAGTTTCCCTTACATTCCTCCCACAAAAACTGTAACCCCTTCCGTGCCAGAGTGATGCATTATGAGGCGTGCCGCATGCCCAGCCGGTAAGTTTATGCTGTCTCGGCCACATTCATGACCTACGCAGTCTTTCATGTATTTACCATAATACATCTGCTTTCATCTATATACCATAATACGTCTGCTTTCATGTATACACCATAATACATCTGCTTTCATGTATATACCATAATACATCTGCTTTCATGTATACACCATAATACGGCTGCTTTCATGTATACACCATAATACGGCTGCTTTCATGTATACACCATAATACATCTGCTTTCATGTATATACCATAATACGGCTGCTTTCATGTATACACCATAATACGGCTGCTTTCATGTATACACCATAATACGGCTGCTTTCATGTATATACCATAATACGGCTGCTTTCATGTATACACCATAATACGGCTGCATTCATGTATTTACCATAATACATCTGCTTTCATGTATACACCATAATACGGCTGCTTTCATGTATACACCATAATACATCTGCTTTCATGTATACACCATAATACGGCTGCTTTCATGTATACACCATAATACGGCTGCTTTCATGTATACACCATAATACGGCTGCTTTCATGTATACACCATAATACGGCTGCTTTCATGTATACACCATAATACATCTGCTTTCATGTATACACCATAATACGGCTGCTTTCATGTATACACCATAATACATCTGCTTTCATGTATATACCATAATACGGCTGCTTTCATGTATACACCATAATACGGCTGCATTCATGTATTTACCATAATACATCTGCTTTCATGTATATACCATAATACGGCTGCTTTCATGTATACACCATAATACATCTGCTTTCATGTATACACCATAATACGGCTGCTTTCATGTATACACCATAATACGGCTGCTTTCATGTATACACCATAATACATCTGCTTTCATGTATACACCATAATACGGCTGCTTTCATGTATACACCATAATACGGCTGCTTTCATGTATACACCATAATACGGCTGCTTTCATGTATACACAATAATACATCTGCTTTCATGTATACACCATAATACATCTGCTTTCATGTATACACCATAATAATACATCTGCTTTCATGTATACACCATAATAATACATCTGCTTTCATACACACACCATAACACGGCTGCTTTCATGCACACACCGTAGCACGGCTGCTTTCATGCACACACCGTAACACGGCTGCTTTCATGCACACACCGTAACATGGCTGCTTTCATGCACACACTGTAGCACGGCTGCTTTCATGCACACACCGTAACACAGCTGCTTTCATGCACACACCGTAACACGGCTGCTTTCATGCACACACCGTAACACAGCTGCTTTCATGCACACACCGTAACACGGCTGCTTTCATGCACACACCGTAACACGCTGCTTTCATGCACACACCGTACCACGGCTGCTTTACTGCACACACTGTCACATGGCTGCCTTCATGCACACACCTTAACACGGCTGCCTTCATGCACACACTGTAACACGGCTGCCTTCATGCACACACTGTAACACGGCTACTTTCATGCACACACCGTAACACGGCTGCTTTCATAGACAAGTTGTAGAAATTGCTTTAATAGCCAATCACCCATGTATCACTATGTGAGTGTATAATAGCTCCCCCCCTCCCCCCCATATTCCCCAGCAAGGGAGCAGTCCCCCCGGCTGCAGCTGATCCCTGCACATGCACACACACTCTCACTTCTGGTTTTTGGAGCATGCACTCCACAGTGCCAGTCGCATGGCTTTCTGGGACATGATGTTGGAAATGAAATAGGCGGTCATAGCCCATGACATCACTGCCGGTGGGACGAAGCACGAGGTAGTGATCCACTCTGCAGTGCACATGTGCAGAACGTATTTCCTCATAACAGACGGGGCGGCACGGTGCGGTTGTATGGGATTTGTGTTCCCAATCTCTCTAGGGAACCCAGCAATGTGTTGACCGTCTTATGTTTAGTTGGCACTGTGGGCCTATTTATCCTTAAATATTTGGGGGATATTCCATGGAAGCTTTTTTTTTTTTGTGGGGGGGGGGGGGGTACCTGCAAATATTAAGTATCCCCAGATATGCTATGGAAGGATTGCAGCTGGATTCCTCTCAGAGAAGACTGCGTAACGAAGAACCTAGGCTTTTAGTAGGCAATGCCATTTATAGATGGCGTTATCTACCGGGTACAAGCTCCGAAATGTTTTGCTTTCCAGAACTTGGTGCATATTGGGGAATGCAGTCAAACCTCGGACTCTCCCATATGTAGCAGAGATTGCACGTTTAATGCCAGTCACTGGCAGAGCGGCACCTAGTGAAATCTGTGCATGGTGCAGAGGTGCCCAGGCATAATGATGTCGGCCTTATACTCTGCAGGTAGTGGTTTCTTTTAGTGAGGGTGTCGTATTGGCCAACGCTCAGAGTGATAAACTGTTTTACACAGTGGGGAGGGGGCTCCGATGCCGTTTCTTGCACACAGTGCTAAAATGTCTAGTTACGGCACTGTTGCTAGGTATGCATTTCTCTGGTCCTGAGCAGGTCCCCCTCACCAGATCCTCTCCAGGGGTGAGGGGGTGGACTTGGATGGGATGAGGGAGGGGGGGCACAGCATTTTGTTGCACCTGGGCCCACGGCTCGCTAGTTCCGCCACTGTATGAAAGCCTTCCACTGCGCCGCTTTCATACACATCTATGCCGGTGGCCGCAGCAGCTTTTGTTCCACCTGCGCTGCAGCTAGGGAGTAGGGATTGTTGATGCTGGAGGGGGCAGGCAGACTGGCAGCAGAACATTGGACGCTGCAGTAAAAGGATTCCCCATATCTACAGTGCAGAGACTTGCTGCAGATGCAGTGGCATACCCTCCAGCTGTACATTTTTGGCAGGTACAGAACCTTTTTTTTATGGTCTGTACCGATTTTTTACTCTCCAAGCTTCCATTAAAAGTATAGGAAAGGGGGCGTGGCCACGGCGCTGTCCCCGTGGCCACGCCCCCTTTGTGAATTTGTATAAATTTTTATGTGTAAAGTGTTGGAGGGTGTGTTGCTGCAGATGCAGGGGGACTATTTTGGGGTGTAGGGCTGGAGCTGCAGCTCCATCTGTCTCATTGCTTATCCTGCCCTGTGAAAACACAGCAGGCAAAGGGCAGAGCCTCCCATTGGATGTAACCTGTGTGGGAGGGCGTTTCTCACCCAATCAGCTGTGGACTGGGTGTGATAGACCTGCCACTAACCCAATGAGAGATGCGTTATACACAGGCACAAAGTCACAGATATGGGCTATTATATAGGAGATATATATATATATATATATTTCACATAATGTAAAGTGAGTGTAAAGATCGCCAATTTGCATTGAGACACAAATACTGCGTTGTTACCAAAAATACTGTCCAGTCATGGAATGTTTATTAATTCACCTCAGTTCCTGTCCAAGGGGAGCTTACACTCTAATACAGATATAGATAGATATACAATAGAGAAACAGAGAAAGAGAAATTGTAGCCATACAATTCAGAAACCAGGGAACATACCTGTATGCAGATGGCCTGATGGGCTGGTCTGGCCTCCTGGAGCTCTGCCCGGCCATCTGCATACAGAGGGATTCCGTATGATTATATCCCGATGGATCAGAATCCCAACAGTGGCATCTCGGCCATCAGAATCCCCACAGCCCCTCCAAAAGTACCCTAACCCTCCCGTTTCCTGCCCTAACCCACCCCAGTGGTGCATAATCTTCCCTTCCCCGCTGCCTAAACCTAACCCTCCCCGCTTGATACCTAACCGCAACTTCCCCTTCCAAGTGCCTAAACCTAACCCTCCCTCCCCGGTCCCTAACCCTAACCTTCCCGTCCCTGCTCCCTAACCCTCCCTCCCCGGTACCTAACCCTAACCTTCCCATCCCTGCTCTCTAACCCTCACTCCCCGGAACCTAACTTTCACATTCCCATCCCTGCTCCCTAACCCTAACCTTCCCATCCCTGCTCCCTAACCCTCCCTCCCCCTAACCTTCCCGTCCCTGCTCCCTAACCCTCCCTCCCCGGTCCCTAACCCTAACCTTCCCGTCCCTGCTCCCTAACCCTCCCTCCCCGGTACCTAACCCTAACCTTCCCATCCCTGCTCTCTAACCCTCACTACCCGGAACCTAACCATCACATTCCCATCCCTGCTCCCTAACCCTAACCTTCCCATCCCTGCTCCCTAACCCTCCCTCCCCGGTCCCTAACCTTCCCGTCCCTGCTCCCTAACCCTCCCTCCCCGGTCCCTAACCTTCCCATCCCTGCTCCCTAACCATCCCTCCCCGGTCCCTAACCCTAACCTTCCCGTCCCTGCTCCCTAACCCTCCCTCCCCGGTCCCTAGCCTTCCCATCCCTGCTCCCTAACCCTCCCTCCCCGGTCCCTAACCTTCCCATCCCTGCTCCCTAACCCTCCCTCCCCGGTCCCTAGCCCTAACCTTCCCGTCCCTGCTCCCTAACCCTCCCTCCCTGGTCCCTAACCCTAACCTTCCCATCCCTGCTCTCTAACCCTCACTACCCGGAACCTAACCATCACATTCCCATCCCTGCTCCCTAACCCTAACCTTCCCATCCCTGCTCCCTAACCCTCCCTCCCCGGTCCCTAACCTTCCCGTCCCAGCTCCCTAACCCTCCCTCCCCGGTCCCTAACCTTCCCATCCCTGCTCCCTAACCATCCCTCCCCGGTCCCTAACCCTAACCTTCCCGTCCCTGCTCCCTAACCCTCCCTCCCCGGTCCCTAGCCTTCCCATCCCTGCTCCCTAACCCTCCCTCCCCGGTCCCTAACCTTCCCATCCCTGCTCCCTAACCCTCCCCGGTCCCTAGCCCTAACCTTCCCGTCCCTGCTCCCTAACCCTCCCTCCCTGGTCCCTAACCCTAACCTTCCCATCCCTGCTCCCTAACCCTCACTCCCTGGAACCTAACCTTCACCTTCCTGTCCCTGCTCCCTAACCCTTCCTCCCCGGTCCCTAACCCTAACCTTCCCGTCCCTGCTCCCTAACCCTCCCTCCCCGGTACCTAACCCTAACCTTCCCATCCCTGCTCTCTAACCCTCACTCCCCGGAACCTAACCTTCACATTCCCATCCCTGCTCCCTAACCCTAACCTTCCCATCCCTGCTCCCTAACCCTCCCTTCCCGGTCCCTAACCTTCCCGTCCCTGCTCCCTAACCCTCCCTCCCCGGTCCCTAACCTTCCCATCCCTGCTCCCTAACCATCCCTCCCCGGTCCCTAACCCTAACCTTCCCGTCCCTGCTCCCTAACCCTCCCTCCCCGGTCCCTAGCCTTCCCATCCCTGCTCCCTAACCCTCCCTCCCCGGTCCCTAACCTTCCCATCCCTGCTCCCTAACCCTCCCTCCCCGGTCCCTAACCCTAACCTTCCCGTCCCTGCTCCCTAACCCTCCCTCCCTGGTCCCTAACCCTAACCTTCCCATCCCTGCTCCCTAACCCTCACTCCCTGGAACCTAACCTTCACCTTCCTGTCCCTGCTCCCTAACCCTTCCTCCCCAGTACCTAACCTTCACCTTCCCATCCCTGCTCCCTAACCCTCCCTCCCCGGTCCCTAACCTTCCCATCCCTGCTCCCTAACCCTCCCTCCCCGGTCCCTAACCTTCCCGTCCCTGCTCCCTAGTCCCTAACCCTAACCTTCCCATCCCTGCTCCCTAACCCTCCCTCCCCGGAACTTAACCTTCACCTTCCTGTCCCTGCTCCCTAACCCTCCCTCCCCGGTCCCTAACCCTAACCTTCCCGTCCCTGCTCCCTAACCCTCCCTCCCCGGTACCTAACCCTAACCTTCCCATCCCTGCTCTCTAACCCTCACTCCCCAGTACCTAACCCTAACCTTCCCGTCCCTGCTCCCTAACCCTCCCTCCCCGGTACCTAACCCTAACCTTCCCGTCCCTGCTCCCTAACCCTCACTCCCCGGAACCTAACCTTCACCGTCCCTGCTCCCTAACCCTCCCTCCCCGGTCCCTAACCCTAACCTTCCCGTCCCTGCTCCCTAACCCTCCCTCCCCAGTACCTAACCCTAACCTTCCCATCCCTGCTCCCTAACCCTCCCTCCCCAGTACCTAACCCTAACCTTCCCGTACCTGCTCCCTAACCCTCCCTCCCCAGTACCTAACCCTAACCTTCCCGTCCCTGCTCCCTAACCCTCCCTCCCCGGTACCTAACCCTAACCTTCCCATCCCTGCTCCCTAACCCTCCCTCCCCGGTACCTAACCTTCACCTTCCAGGTCCCTGCTCCCTAACCCTCCCTCCCCGGTACCTAACCTTCACCTTCCCGTCCCTGCTCCCTAACCCTCACTCCCCGGAACCTAACCTTCACCGTCCCTGCTCCCTAACCCTCCCTCCCCGGTCCCTAACCCTAACCTTCCCGTCCCTGCTCCCTAACCCTCCCTCCCCAGTACCTAACCCTAACCTTCCCATCCCTGCTCCCTAACCCTCCCTCCCCAGTACCTAACCCTAACCTTCCCGTACCTGCTCCCTAACCCTCCCTCCCCAGTACCTAACCCTAACCTTCCCGTCCCTGCTCCCTAACCCTCCCTCCCCGGTACCTAACCCTAACCTTCCCATCCCTGCTCCCTAACCCTCCCTCCCCGGTACCTAACCTTCACCTTCCAGGTCCCTGCTCCCTAACCCTCCCTCCCCGGTACCTAACCCTAATGAAGGTGCACAGAAAAAATCGTCAGCTGCTGTTTTGATACAAATGCATATAGCAATTTATTAAGAAGATTTAATTTAAAAACTGACTAACTGACTGTTAGCTTAATGGAGAGTTCAACAACCAAAACTATATGGCATAAAGGTATAGCCACTCAGGGTCGGACTGGCCCACAGGGGAACAGGGGAAACCACCGGTGGGCCCTACTGCCTGTGGGCCCTCCTCCTCCTCTAGAGATCAAGTTCCAGACTATCCTAGTGCACTGGATTTATGCATTATACTTATGTTACATTATACTTCACAATAATTTGGTTTATTATATATACCGGTGGTTTCCCCTGTTCCCCTGTGGGCCAGTCCGACCCTGAGTGGCTATACCTTTATACCATCTGTGTGGAGTTAGTAACAACTTATGCTGTTCCCTGGTTTGCACATGTTACTCATGTTTTAGTATGTTCATTTTAAGATAATTTTTAAATTAAATCTTCTTAATAAATTGCTATATGCATTTGTATCAAAACAGCAGCTGACGATTTTTTCTGTGCGCCTTCATTTATTCTATTTTTTAACTACATCGCATATAGATAGAGAGATACGGGGGTGGGGTGGGGGGTGAATGGAAAAAAACATTTCCATTGAATTGGTAACATCGATGGTTGACAACCATCAGTTTTGGACGGCACCCCCACTGTGCACCCCCTTCCCCTATCTCCGTCCCTGGCACACCTCATATGTGACTGTGACAGTGTATCTGCACCAGAGGTATGACTGTCTCAGCAATGGATACTCCTGGATGTGTTTGGAATTTAATTAACAAGGAATCAATCACTGATGTCTTCTCGGTAAACAGGAAGGCTGGTCTGGGGGCTGTGTGAGCAGAAAAAGTCAAAGCTGTGAGCCATCACACACCCCGGGGGGGATAACACAGGCTGGGAAGCTGCACAGATTGCAGAGATCTGGAGGACTTCTACAAGTTATTTCCCCCGTCTCTGATGCGCGCAGTGATGCTATGTACAACCTGCCAGCTGCATTTTCATGCAAATACTTTGTACAGTCCTAGTAACACATCACCCATCAGTCCGGCACATTGCAAACTGTCCTTGGAGACGGATGCCCCCTGACCTCTCCCTGTTGTGATGACTATGGCTGGGTAGAAGAATGCACTTTGGGTCTGTGTTATTGACTCATCTTCCGCTGTAAATAACAGTAATAATGGGGTGTTTACACAAAATGTCCTTTTACAAGGAAAGTCTGACATTCCGGTAGCCCTGGGGCTGAGCTCAGCTATATAGGCTCAGAGAGAGTTGTCAGCGCTATATATTACATATACTATATGGTCCTATAACAGGGAGACAATGCCGACGTACAATGGAAGGACAAGACAATGTTAGGAACACCCGAT
This sequence comes from Pseudophryne corroboree, assembly GCF_028390025.1. Lineage (NCBI taxonomy): Eukaryota > Metazoa > Chordata > Amphibia > Anura > Myobatrachidae > Pseudophryne > Pseudophryne corroboree. Next base: position 786,981,699 of record NC_086446.1, read on the forward strand.
TAGGGTCATTTATGAACTGGGAACATCGCGGATGCATGGTGGAGATGTCGGTCCTTTCTTTTGAGACATTGGGCCTAATTCATAGAAGGACGCAAATGCCTTCGCAGCTGCGATCCCGTACGCGGCGGTCGTGTGCAAATACACAAATGTCTTAGCCGCCAACTGTGCCCAGAGAAATGAAATTCCACTCTGAATCTGCTTTTTGCAAGCCCCCAATTCAATGCGCTTCTGACACTGAAATTTAAGAAGGCAATCATTTTAAATGCAAAAGCAGGTGTTTTGCATATAATGTCATTGCCGTTTTAATTTTAAAACCTCCAAGAGTCGCTTGCTTGCAAAAAGCCACGCCAAGGTGGCAAAATTGGGAATTTAAGGTGAGAAGGCGATCCCAGATTAGCAGGTGGGCTCCGGGCTACTAAACCCTGGCAACATTGGGGCAGCCGAGCGACTCCAGCGATAAGAGACTTTTTACCGATGCGGCAGGCTGCAAATACGTGTCAGCCTTATTGCCGCAGAAAGGGGCCTATGTCAGGCTGGACGGTGGAAGGAGCAGAACCCTTCCCCCCATAGCACAAAGTTGTATAATACTAGGCTCCAATAGGTGCAGAAAAACTGCCGTGTCAGGAATGTTTACTTATATAGCACCAGCATATACCATTGCGCCTTACTATTGGAAACAAACTAGGGATCACGCGTCTCACTTCCTATGGGGCTGAGCAGCATCTCCCGCGCTCTGCACCGATTGCACGCTCCGATAACAAGACCTGATCGCAGCAGCAAACTTTTTCTCTAATGGACAAAACCATGTGCACTGCAGGTGCGGCAGATGTAACATGTGCAGAGAGAGTTACATACCTCCCAACTGTCCCGATTTTCGCGGGACAGTCCCGTTTTTTGGGGGACTGTCCCACTGTCCCACCCGGGGGCCGCAGTGTCCCACGGTGGAGGATGGGGGGGGGGGAGTTGGGGGGCTCCTGCACTTGCTGACCTGCTTAGCAGTGCAGTGGTGACAGTGCAGACAGAGAGAGAGGGGGCATGCCTGCAGCTCACCGAGCGCTGGGCATGCCCCCTCAGTGATGAAAATGGGGGCATGGCTAGCGAGCGCGGGTCCTCCGCAAAGCTACGCCCCTTTTTATAGGCCACGTCCCCTTTTCGGGAGTGTGTCCCTCTTCATAGGAGGACAAAGTTGGGAGGTATGGCGTTAGATTTGGGTGGGGTGTGTTCAAACTTAAATCTAAATTGCAGTGTAAAAATAAAGCAGCCAGTATTTACCCTGCACAGAAACAATATAACCCACCCATATCTAACTCTCTCTCTGCACATGTTACATCTGCCCCGCCTGCAGTGTACATGGTTTTGCCCATTAGAGAAATATTTTGCTTTTGCGATCAGGTCTGAATTGGGCCCTTTATACTTCTTCTCAGCAAATGTAGGTGACAGAGGAGAGACGGAGCTGAACTGACATTACTCTGTGTCAAGTGTCACCCAGGGACAGGGGGAAGTCAGCTGGTACTGAGATCAGAGGTACAGCCACGTGGGAAATGAAGAAGTTCTGCAGTGGCCGCTGTGCTTTGCTGCGTCTCATCTCCCCGTGCGGTTATAGAAACCAGACAAAGGCGGAGCGGTAAGAACAAGAGCAGAGTCAGCTCTTCATTATGTGGAATAATATTATCCTTAGTGGCGAAAGCCCTGGGCGTGTTTCCACGTCCTGTACAACAACAGCAGCACTTGTGTAGTTTCAGGGATTGTGTAGGAAATTACTTGTGTGACACCATTGTGCAAGCTGAAAGAGAAAAATTCTATGGTTGTCAGAATATTGCACTAAGGGGGTAATTCAGGAGGTCATTCAGATCAGCGTTTTTTGCTGACCTCCGATCAGATAGTCGCGCCTACAGGGGGCGTGTATTTTCGCTTTGATTTTGTGCAGAACAAGACCAGCCCTGTAGTTACTTATCCTGTGTGATGATTACTGCGACGAGTGACACGGTAATGACGTCAGATACCCGCCCAGCAAACGCCCGGCCACGCCTACGTTTTTCCAAACACTCCCAGAAAACGGTCAGCTGACACCCAGAAACTCCCACTTCCTGTCAATCTCCTTGCGTCCGCCAGTGCGACTGAAAGCGTCGCTAGAACCTGTGCAAAACCACGATAATCTTTGTACCCCTACGCCGCGCGTGCGCATTGCGGTGCATACGCATGCGCAGTTTTGCTGTTTTTTTTAATGATCGCTACGCAGCGAACAACGGCAGCTAGCGATCAACTCGGAATGACCCCCATAGTTTTTCCCATTAGCTAACAAATTTGCTGCTGTGATCAGGTCTGAATTAGGCCCTAAGGGCGGGCTGGCGACAGTCACAAAATAAATCTGGGAACATCGCATTGTTCTGATTTCTTTCTGCCTGATTTTCACAATTTGTAATACTGGCGCAATGTATTACAGCTGTAATAACGCAGGGGGCACTGTAGTGATCTATTGCATTAATAAAGGACCTGCAGAAAAACACTGTTCGCATAGACTTCTATGGGAGCGGCCATGTAGTCCAGTTTAGCTTAGCATTGGGGAGCTTGGCGTGACATCTTTAGATGGCATTAGTTACTGTAGCCTATAGGCTACCTTTTCGGCAGATCCCTCCTTTACCTATCATATGGGTTGTCAGATCTGATTGGCTGATGTTTGCACTGCAGGGGCCAATCATGTTTGTCAAACTGCCAAATGAAGACTTTTGCCGTCACATTTCTCTGTTTATAAATGAATTACGCAGCAATGAGGCTTTCCAGCTGGCGGCCAAACAGCTGGCAAATAGCGTCACGCCTGGCGAGGCCGGCTCAGCAATCTAGTGGCCCAGACAAGACTATTCCCTGTCCTGCCCCCATCAACTCCGCAGCCTACACCTCTCTAAATCATTTATTCCTAAGTGTCTCCAAAGGAATGCCCTATTGTCGCTGTTGGTTCTCCCCAAGGACCCCCGTAAGGCGTTACTAGCTCATCTACAAGTAACCCCCAGGTCTCAGTTCCCTGCCCAGGTTCCAGATGTGACAAGCCTAGAAGCCAATAGGATGTGTCAGTAAATCCAGTTTACACCCCCCTACATCATACTTTGCGGAATGCACCGCTAGAATGATCATATACTATAGAAGTGAGGAGACTACAGAGAGCAGCTGCACTCCCCGCAGGTTTCAGTGTGCGCCCCCTGCTCTCAGTATGACTCTGCAGCCACGTTTCCTGTGCGCTGGTGGTTTTCAAGAAATCTGATAATGCAGTTTAGGATTTTAACCATTATTGTGCTTTTGTTAATACTCCAGGTACAACAGTCTCGTCAAAGTAGACTGTGAGCTCTTTTGGACCGTTGCCCCTATTTTACACATATTTATGTCTACTGCATCATACACTGTATATATATGTGTCGCCTTACTCACGGGCTGATGCAGAGTTTAATGCAAGTTTGCTTTTGCAATCGGATGCGTTTTCTCACTGCCCTTACTCCGAAGCCAAGATTGCTCTAGTATAGGCTATGCAGGGTTGCAGGCAACCCATGTGTATATCCTATAGAGTGTAAGCTTGTGAGCAGGGCCCTCCTACCTCTATGTCTGTCTGTTATTACCCAGTTTTGTTCTATTACTGTTGTTCTAATTGTAAAGCGCAACGGAATATGCTGCGCTATATAAGAAACTGCTAATAAATAATCAATACCCCCAACTGCCCCACTTTGGGCAGGACAGTGCTGCTTTTCAGGGACTATCCCACGGTCTCATCCCTGAGCCGCAGTGTCCAGCAAATGGGAAAAGTTGGGGGGGGGGGGGAGCAACAGGTGAATAGATACTGTGCACAGTGTGAAGAGAGCCTGGGGTAGGGATGGCCATTGACCATCGCTGATTTGAATTAATCGATGGTCTATGACCAATCAATGGGGGAGAACCAGAAGGTTTCTCACCATCGATGACATGGAGCAACCCCCCCCCCCAAAAAAAAGTGCCCTCCAAGGCAGAGCCTAGCCCCGCTCCTGACCCCCACAAAGCTCCGCCCCCAGGCTCTGTTTGGCCCGCTGCTCATTGCACACTAAAACAGGGGTGACCATCGGTGGGTGAAACCATCAATGGCTACCTTTCAGGTGGTTTCACACCATCGAGGTTATCCATCAATTGTTCCAGCGATGGTGACCATTGATGGATAACCGATGGCCATCCCTAGCCTAGGGTCAGCCCAGTATCTCCCGGCATGCCCCAGAATGATGAAGATGGGGACATGCTGCAATGACACGCCCCTTCCTATGACGCCCCCCCCCCCCCCCCCTTCCTTTTTTGAGGACCCAAATTTAAACTCCCAATGTTGTTATGTCTGCCTATCCACTTGTGGCTGCATAAGTGGGTGATAATGGGGCATACACGCTAACACCAGGGCCTTATTCAGCTTCCCCTGCCAAATCATAGATCAGCAGATTATCGTCCATCTGTGCATGTGACGCGAACGCACTGCGTGTGCGTGACTCACGATTTTGCAAATCTTCTGCGACCGCATCTTGCCGGGATGCGATCGCAGGTTGAAGGGCATTTGTGGGTGTACACATGGCGTTTGCGGGGAGCGGTCGGAAAAATGCAGGAGTATCAGAGCCGTTTTTGGGGCGTGCATCTGACGTCAGCTGCGATCACTGCGTTCTCATTATTCTGAGTAGCCCTGGGTCATCTGCAACTGCCGATGGTGCTTGATTTTTGTGATGCATTCGCCATTCTGCGGGTGCATTAGCACAATCGGTGGGTGGCTTGTTCTGCGCTGGGCGGCTCTTGCTGTGCCATTTTATTTAGTTGTAGTTCTGCTACAATTGCAGAACTGCAGCTGAAGCTGAATGAGGTCCTATGTTCACAGCAGCGTTGATAAATGGCGGGCTGTGCAGAATTTACGCCTGTTTGCAGATGGATCTTTTGCACCAACGATAGGGCTTGTTATGATAAAGGCCGTGAAAGCAAATGTACAGACAGAGAGAAGGTAGATAGATGCGTGGAAATCCTGCGGTGGAATTTACGCATTTGGTTCCATGTACGCAATTCCTGCCGACTTGAGTAAACTCTGCATCGGCCCCTAAAAATGTAAATGACAACAGATCTTGAGCCGGTGCAGACATAAAGTCCTCTCGCACAGGAGAATGGGGGGTGCACGGCAAGGAATGTCCGCCAAATGCAGAATTCAAGGCGCAACGATTGACTATTCCCATAATCCAGTGGGAACGCCTTCACTGCCCAACTCCTCTCTTCCACGCCTCCATACATGCGGACCTGCGCACCCTGGCAGTAATGTGGCACATTTGCACAAATGGAGGCGTGGAGATCAGAAGTAGTATTTGCGCTGCGAATCCACCGTTTCGCCCTTTGCAAACCGACTTCCTTACTTATAAAATGACATAGTTTTTCCCAGGATAGGAACTGAATGATCTGCTGAAATGAGAGGCATCAGACAGTACAGAGTGCAGGAGAAGCCTCCTGTGCGACATCCCTTACCAGTAATTGCTTGCAGTGTCCCAGAGAGGATGTGACTGTGGGGCCGGGGAGGGGGAAGGAGATCAGCGGGTACAGACTGTCCTTGGCAGGGAACCATGGCTGTAGTGTACATCCATTCTCACGCAGTCTGTGATCACTACAGCTGAGGCTGAGCTAGGCTTAGACCTCTTCAGTCCCGGGCTACTGTATTTAAATAATTGCACACGCCAGGGCATAGGCCGAAATAGGCGAATGCCCGCTCGCTTAGCCAAATACGCCAACTTGTATGGCACAGGGCCGCAGCATCATTCACATAGGAGGCCACATTCAGACGGATAAAGTGCCCCGCGGTGAACAGAGCAGTGCCGAGTCAGATTCAAGGGCGACAGAACGAACAACTTTGCACGGATGCTATAAAGACCTGAGTGAAAAAAACAGAGGGGAGTCGAAAATCTAAAGCAACGAATGTAACAAAAGCCGCACAGGGGTTTGCACAAACAAATACATTAAAGATGACTGACAGTAGAACTTCCCTTTATATACAGAAGCAAAGAGAAGTGTAAAAATAGTGAGAAAACAATGTGTTATACATATGACTGGGCACGTGGGGCAGACGGGGACAGTTATCTAGGGTAACCTGCTCATAGGTTACGTCTGGTGAGGCGGGAAGAGCGCGATGGGGGGCCGACTGTAGTAAGGGTGGGGAAAAGCTCATATTGTCTGTTATTACACAGTTTTGATTTATCATTATTGTTTCCAATTGTAAAGCGCAACGGAATTTGCTGCGCTATATAAGAAACTGCTAATAATGATATACACCTGAGTAAAACAATTTATTGGCAAACTGCTTGTGATTGGCTGATTGCGACATTCCACTGATGCTGATTGGTTTTTGTTTCAGCAAAACATTTTAATTCCATGTCCAAAATGGGGAGTTGCTGTATCTGAGAGGTACAGAATGTGTGTGAGGGGTGCCTGGTGTATATGCTACTGTTTCTGACATTCCTTTCAAGATCTTCAGCCACATTGCATACGGTCGCAATAATAATAATGGTCGTAATAATAATAATGTTATGCATATATATAACTCCAAGAAGTTGCGGGAGACTCATGATTCTATGGATAGTTCCCAGCACTCCTGAAAGGGTGGGTACTCCTGCCGCATCCCATCCACTTCTTACTGACGCGGGAAATAATGCTAGGAATCGCGGCCTGTACGTAGAGGGTGGGGCTAAAATGACACGAATCGCTGCCATCTTAGCCCCGCCCCTTCCTTGAGGACCCACAATTTGCAGGGTTTACCATGACGGTGGTGGGGCTCTAATGATGTGGAAGTCCGGCCCTGCCCCCCAAAGTGCCCTGCTGCTTGTCCCTGAGAGGAGTATTTAAATTATTATTTATACCCTTTTAGACCTAATAAAGCGGGTCGCACCTGGGAGCCTGACACAGGAGCTTTCCAGGCGCGACCCGCCTCAGCGCCGCTGTTTCCATCCGGGACAGGTTGGTGATGTCAGCGGTAACGAGGCAGGGGCGACGCTTGGAGGTCACATGATCGCCAAGCGCCGCCCGTCCATACAATGTGAACAGTAAACGGGGCGCATCGACCTGGCTTCCCGTTTACACAGCATAGCTTGGCGGGTTGAACCCGTGTTCAACCCTGCAAGCTACCCGAGTTGGAATACTGGGTCACTCGACCCGGATTATTCCAGCTGGGCCCTTTTACACCGCAGAGGAACACAGGTTATGCATGCTCGTGTGCAATAACCCGTGTTATATACTGGCGGTGTAAAAGGGGTATTATATAGCACTTCTCTCCCAATAAGACTTTACATTTGCCTTTACAGCACAATATACAAAACAAGCTTAACGAGGGATAATAGTGAATTGCTGAGAAAACAGGAAAGTCTGGAGTCTATTTTTGAAGGACTCTAGAGTGGGGGCTTCTTGCACTGTGCGCAGGTTCCAGAGTCAGAGCCGCAATGCGAATTACGTCTGCGATTTGTAACGCAACTGTGGTCTCTGCTGGAGTACAATAGGACAGGGCGGGATGGTCCCTCTACCGTATACAAAGCTGGACGGCGACATCGTGCTTCGGTGATTTGGCGGAACGACAGTGTGAGAACACCGACTCTTCTGTGTGTAATTATTAGGGAGGATCGCAAGTATCTCTGCCAGGTTCCGCACCAGCGCCAGCTCAGCATCCAGATCCAACCAGGGTGACAACGTTGTTTATTTATCAGCTGCTCATGAATCTAAATTAATGAGGAAGAAGACAAACGATTGGCTGGAAAACAGGGATTGCACACAGGTGTTTCGCTGTAACAGATCTGACGCAGGTTTACAAGAATCCTGCACAAAAAAGGAGTAAAACCTACAAAACGGATTCTGATGGAAATAGGAACATATGGGGGGTCATTCCGAGTTGATCGTAGCTGTGCTATATTTATTCTTTACTGACATGCCGGGGGACGCCCAGCACAGGGCTAGTCCGCCCCGCATGTCAGTGCCGCCCCCCACCGCACAAATACAAAAGCATCGCACAGCGGCGATGCCTTTGTATTTGAGGAGTAACTCCCGGCCGGCGCAGCTCTTGTGGCTGGCTGGGAGTGAATTGTCGCTGCCGCTGGCCGCAGCGGCTGCGAGACGTCACGCAGCTGCCGCGACACCCCCCCCCCAACGGTCCGGACCGCTTCCCCTAAATGGCGGCTTAACGCAGCTGTTCAGCCCCCTCCCGCCCAGCGACCGCCTCTGTTTCAGAGGCGCTCACTAGGCAACGTAAGCTGCCATGCGCCGGCGCCGCAGTGTCCGATCCGATCACTGTGACAAACTGCAGCGAGCGATCGGGTCGGAATAACCCCCATTATCTGTGTATATAATAGTTGGAGGCAGACTGCCCGGAGGGGTGATATAGCCAAATAATGTGTAATATATAATAATTAGGGACACGCTGGGTTTGATGAGGGCTCATTCACATATACGTGCTGGGAAATTGGGCCCAAATGCATGAATGACCTTATTCGGAGATGAACGTAGATCGCTGCGTACGCAGCCAGATCTGCGTTAATCTCCGCACATGCTGGGGGCCGCCCAGCATGTGTGAGGCATTCCTCCCAATTAGATTGCGGACACATCGGAACTAAGGTTGAGCCCTGGCAGCACAGCCTGGCTGCGCAGTCAGGCGGTCGGCAGCCATTTTTTTCCGGAGCGGGCCGCTCCAAAAACAGTCCCAGCCCGCCCCCGTTAGGAATGCCCCCCCCCCCCCCCCCCCCCGGCGACGACCCCCCGACAGGTGTCGCTGTCAATCACGCTGTGGCCGCATCCTTTCTGGATGTAGCCACAATGTGTAAGGTTGCGGAAGCGCACAACAGCCAGTGCACTGCGCAGACCACGCGGCTGCGTCCAGGTCTGAATGACCCCTGAAAACTGATCTCGCTGTGGATGAGGTTTAGTAATGTTCTATAATGCATTCTCCATCATTCTGGCCTTTTACACGTAACACTAAAATGTTGGAGCACGTGGTAAAAACGAGCCAAGGCGAAACCATTCATCCCACTTGTAGTGCGGTAAATAGCGCCTGAAAAACGCAGTAATAGAGGATTGATGTTAACGAGTCCTCAAGCGCTGATTTCTTCCTATCAGGCGTCCACACTCTACGTGGTCATTACACACACTACAGAGTCACGGAGAATACAAATAAATATTGTTTTTGCCACTTTAAAGTGGGTGTGAGCAGGAACAATCACTAGCCACAATTCACAGAATGCTCCTCCCACTTAAGTCTATAGCCAACCAAAACCAAATCTTGGTCTGATTTGCTCTGACAGCGCTAAGCGCGATCGTTTGCGGATAAAGGGCTGGATGCACAGATGTGCGCTAATGCTTTCGCAGCTACCAATCTGTATGCAGATAATGGGGCTAATTCAGGTTGGATCGCAAATCACGATCCAACCGGAATTTTTACGTTCGCTCCGCGGGCGCAGGCGCAGCACCTGTACTTTCTGTCAATCAGGCAGAGACGGTCGTGGGGCAGGGTCGGGCAACGCTCCGTTTCCAGGGAGGAGACGGAGCGTTGCGGCGCAAACAGGGGACGGAGTCGGCCGAATATAGGACAAGTACAGGGTAACTAAGCATAACTACACCAGTAGACATAGAGATAAGTTTCAAGGTGGACAAAAAACTGTGGGATTTGGGCAGTTGAGGATTATTAAAGTAAGAAAAGGATAATCACATGAGGGAAGAGGGCCCTGCTCGTGAGAGCTTGCATTCTAAAGGGGAGGGGCAGACAGACAGGGGTGACACAGATGGGGTACAAAGAGAGCGTGGAACAGAGGGTTAGGATTAGGGTTAATGGTCCAAACTGTCGACGGGCACTAAGTCAACATCCTCAAAATGTTGACATATTTACAATATTGACACCTGAACTGTCGCCGTGTGAAATGTCGGCAGTGTGAAAATGCCACGGTTAGGGTTAGGTGCCGCCGGGAGGTTAGGAATTAGGATTAGTGCGGAAAATAGTCACCGGAACGCCCTTGTGAAGACATCGCCGCCAAAACTGATCCTCACATGAACGCAGCGATCCAGGAGAAGACGCGGGAGATGGTGCCGGTATTAGGTAAGACACCGCGAGATCACCGGGGAGCGTTTATCGACAGTTCATCATGTTGACATATCATTCATATAAACATAATCACTGCGGAGCGATCGCACCCAGCCCGATTCTGATTGGATGATTTCTGGGACGCTGTGCTGGTTTCCTGGTCATTACCAGTCGTTTAGGGCCAATTAGATGTCACCAGGGGACAGTCAGTGTCATCTTTCTCTTCAGTTAATTAGTGGTAATGAGACCTAGATGCATTCATAAATATTTAGTGTCTCAGTCAGTCCGGTCCCTCACATGAAGCGTTAATCACAGTCAGTAATAACAATGAGTGTCCGCATTCACTCCATGGACTCCTAGGCCGAGGCCTGGTCCTCTAGTAACATGTGGAATGACGGGCCGCTTTGGAAAGCGATCCAGGATTAAGTGACAAGTTAACAAAGGCCCCAGGAGAATGGGCCTTACTTTGGGGAGGAGGAAGTGCCAGTCCTAAGCCCCAAATCGATAGTCTAATGATAGCTTTCACCGTCCAGGCATCTGTCACCTCCTTTCACTCCGTCCTGGGTGGGGTTAATCCTCCCTTGTGTCTGAGGGTGCCGCCGTGTGGTGGGGGACAGGGGAAAAGGTGCTATTATGTAATAAATGATATACTGTTCTGTTACCTGTAACAGAACAGTATGAAGAGCTTCACCGACATAGTTTCCGCTAATCATTATATTTATATAAACGGTTTTAACACTATGAGGTCAATTCAATTAGCTGTATGGGGGGCAAGTTGGCATTATAACGCTGTGGCAACGCCGGTAACGGCACCCCATCCCGCCCATTCTGGTCCCAGACACGCTGATTTTAGTACGCAGCCCTAAAACTTACCATACAGCCGCACTTACTCAATTGATTTGGGGGCCTAATTATCAAAGTAAAGTCTGACCTTAATTCATGCAGACTGTTTAAGGCAAAATGAAGTATCGCACCTATTTAACAAGAATGTAAGGCAGGAGATACTGGAGATATCGCCACATTCAGCAGTATGCGCAGTAGCCGTCTCCATATACTGCAGGCTACATTTCCCCTATATACCTGTTTGCAGGATTTCCGAGCAGGTGCAATCGTCAGGTGACCAGGGAACGCAGACGTTTATTGTAGCTCTCACACCATGGATGTATCCGACTGGTCACATGCCGGTAAGTGCGCTTTCTCCTCTGTGCCTGTTTTCCTGCTTACGTTAGAGGCGTAATTGCGTCCTGATGCGTATGAACTGTAAAAATGGCGGCCTGCTGCTTGCTAAGGCTTTTAGAGGGCATTTAATAGCTCTTAGCAGTTTGCAATTGTTACTGTAGGAAAGCATTGGAAATGTGGGATAACTATCCATCCCCCGACCTCCCCGTTCTCTACTAACAAAGCAATTCACATAATGGGAGCACATGACAATAAACCCTAACGAGTTCAGGCAAAGCCAGATGCCGCTCTGCCCGTCTGTCGTTCTGCTTTGCCCCTTTTCCTGCCAACTGTTTCCAAGGAGGGGATTCCGGTATATAATGACCCATATGCCAGGTACACGCTATCCAATTATAGTGTGTATGCACTAGGCTTAAAGCCTGGTACCCGCTACCCTGCCCGTGCTGCCGACCTGATAAATATAGACGGAGCAATTATCGGATCGATGCGCCCTGGTACACACTATCCAATTATCTGTCCAATCGTCCAGTGAATCACCCACTCTACCGCCTGATCGCCCCGATAATTGGATAAAGTTTACCCAACCCAGCATATGTCTTTAAACACAATAACGCAGAAACATTTGTGATTAGAAAACAGACTAGTAATTAGCAGGCCAGAGGTTAACCTGCGCACTGCCAGATGAGATTAGGGGGGGGAGGGGGGGGTCAGACAAGGTGTGTGGTTGATGAGCTGTGTCTGGTGAGAGAGTGGGGCTGTTTGTCATGGGGGTAGAGGGGTAATGCAGAGCAGATGCAGCCCCCTCCCTCCCACCCCTGGCGGTGCCCTGTCCTGTGCCGTTATTATAGGTCAGGGCAATGCAGCTGCAGCTTCCAACAAAAAGGCATTTACCACGGCAGCTCTGTATTGTTCTCACACCTAACACAGGGGGCTGAGGAGGTAAAGGCCGGAGCGGGAAGAGCATGCTGGGAAATAGGACGTGACGTCACTTTTATCAGACAATTGCTTGTTGCATAACGCTTTCCGTTTAAAAATAAAAGACAGTAATCACATTGATGCACATAAGAGTCACCGTAACCCATAGCAACTGCTCATTGCGTAGTGCTGTTTAGATAATGAAAGCCAATGTCCTGGTTCATAGCTTACCGCAACGTTCCCTCTGCGCCACTTTCTCCGGTGTCTCTCTGGGTGCCCTCTGACCGCCCAGTTTATTTTTAATGAATATACCCCCCCCCCCACCACCACCAATTATCACCAGCTCATATGCATATTGTTGATATACATTTTCTACTAATTTATTGTTGAAATAAAACAAAAATCTTTGGGGCTCATTCATCAACGAGTGATAACAGTCGCTGCATATAATAAACGGTGCTCCAGCTAATCAGCTTCCAACTGTCATGTGTCCAGCTCCTGTTTATAAAATGACAGTTGGGAGCTGACTGGCTGGAGCACCATTTATCATATGCAACACGTTTTATCACTTGTTGATAAATGAGCCCCTTTATTACTTTTACAGAGAGATCCAGGTCGTGATGTAGAGCTGGACACTGCAGCCGCAGCTCTGCAACTGCCACCGGCAAGGAAGTCCATGGAACAGAGCATTTTGGGGCAGATGTATTAACCTGGAGAAGGCATAAGGAAGTGATAAACCAGTGATATGTGCAAGGTGATAAACGCACCAGCCAATCAGCTCCAATATGTAAATTAACAGTTAGGAGATGATTGGCTTGCACATATCACTGGTTTATCACTTCCTTATGTCGTCTCCAGGTTAATACATCTGCCCCTTTGTACCTAATGGTACGGGTCATGTTGGAGGGTATTCCACTGTGGCATGCCGCAGCATCTGCTCATGATGGCGCGATTTACCAGTGGGGGGAGGCTGCGCTAAGGTCATCGACTGGTGGATTTCCCACCATCGCAACATGCCCTCCTGATGGCATGTACTCATCGCAACGTCACCATTGATGGTTTAATCATCAATGGCTATTTGGTGCGCATGTGCGGAAGATGCGTGGAACTCCACGTGTGCGCCAATGTGCAGTTCTGCGGATGTCTGCAGCTGCACTATAATAATGCAGCATCAGATGAGCATCGGTAACCATCCAAATCCCGGCATCGACTGAAAAAAATAATTTCCATCGAGCCACTGACATTAATGGCTGCCAACCATCGGCTTCCGATGTCCATCCCTAACCCGCTCTTCTGTGTCTGGAGTCCAGGAGAGCCCCCTGTAATTTGGGACTGTCCTGTACATTGAGGAAAACACAGAGGGGTGCGTGTACCCCCTGCAGGGCGTTGTCCTAGCCGTGCGCCTGCTTTGCCTGTCCGGTAGACGACTGGGAGACATGTAGACGGATAATGTCACTTCATCCATTCTCCTTCCGTCCGTGACCGCAGATGATCAGAGCAGAGAAAGGACAGACGTCACCCCAAGCCCCAGTCTGGACCATTGTTATGCAGATTGCAGGAGCTGAACCTCCACCAGCCGCAAGCCTCCTTTATCCCATTCCCACCATTGTCCCAGTGTCCTCATTGCCATGGCAGCAGGCCCCGGATTATACGCTCATTTCCCTCATTCTGCGCTGGCCACGTGCAGCATTTTTTAATGGACTAGTGGAACTTTTGTAAGACACCGACACATTCAGAGAGGGCTGCGGCCTGTCAGGTCCAAGGGCTGAAATGTGATGATCTCACCTTAAAATGTCTCAGTGATAAAAGGACGTTTGGCCTTATCCTAATATAATGAGGCATCAGCCCCATCTGGGCATTTATTCCGTCTGCTGCACAAGAGATGAGTTTAGACAAAGTGTTGGTGCTTTATTTACCAGCGCTGTATTGTATGGCATTATACCTTCTGCCGTCTGCCGGGCAATTATATCCGCAAATAATGTATATTACACCTATATATTCCTATACGCTGAATATACATAAAACTAAAACTTTTTGAAAGCCGGAGCCTGGGCCTGCTGCACACAACCATAATTATAGTAATTATACAGCGTTCAGCTCCTATGGGGACAAACAGCTTTCCGGTATAGAACACGTAATTACGTCAAATATACGGGGAGGATGTATTTTGGGCTATGAGATGATCTGGGTGTGCACATGAACAGGGGACATTGAAATACCACCATCGGAACCCCCTCTCTCCCTCCCGTCCTAGTCGCCACACTCCTGCCGCTACAGAATAAGCGAATCACTGTCTTCCAGCCTGGGTGGTGGTACCAGGCGATGTTCTCCCTCTGTACCTCCTCCAAATGCACCTCCAGTCACAGCCGTGCTAATGCTAGGTCTTCATTTTTGCTTTATTAGCCGTTACTTATGTAGCGCACACATATTCCGCAGCGCTGCACAGAGAGTATGTTCAGTCCCTGCCCCATTGGAGCTTACAATCTATATTCCCTACCACATAACTCACCAGTATGTTTTTGGATTGTTTGTGGGAACTGGAGCGCGTGGAGAGCACTCACTCAAGCATGGGGAAAACATACAAACTCCACACCCACGTGACCAAGTGGTTCTTATCTGCCGTCAAATTCTATGTTTCTATGTTTCTAAGACGAGGCCACGGTGCTAACCACTGTACCAATCTACGATCCCAATCTCTGACATGCGGGGGGACGCCCAGCACAGAGCTAATCTGACCCGCATGCCAGGCCCTACCCCCCCACAGAAGTGTGAAGCATCGCTCAGTTGTGATGCTTTTGCACCTGGCGGAGCATCGGTGCCCACAAAATGTGGCGTCGACACCCCGTTCCCGCCCCCCTCTGCAGAAAGCGCAGTTTAGGACCTTGCACTTCCGTATTAGCGTGCGCGCAAGTGCAGATGAGCAAAAAACGCTACCTAGTGATTTTTGTTCATCAGCAACGGGGTCTGAATTAGACGCATGGTTGGGTGTCGTACACAAATGCCAAACTCAAAATCTTTCCCCCTCCCAGGAACCTGAGCGTCAATCCCAATAAATGGGTGCGTTTACGGACGTAAGTGGCCGACATTCTGCGCCCGGCCTTGCCACGGCTGATCCTGGCCCTCTGCGTGGAATTACAGCTCCTACTTGGGGGAATTTGCAAGAAACCCAGCAGGACACAACGTAATATTTTAATTAGGAATTGATAGCCAGAGCCAACTCTCCAGTCCTGCTTCACAGCAAATAGATTAATGAGTTTCTCAACTCTTTCTAATTAAGGGAAACACAGCTGCTTTCACCTGCAACTGCCTGTGAGGAGGGGGCTGCCGAAAGCCCCAGCAGTTCTTGCCGCTTTGTCTGAGCACAAAGGCAGAACGTTCGTTCACACAGCCCAGCCAGCAATAGAGTATGGCAGAGGGCCATCTGCTCATTCTATACCCAAGCCCCCCAACCAAAGCAACAGGGATCAGAGCACCCCCTCCCCTCTGCAATGTACTAACAGGACTCCAGTGTCCTCAGACGATATCGTGACCTCTGTCCACCATGTGTGACCCCTGGGAGAGACACTTAGAACATCATCAATAGATGCTCAATTGGCACATGGGCTTGCTGCCAACAGGAGGACATTCAGGCATGGAGAGATCTCAGGAGAGGGCTTGCTATAGGGAAGGTTACTCCAGCAATGGATATAGAACAGTTCTGGAAATTGGCGCAGGAAAAAAAAGATACTGTAACACAGAGTTTCCCAAACGCCACCATTACAGTCCAGTTTACAAGCAGGGATATCCTTAAAACATGGATTGTAAAGGTGCCTTTGAAACAGAGGGGGCAGATGTATGATTACCGCCTTAACGTTCTTTGCAGCCGCTCTGTCTCTTCGCCGCTTTATCGCGGCTTTCCGCCTGTCACACATCACCGGCATGTAATGCGATGCGCTATGTCAGCCTTTGGTGATGTGCATTCGTGCTGCCTATCGCCGGTCGTTGTTGGTGCGCAGACGCACTACCTACTTTCCGTCGCCGGTCTCCTTGCGCATGGCGCCTCTTGTTGCGAGATGCCGTGGCTGCGCACACCTTTCTCCTGTCAGAGGGGAATTTGTAAAAAAAAATAAACATTTTTTTTTGCTCCATAAAATTGCTAAAAACAAAAACAAAACCACATATCGACGCAGCACCACCGTGACAGCGACAGCCCACGAACTGACAGAAGGGACATAACGATCGGTGCCGCGCTGTCCCCAGCCATCATACATCGGAGTGCATCGGCTAGACATAGGCACAGCGTCGCCGGCGAACGGGCAGCAGGCGCAATGTGCAATCGTTGGAATCCCGCAGTGAGCCGCTTCATACCATCCAGTGAAGCGGAAACAGCAGCAGTAAGCGTGCGCTATATGCAAAAAGCACATAGCGCACGTTCTAACATCTACCCCAATGTGTGGGAAACCCTTGTTTAAGAAGGGTTCCCTATAGAGTGTAAGGTTGCGAGTAGGCCTTCCTACCTCTCTGTGTCTGTCTGTTTTTGCCCAGTTTTGTTCTATAACTGTTCTAATTCTAAAGCGCAACAGAATATGAGAGAAGAAGAAGAAGAAGAAGAAGAAGAAGAAGAAGAAGAAGAAGAAGAAGAAGAAAGAAGAAGAAGAAAAGAAGAAGAAGAAGAAGAAGAAGAAGAAGAAGAAGAAGAAGAAAGAAGAAGAAGAAGAAGAAGAAGAAGAAGAAGAAGAAGAAGAAGAAGAAGAAGAAGAAGAAGAAGAAGAAGAAGAAGAAGAAGAAGAAGAAGAAGAAGAGAAGAAGAAGAAGAAGAAGAAGAAGAAGAAGAAGAAGAAGAAGAGAAGAAGAAGAAGAAGAAGAAGAAGAAGAAAAGAAGAAGAAGAAGAAGAAGAAGAAGAAGAAGAAGAGAAGAAGAAGAAGAAGAGAAGAGAAGAAGAAGAAGAAGAAGAAGAAGAAGAAGAAGAAGAAGAAGAAGAAGAAGAAGAAGAAGAAGAAGAAGAAGAAGAAGAAGAAAGAAGAAGAAGAAGAAGAAGAAGAAGAAGAAGAAGAAGAAGAAGAAGAAGAAGAAGAAAGAAGAAGAAGAAGAAGAAGAGAAGAAGAAGAAGAAGAAGAAGAAGAGAAGAAGAAGAAGAAGAAGAAGGAAGGAAGAAGAAGAAGAAGAAGAAGAAGAAAGAGAAGAAGAAGAAGAAGAAGATGAAGAAGAAGAAGAAGATTGAGATTTGAGAAACACGGGATCGGTTCCTAGGGTCGAGGTCCACCCAATGAGACGGGTCTATGACACTACTGTCTGTTTGGGCCTCATTCTGCAACAATTTCAATAATGCAAATAAAGATTTAGTTGTGATAGATTTTTACATGGAAAAACACTGGTCATACGTCGATGTGGGGTCTTTGTTACCAGCTAAATTTATTGCCCCTGCTGAACTTTTAATCTCGAATTGCCCTTCCCATGAACCTCTCCGGACTCCCGGCTAATAATACCTCTGTTGTAAAGAATCCAGTTAATAGTTTGGTCAACAGACAGACAATTGCTCCTGTTGTCTCTTATACAATGTGAGTATGGTAGGGGGGCCACAGGTGTACAGTCTCTCTACGGACTGCCCATGTTCCCCCAAACATAGTAACTCACCATTGTTATTCGGCACACTTGTGCACACAGTGTCTTCCACATCAATTAGACTGCAAGCTCTGCTGGCTCACCTTCTGCCATTGTACATAATGGGTTTCTAATATTCTATCCATCTAGTACACAGGTTCTCAAACTCGGTCCTCAGGACCCCACACGGTGCATGTTTTACAGGTCTCCTCACAGAATCACAATTGAAATAATTAGCTCCACCTGTGGTTCTTTTAAAATGTGTCAGTGAGTAATTAATACACCTGTGCACCTGCTGGGTTACCTGCAAAACATGCACTGTGTGGGGTCCTGAGGACCGAGTTTGAGAACCCCTGATCTAGTACACAGGTTCTCAAACTCGGTCCTCAGAACCCCACACAGTGCATGTTTTGCAGGTAACCCAGCAGGTGCACAGGTGTACTAATTACTCTGACACATTTTAAAAGGTCCACAGGTCTAACTAATTATTTCACTTGTGATTCTGTGAGGATACCTGCAAAACATGCACTGTATGGGGTTCTGAGGACCAAGTTTGAGAACCTGCGATCTAGTATAACACAGTGGATGCCTGGGCATGAACCCCAATGGCTGCCACAGTGAGAGAGGTGGGACAGACCTGGTTGGGGGGTGTCAGTACAGAATAATAACAGGGGGTGGAACGGAGAGCCAGGGGGGTTTGGATCAGTGGAGATGTGGTGGGTGAGAGGGGGCAGAACAGCAGAGAGCGGAGCAGGACCGGACAGAGCAGAGGGAAGGATGAAGCGGACCAAGGTGACCCCACCTATACCAGTAAATAAAATTAAAAAAATATATCACTTTTTAAAAAGTGTTCATAGCTCCAAGGCTGAAAACAGTTCAGAGATTAATTGTATCACTTTTTTCTTATGATAACATTACTATTTGGGAATAACGGACACATTCTACTGTAAATAATTTGCTAGACACACTCTAGTAAAATGTATACCTTATTCTACATCACATCGTCATCTGTCTGACAAAAGATTTAAACAGAATAATGCATAGTGTAGTTAGCAATATATATATATATATATATATATATATAAAAAGTGAAGTTCGCTTTTAAAATGTTTTTTTTTTTTTCCCATTAAAATTTGTGTGCGATATATGGTCCTGCCTCCACCGTGTGCAGGTGACAGGTGCAGCTGAAGGTTTCAGCCTGCGGTGCTGAATGAATGCGGTTACTCCCGTCTGCCCTGCACACACACTATGCAACTAAAAGTTAATTCTGATAAATGTGTTGTGTACAATGTAAAAATGTGCAACTCCAAATGATCCCACTACTGCATGGTTTCTCTAAAACCTGGACTGTTAGGGTAACTTGAGAACTGAGATTGGGAACCGATGGTCTATTGTGTAAATCTTTCTAATGTTTGTTAGTGTCCGCCCGTCTGTGTGTTTGTTTCAGGAAGTTGGCTGAAAGCAGCGCAAAAAATAAATAAAAAATCATTGACATTGACAGTCACTACTAATAAAGCCCTGCAGTGCCATCTAGTGGTTATTTTGTGTACTGCTAACTTGATGTTAGTACATGCTACGGGATCAGTATGATTTACCTACAATCAAAATCCTGACGGTCAAAACACCAACAAAAATTGACCGGTTGTCAAAATACCGACATTTAAAATGTCAACACGGTCAAAATACAGATATTTAAAATGTCGACGGGTCAGAAAGTCTACACGAGTTTTTAAAAACATTTGGTGTGTATGTCGACATAGGACGACACAGACACCATGTAAGTGTACCGGCTCGCTGCGCTCGGCACACTATTATATTCCCCCTCCAGGTCCACCGGGATGGTAAAGTATGAACAAGTCGGTTTCAATGAAAAAATCATGTCGATTTTGTGACTTGTCAGCGTTATTAATGTCGGTATTTTGGCCGTTGGTCAATGGTAGTCGGTATTTTGACCCTGGGGATTACGATTGCAGGTAAATTGACTGCATCCCCATGCAACAACTTCAGGATTGCCACCTGAGGCTGTGAAGGGGAACAGGTAGCTAAAAGCAGGGGCAGACTATGCTACAGATACTTTATTTTTGGATTTAGCAGACATAGCAGATATTAAGTAAAATTGTGGGAAGAGCATCCTCCTCCCTGTACATGCATTTATGCTACATCTATGCACCATGGAATTAAGCACGATTCCACTAAAACACCTGGTTGCAATGCATCAATTTACACACATTGATGCATTGGACTGTTATTAGCTAGCTGCTCTGCAGTCTTATTTAATCTTATTAGCTATACGCCGCAAATGACTGTCATGTTTTAAGCCTGAAATTTAAAAGGGCAATGCTTTAATAGAAACTCCTAGAGATTATTTGCAGGCATCACCTCACACCACTGCTTCCTTTATTGGACATTACTTGGAGGTGGAAGAAAAGTTTCTCAAAGTTAAGAAACATAAAATTTCGGAGGTATAGAGAAATACAATTATTCACGATTAACTCATGTCTTTTTAATGTAGTTGAGAAACTTTAAAATGTAGTATATATATATATATATATATATATATAAATCAATATATATATATATATATATATATATATATATATATAAATACACACACACACGCACACACACATATGGGGGACACTGGAGATACTATGGGGTATAGCTGATGCTGGAGGAGCCTGGGCACTAAAAAGTCCAGTGTACCCCCCATGGCAGCTTTACAACAGATTCAAGCACAAACAAGGTGTCGATGCAACGGATCTCTAGAGACCTGTCAACATAGATGCGAAGATTCAGTACTATGGGGGTCATACAGACCCGTTCGCACGCAGCGGTTCTTGGCTGCGGTGCGAACGGGTCGGAACTGCGCATTCCGAGGCGTCTACTCACCGTTTTGCAGGCGTGGAGATCTGAACACAGGCGTGTCCAGGCGTTTGTCTGACATCAATCCCGGGACCTTTGTCGTTGGATCCGTTGCACAGGGTAAGTAGGTCTGACCCTGGTCTTGTTTTGCAGGAAACTTTTTTAGCATAGCAGGGCTGCACAAGCGATCGCAGCCCTGCTATGCTAAAATACACTCCCCCATAGGCGGCGTCTAGTTGATCGCACGAGCAGCAAAAAGTTACTACGTGCGATCAACTCGGAATGACCAACTATGTCTAAAGATCGTGAGAACAACTGAGGGTCCCCTTGATCCTCCACTGAAAAGGATGGGATCAAAATTTCGTGATTAATGTCCTATATAAAAGCCCAGATCTGTGACTCTGTGCCTGTGTGTCTAACGCCGGGCGTGGCTAGGAGCTCTCATTGGGTTAGCAGCAGGTCTATCACACCCAGTCCACAGCTGATTGGGCGAGAAACGCCCTCCCACACAGGTTACATCCAATGGGAGGCTTTGCCCTTTGGCTGCTGTGTGTTCCCAGAGGAGGATTAGAGATGGGGAACTCGGCTCTTTTCAGTGAGCGGCTCTGACCGGTTCACAGCTCACTGGCAGGAAGTGGAACAGAGCCAGTGCAGTGAACGGCGGTTCTTCACTGACTGTGAAGAACCGCCGCTCACTGTGCCGACTCGGTTCCACTTCCTGCCTGGAGCAAGTAAGTTCTTCTAATAACACAGACAAAGTCTGTCAGTGAAGAACCGCCGCTCACTTGAAACGGCTCATGGCTCACTCAGCTCACTTAGTAGAGCCGGCTCAATAGTGAGCTACCCATCTCTAAGCAGGATTAACAATGGGGCCGATGGAGCTGCAGCTCCAGGTCCACACCCCAAAATAGGCCCACTACATCTGCAACATTCCCTCCAACAATTTACACATAAAAATCCCTACAAATTCGAAAAGGGGGCGTGGTCACGGGTAAAGTGGCGTGGTCACGCCCCTTTTCCTATACTTTAATGGAGGTTTGGAGAGCCAGGAATCGGTACAGACCATAAAAAAAAGGGTCCTGTACCTGCTAAAAAGGTGCAGCTGGAGGGTATGTCACTGCATCTGCAGCAAGTCTGCGCTGTAGATAGGGGGAAAAAATCCTTTTACTGCAGCGTCCTATGTCCTGCTGCCAGTCCACCTGCCTCCTCCACCATCAACAATCCCAACTCCCTAGCCGCAGCGCAGGTGGAACAAAAGCTACTGCAGCCACCGACATAGATGTGTATGAAAGCGGCACAGCGGAAGGCTTTCATAGCCCTCCCTTCGCCGCATACTCTCTGAGCCCTGGAGCCTCCTCTGCATGTGATGTCACAGGAGTGCCTCCCCGCCACAGCCGCGCCCAGATCCCCACAGGCCCTGACTCCACAACACAGCACCTGGGCTGCCGGCCTGGAAGCCCCGAGATGGCTAATGTAACGGATAGAGTGGGTGATATCGCGGAGGGTAATGTCTGGACGCTGAATCAATGTAAAAGGTGACAGTGCTGTGCAGTGCAGTGGGTATGCAGTGTCACTGACACTGCACAGCAGTCTCACCTTTTACATTGATTCAGCCAGTCAGTCAGTTCTGCCAGCCACTCACAATTGTTAGCGCCAATGTCCCAACGCGCCGCATTACAGGGAAGTAGACGCACTAAATAAACTACAGTTCCCAGTAGCCCTTAGCGCCAAAGCATTCCGGCCCTTAGGGCTGCTGGGAGCTGCAGTTTATTGAGCGCATCTTCTTCCCTGTAATGCGGCGCGTTGGGTCACCGGTGCTAACAATAGTGACTGGCTGCTGTGCGAGTCTCCGGGAGAGCCACTGCCAAAGGGAGGACAACAGCTTAGCTACTTCCAGGATGAGAAGCAGGAGAAGCATTACTTGCCCCCCTCCCCCACTCACAGTAGACACAAGGCCTTGTAAATCGTTCAGAGTTCCAAGATGTTGATCGGGAGACCTTGAAAGATTGCTGTGAGAGTGACTGCACCCAACCCCTGAGAGGCTGGCTTCTGTCGTAAGGAGAGTCCAGTCCTGAATGAGGAATGGACGACCACTGCCCAAGTGAGAGGTGTAAAGTCACCACAGAAGAGAGAGACAAGTCTACTGGGACAAAGTTAGAAACTTGGACTTGATCTGATCATGAGCTCCGTTGCACCTAAAAGGATCGGAAATGGAACTGTGCAAAATCCACCATGTCGAAGGTAGAGACCTTTTTGCCGAGGACCCTCATGCAGAAGTGTACTGACACTTGACGTAACCGGAGGAAAGACCATACTGAAGTCTGGGAGGAAACAATCTTGTCCCAGGGGAGAAAAACCCTCTGGGCCTTAATGTAGAATGTCAGCCGACTGGGCTGCAATGACAGTATCTACCAGATAAGGTATTTTATCCGGATCCCCTGAAGCTGCAGAGAGGCCACCATCACCAACAGGAGGAGCTGTTGACAACCTAAACAGCGAGGCCTGAAATTGGAAATGATCCAAGAGGATGACAAAGAGTATGAAATGTCGATGCTCTTTCCTAATATGTAAATGAACGTACTTTACATCCAGGGACACCAGAAAAACACTGGGTTCCAGAGAGTACATAATGGACCTGATGGACTCCATATTGAACTTGGAAAGCATGAGATGAACATTCAGTAATTTAAGGTTCAGGATGGGATGGAAGGAGCCATCTGGCTTTTCTACGAAGAAGAGGTTGGGAGTAAAAACTGGCTCCTCTTTGGCGTAATGGCACAGGGGGAAAAAAATTCCAGAGTCCTGAAGGGACTTTGTGCAACCTTGAAAGGGTCACAATGTAGACCTCTGGTGAAAAATGGCTGGGAGGTAAGTACTTTAAGGTCAGGGGTTAGCCCCTTTTTACAATATCGTGCACCCAAGACTCTGAGGCCATCCTTGCAAAACAACTGAGGATGGCCTTCCTCCATAGGAGCCCCAGGAGATCAGCCCGTCATGCGGACTGTTTTCCGTGGGTTGGGAACAGCTTTGCAACCAGTCCAGGACTGTTTAGCCTTGTTTTTTTTCACCATGTAAGGAAAGACCATGTCCTCAAATGGAGGGCTGGAACCTGGACCATCTTTGAGAATGAAAGTATTGGGTGAATCCTGGGCTATGGAAAAGCAGATTTAGAGGCTGCTGTGGAAACAATAATTCTGTCCAGTTCAGGCACAAAATGTACCTCATCACTGAAAGGGAGGGCTTCAAGGGCCTCTTTGGATTCAATGTCTGGTTGCCAAGTGCGGAAACAGAGTGCCTGCCTTAGCTGCCACCGGCGAAGCAGAAACTCTGGCCGAAAGAAGACAGAATCTAAGAATGCTTTAGTTAGATAAGTGGTTGCTTCCCGTATGTTATCCAAAATGTACAAAAGTTCAGAGCAGGGTGTACCTGAGCGGGGGCCATCATACATGAAATTCGCCCATCTCTCTAAGGCTATAAAACTCGTACTGCTGCAAGAGCCGCTGAGAAAATAGCTTTAAGAAGAACATAAATTTTTCTGTCTCTGGCGTCTTTGAGAGAAGCCACAGTAGAAAGAGGAAGGGTGGTAACCTTAGACCAGGGGTTCTCAAACTCGGTCCTCAGGGGCGCACACAGTGCATGTTTTGCAGGTAACCCAGCAAGTGCACAGGTGTATTAATTACGCACAGACACATTTTAAAAGGTCAACAGGTGGAGCTAATGATTTCACTTGTGATTCTGTGAGGAGACCTGCAAAACATGCACTGTGTGCGCCCCTGAGGACCGAGTTTGACAACCCCTGCCTTAGACAATCCGGTGGAGGGGACTCCTATTTAGTCCTAACAGAAAAGGGGAGAAAGTCAGAATACGCTTAGAAACCTTAAAATGCTTATTGGACGAGTCCAGGATTCGGCGATTAGATCTCCAATTGATTGGAGGAAGGAAGAGTTAATGCCTCCTTTTTACGGTTATATAAAAATGGATCCTGAGAAGGAGTACCTTCTGAAACCTTGATAAGAAGTGTGGATTTGATAACAGCGGGTATCAAGGCCTCCACATTTACAGTACTGGCCTGATCTTCCACCTGAAGGATGACATCTCTAGATCCGAGACCTGCTGAAATTCGTCTTCAGCTGGGAAGGAGACTTCAATCAGATTCGTACCCTGCCTGAATTAGAGTAGGCAGGGGACGAGAACGTAGTTAATTTCCGGAAGGACGGGATCCAGGTAGTCTAAATACAGACGGAGATCAGGATGCCGACATCAAAATACCACCAGCCAGAATCCCAATCGTTCTTTCAGCAGAACGCGCTTGCGTCCTGCTGCGGGAGGTGGTAGGTTAGGTTTAGGCATTAGAAGGGGGGTTAGGGTGCAGGGACGGGAAGGGTATAGTTAGGTACCGGGGAGTGGGGGTTAGGCACCAAGCAGGGAGGTATAAGATTAGGCAGCGGGAAAGGGAGGGTTAGGGCTAGGCACCACCGGGGAGGGTTAGTCACCCACAAGGGAGGGTTAGGGGAACAGGTGAGGTGTACAGTAATTTCTAGGGGCTTGTAGGTATTCTGACTGCCAGCGTTCCGTCCTTCGGGATATCATACTGAATCCAGGGGCATATACCTGCCTTTGGAAAAAGACGCCCTGCTGGCGTTGAAACGCGTTAGAATACAGGTGTATATTATTGCCAACACTCCAGTTCTATCTGAAGTCAGGCTCAGTTGGAGCCCTTGCAGGAGATCAGTTTTACCACCATTGCTGTCAACACAGCATACTACCTATCAGCCGTTGTCAGAGTGCCGATTTCTCTTCTGTACACACCGGCGGGTGAACCGAAGCCCTGCGCAGCCAGCACGACAAACATCATTGCTGATCACAGCACAGTCGGCTCCAAACATGCAGCCTGCCTAATACACCGTAGTCTTATCATCATCTCTATTCCACGCCAGGTGACCGCAGGGAGGCTCAATCGGAGCTGCCCGTGGGAGCACAGGTCAGCCGCTTTTTGTTGAGAGCTTTTCTATACCGTGCCATGTAAGGTAACATCCAGCCGTCGGACACCACAGCCGCTTGACAGCCCTGTATAGCTGCATTCCATCCAGCCCGGCGGCCACAACAGGCATTGCTCTCCATCCCCCGTGCAGGGGTCAGCGGCTGACCGCAGCAACATCGCTCCGGGCTCTCCCTCCCGTCACCAAGACAGCGGCCTGAGGTTTCCGATACAGTTCATTTGTTCACATCAAATTTCATTTTGAGCATCACTTTATTGTTTTAAGGGTCCTTTTCACTTTAGGACCACTGGAATTAATACCCAGTTACACACATTCAGGACTGTTCGGGACTTTCATGGACCAAGTGAATTACATGTATTTATAAACAGACCTTTAATCCATTTTAAACAGTTGTTAATTATTGCTGTTGTTATATTTAAAACTACACCTCCGGGGTTATATGTTTTGGAACAACAGGAATGTTCATTTAGTCAAAAGAAAATTACTAATTATCACGGTATAGGGATAAGGTATTCTTATGTTGAATTGTTATAATTATACTCCCGAGAGATTTGTTGTAACCATCATCATATCTTATATACTAAAATAAATATTTTTTACATTTGATTGTTGAGCGCAACTTGGTATTCTTTTCACATAGGTTTATCTTAGGGGATTGGCATTCCCTTTCCAAGTCGCTGCTGACAATCATTTATACACCACCACTCACTGAGTGCTCAGTTTATTTTGCTTGAATCCAGGGGATGTTTGGGTGGATGTTCTATCATCTGCTTTAAAGACTGAGAAACTTGATTCAGGCTCTTAACGGAGTGAGATAAATCCTGTACCCAGGGAGGCTCAAGAACAAGCTGAGCCAGAGTACTGGAAGGTCCCACTGAACTGGAATCTGAAGGGAACGTTCTGGACAAAGTCAATTGTTTGCCCAATTGCCTGGGACCGGGTGGAGGCCTACGCTGTTTCCAGCATAGGGTCTGCTACCTGGGGTCTCTACTGTTGCCCCAAGAAGAGCAAAAATCACGGAGCCTTCCCCCGGTCCTGAACACAAACTAATTTTTCTTGGCAGTTACTGCAAGAAAGGGATTTTGTGGGTAGGAGTCCCTTCTCTGGGGCCGCTCTAGAGGAATTTCCCATAGCAGACATGGTGGGTTATTCAGGTCACATTTCTAAGCGATGCGAACGCAATAACCTTGTTCTCAGTGCCGATGTGCAGGTTCTGTCCTGCGCGACCAGGCAGTGCGATGCCCATTTTTTGGAAGCAATGCAGTGTTGGGGGGGGCGGGGCAAGACTATTTTCAGGGCAGCTGCATGACGTTACACGCAGGCGCTCCGATAAAAAAATGGCCACTGACCGCCTAACAGCGCAGACAGGGGTAAACCTTAGATCCGGTGAGTTCACAATTACATTGCAGATGCATCGGGAGGCGGACCCCCAGCATGTGCAGATATGAACGCAGATCTGGCTGCGTATGCAGCTATCTGCATTCATCTCTGAATATCCCCCTATATCGTTTGTTCTAGGGATGAAGGGAAATGAGGACAAGCATCACAATGTTTTCGTCTACTGTGTACCCAGTATTAAGGGTCTATGCACTAAGTCTTGAAGAGAGATAAAGTGGACTGAGATAAAGTACCAGTCAACGAGCACCTGTAGCAATTCTCTTTTGAAATCCATATAAGGTGGTCTTATGAGTTTTCACTCTAGAGAACTGGCTATTAACCTTTTTTCTGGGTTAAAGGAGATGAGACAGAATGTTCCTGTATGGAGTATGTTCAGCCAAACAAGAATAATGTTCAAATGCATTAAATTGCACTCCAACTGTATGTCAAACATCTCTATACGTTTCTCTTCCCATAGCAACAACTGGATCACTTCATAAATTGGTTGCGTGCCTCCTTTATCATGGAGACTCTGTGACCATTAGGAGTGTAGCTGGCCGGGCTCTGAAACTCCTTACTTGGGTGGGTAACAGGCAGCAAATTGCTGTGTCAATGCTGCTTCCCCTCCTACAGCTGCGTTTGGGGGACCCTTGAGGTGGTAGGCAAATGTAAGGGTGGACACCCTTGAATTAAATTTTGCTATTCGCTTTTATAAAGTTTCCATGTAATCAAAAGACATTGCAACATTTTATATTTTTCTGCATACCAATATTGCTGCATGAAACGGACAGACCCTGATCATTGGTCCGATACTACTGCGTTCTGAGTTGTGATCAATTTCTTTGTATTCTCTACAGTTGTGGTGTTCTTCTTCTTAATTGTATGTATGTGTATATTTATATATATTAAAAGTTTTTAGACTGCTAGAACTATTTACTCCTTGACTGCTGATCTCTCCAAGCGCTGTCACTTTGTCATCTTCCTAATAATTGATGTTTGGAAACAACACCGGTTTATATTTGAGTGCCACCCAGTAGTATAAATAAAAAACAAAAAAACAAGAAATTAAAATAAAGAACGCCAGCAGCAAGAGCAAAAAAACTACCTGACCTGGCTAGGGGGGGGGGGGGGGGGGGGGGGGGTATAGGGAAGGAGGAGGAGCTCTCAAATTTAACTTTTCAGTGCCCAGACCCCGCTAACTTCAGCTACATCCCAAGGTTTCTCCAGTGTCCATCATGGCTGACCGAGAAAAGGAGATTTATGGTAAGACTTACCATTGCTAAATCTCTTTCTGCGATGTACACTGGATTCCACAGGGAATAACATCGGGGGTGTAGAGTTGGATCTTGATCCGAAGCACCAACAGACTAAAGCTTTGACTGTTCCCAGGATGCACTGCACCGCCTCCTCTATATCCCCGCCTCCAGGCATTGGAGCCGTTTTGTTAACCAGTCCAATGCAGTAGCAGGTAAGAGAGAAGGTAGATGTTAGCCACAGAGAACCATATTCTCACGACAGGAGAAGGTACTAGCGACTAATGCCATACAAACCCAAGGAAGCTAAGTGCGTCAGGGTGGGCGCCCTGTGGAATCTAGTGTACCTCACAGAAAGAGATTTAACAAGGGTAAGTCTTACCATAAATCTCCTTTTCTGCAGTGGGGTACACTGGTATTCCACTGGGAATAACATCGGGGATGTCCTAAAACAGTTCCACGTGGGAGGGGATGCACTGTAGCAGGCACAAGAACCCGGTGTCCAAAGGAAGCATCCTGGGAGGCGGAAGTATTAAAGGCATAGAACCTGATGAACGTGTTCACTGAGAACCACGAAGCCGCCTTGCACAATTGTTCTGCGGATGCGCTACGGCGGGCCGCCCAAGTAGGTCCAACAGACTGAGTAGAATTGGCCTTGATAGCAGCAGGAGCTGGGAGTCCAGCCTGCGCATAAGCTTGTGCAATCACCATTCTAATCCATCTGGCCAAAGTTTGCTTATTCTCAGGCCAGCCACGTTTGTGAAAACCAAAAAGTACAAAAAGAGAATCTGACCTGATGGAGGCAGTCCTCTCCACATATATACGGAGAGTCCGTACTACATCCAAAGACCGCTCTTTGGAGGATAAACCAGGAGAAATAAAGGCCGGAAGCACAATCTCTTGGCTAAGGTGGAACGAAGACACCACCTTAGTTATAAAACCAGGGTGAGTTCTAAGAACTGCACGGTCACGGTGAAAAACTAGAAAGGGTGAACGACAGGACAAAGAGCCTAAGTCTGACACCCTCCTAGCAGAGGCAATAGCCAGCAGAAACACGACCTTAAGGGTAAGACATTTAAGGTCCACAGACTCCAGAGGTTCAAATGGAGACTCTTGTAGGGCATCGAGAACAGCAGACAGATCCCATAACCACAGGAGGGACATAGGGCGGCTGAATCCGTAAAACACCATGAGTGAAAGTATGAACGTTAGGAAGAGACGCAATTTTTCTTTGAAACCACACCGACAAGGCAGATATATGAACCTTGAGGGAGGCCAAACGAAGGCCTGAGTACAGGCCTTGTTGCAGAAAAGCCAAAAGTCTGGCAGTGCTGAACTTGCATGCATCATAATTCTTATTAGCACACCAGGTGAAGTAAGAAGTCCAGAGCCTATAATAAATCCGAGCCGAAGCCGGTTTATGGGCCTTCAACATAGTTTGAAGGACCGCCTCAGAGAATCCTTTGGCCCTCAGGAGTGAAGCTTCAAGAACCACGCCGTCAAAGCCAGTCGAGCCAGATCCTGGTAGACACAAAGGCCCTGAACGAGGAGGTCTGGGCGTTGAGGAAGTAGAAGAGGACGCTCTATCGAGAGACCCTGCAGGTCTGAGAACCAATGCCGCCTGGGCCACGCTGGAGCGATTAGAAGTAGTATTCCTCCTTCTTGCTTGAACTTCTGAATTACCCTGGGCAGGAGTGACACTGGAGGGAACACGTATAGATTGTTGGGAGGGGCTGGCAAAGACCCGGCGGTCTTGGTGCACGTTGGCACCAATGACAAAGTTAGCGGAAGGTGGGATGTCCTTAAGAAAGACTATAGGGACTTAGGAAAGAAACTGAAGGCAAGGACATCTAAGGTAATATTCTCGGAATTATTACCCGTGCCACGCGCTAGTCCAGGGAGGCAGAGGGAGATTAGGGAGGTAAATGTGTGGTTTAGGGATTGGTGCAGGAAAGAGGGGTTTGTGTTCCTGGAACACTGGGCGGACTTCTCAGTCAGGCGCCATCTCTTTTGTCGTGACGGATTGCACCTGACTGAGGAGGGGGCAGCGGTGCTGGGGGGGAAGGATGGTTAGAAGGTTGGAGGAGATTTTAAACTAGGAGCCTGGGGGGAGGGTTTAGCTAGAAACTACGGGTCATGCAGTGAGAATAGTGGGGATGGCGGTAGTAAACGAAATGGGGGAGAAGTTGGGGGGAGGGTAAGAGCAGGCAGTAAGGTTACTAACATGGGTACTAAAAGGGATTTTACCAAAGCACTAACCAATGACGATTACAGGTCATCCTTGCCACATAAGGTGAAAAATGTCCCTAACGCAAGGGAAAATACTTATCTTAGTTGTATGTATGTAAACGCCAGAAGCATTACTGGTAAAAAGGGTGAACTAGAAATACTTGCAGCAAGCAAACAGTACGATATTATAGGCATTACTGAAACTTGGTGGGATGAATCTCATGATTGGACAGTCAATCTAGAGGGCTATACACTGCTTAGGAGAGACAGACTAAATTAAAAGGGTGGAGGGGTGTGTCTGTACGTAAAGCCGTTTTTAAAACCTAATATATGGGAAGATATTCAGGAGGGGACTGTAGACACTGTTGAGACATTATGGGTAGAAATTGCATGCGGGGAAAAAGGAACAAAAAAGTTAGTATTGGGTGTATGCTATAGGCCGCCTGGTATCAACGCGTCTGATGATGAATTGTTACTAAAGCAAATTGAAAGAGCAGCAGGAGTAGGAGACATAGTAGTGATGGGAGATTTTAACTATCCAGAGATAAACTGGAAAAACGATTCATGTGATACTGCTAGGGGCAGTATGTTTTTAAACACACTAAATGATAACTACCTAGTCCAACTAATTGAGGAACCAACTAGGTACAATGCAATCTTAGACCTGGTATTAACAAACAATCAGGATTTGGTATCGGGTATTATAGTAGGGGAACCCATAGGAAACAGCGACCACAATATGGTCACATTCAATATCAGTTTCTACAAACAGCCCTATACTGGCTCAACAAGGACTTTAAACTTTAGCAAAGCAAATTTTGAAAAGATGAGGGTATTTTTCAGGGATATTGAATGGGAAGGTTTGTTTTTAGGAAAAAATACTACGGAGAAATGGGAGGTACTAAAATTCCTGCTAGCTAAAAATACACTCAAATATATTCCTATGAGTAGCAAAAAAGGGAATAAAAATCATAAACCGATGTGGCTTAACAAAAAGATTAAGGAACTTATGGGCAAGAAAAGGCGAGCATTTAAAAAATACAAATCTGACGGGGAAGCAGAGTCATTTACATAAGGAATGTAACAAAAATTGCAAAAAGGAAATAAGAGCGGCTAAAGTAGAAACTGAAAAACTAGTAGCAAAGGAAAGCAAAGCGAATCCCAAAAAATTATTTAAATAAATTAATAGCAAGAGATTAAAAAAGTAGAGTATAGGCCCTTTGAAAGACAAGTTGGGAGTCTTAAGCAAAAATGATAATGACATAGCGGACACACTAAATTAGTTTTTTTCAACAGTATTCACTAGAGCGGACCCAATTCAGGGACTGACACACAATCTCAATAATGACAATATCACACTGATAGGTACTTATTTAAGCGAGGAAGTAGTCTGTGACCGATTAAAACATTTAAAGATTAATAAATCACCAGGGCCCGATGGTATTCATCCAAGGGTTCTAATGGAGCTTCACTCTGAACTGGCAAAACCGCTATCTTTGATCTTTGAGGATTCAGTTATATCAGGTATGGTTCCCAAAGACTGGCGTATAGCGGAAGTAGTGCCTATATTCAAAAAGGGAAGTAAAGCTGAACCAGGTAATTATAGACCAGTTAGTCTTACATCTATAGTGGGGAAAGTATTGGAAGGTATTCTAAGAGATAGTATTCAGAAGTTCCTTGAAACCAATAAGGTCATTAAAAGGAATCAACATGGGTTTATGAAGGACAGATCCTGTCAAACCAACTTACTTGGCTTTTATGAAACAGTAAGCGCAAACCTAGATCAGGGTAAAGACGTGGATGTAATCTTTTTAGACTTTGCCAAAGCGTTCGATACTGTACCACACATGAGACTTATATACAAGCTACAAGAATCAGGGCTAGGAAGCACAATATGCACTTGGGTCAAAAACTGGTTAGATAATAGGAAGCAGCGCGTTGTGGTTAATGGATCTTTTTCAACTTGGACTGAAGTGCTAAGTGGTGTGCCGCAAGGCTCAGTATTAGGACCGCTATTGTTCAATATTTTCATTAACGACCTAACAGAAGGTCTAGAGAGCATGGTGTAAATTTTTGCAGATGATACCAAATTGTGTAAGGCTATAAATACAGAGGAGGATGCCGAGTCTCTTCAGAACGACTTAGTTAAATTAGAAGCATGGGCAGCCAAATGGAGAATGCGCTTCAACACAGACAAGTGTAAGGTAATGCACTGTGGTAACAAGAACAAAAATTACACCTACCTACTAAATGGGGTAAAATTAGGGGATTCTGTACTGGAAAAGGACTTAGGTGTCCTCATAGATAGCAAGCTAAGCAGTAGTACCCAAAGTAGGACTGCAGCAAAGAAGGCTAATAAGATATTAGCATGCATAAAACGGGGTATTGATGCTAGGGACGAGAGTATTATACTCCCGTTCTATAAATCACTAGTGAGGCCACACCTTGAATACTGTGTACAGTTCTGGGCACCGTACTACAAAAAGGATATCCTGGAGCTTGAAAAGGTACAGAGGAGGGCGACCAAACTAATTAAGGGCATGGAGACGATGGAATACAAGGAAAGGCTTGAAAGACTAGGCATGTTTACATTGGAAAAGCGGAGACTAAGAGGGGATATGATCAACATCTACAAATATATAAGGGGACAATACACAGAGCTTGCGCGGGACCTGTTTTTGGTTAGATCAACACAGAGGACTCGTGGACACTCGCTCAGGTTAGAGGAAAGGAGATTCCGCACAATACGGCGTAAAGGCTTTTTCACGGTAAGGACAATACGTGTTTGGAATTCCCTGCCCGAGGGAGTTGTAATGGCGGAATCTGTCAACACCTTTAAGAATGGGTTAGATAAATTCCTATTGGATAAGGATATCCAGGGGTATGGTGCATAGTCATGCATTATAGTTACTATAAATAGGGATAAAATGCAATGGCTGACAGCAGCATCAGTCAGAAATTTTAGTCAAATCATCATGCATAGGACACCACAAATAGGTTGAACTCGATGGACAATTGTCTTTTCTCTGACGTCCTAGTGGATGCTGGGAACTCCGTAAGGACCATGGGGAATAGCGGCTCCGCAGGAGACTGGGCACAAAAGTAAAGCTTTAGGACTACCTGGTGTGCACTGGCTCCTCCCCCTATGACCCTCCTCCAAGCCTCAGTTAGATTTTTGTGCCCGGCCGAGAAGGGTGCACACTAGGGGCTCTCCTGAGCTTCTTAATGAAAGTTTAGTTTTAGGTTTTTTATTTTCAGTGAGACCTGCTGGCAACAGGCTCACTGCATCGAGGGACTAAGGGGAGAAGAAGCGAACTCAACTGCGTGCAGAGTGGATTAGGCTTCTTAGGCTACTGGACACCATTAGCTCCAGAGGGACCGAACACAGGCCCAGCCTCGGAGCTCGGTCCCAGAGCCGCGCCGCCGGCCCCCTTACAGAGCCAGAAGCAAGAAAAGGTCCGGAAAAAGCGGCGGCAGAAGACATCTGTCTTCAACAAGGTAGCGCACAGCACTGCAGCTGTGCGCCATTGTTACTCAGGCACACTTCACACTCCGGTCACTGAGGGTGCAGGGCGCTAGGGGGGGGCGCCCTGAGCAGCAATGTAAAACACCTTGGCTGGCGAAAATACATCACATATAGCCCCCAGGGCTATATGGATGAATTTTAACCCCTACCAGATTCCACAGAAAAACGGGAGAAAAGGCCGCCAAGAAGGGGGCGGAGCCTATCTCCTCAGCACACTGGCGCCATTTTCTCTCACAGCTCCGTTGGAGGGAAGCTCCCTGGCTCTCCCCTGCAGTTACTACACTACAGAAAGGGGTTAAAAAAGAGAGGGGGGCACTAATTAGGCGCAGTATAACAATACAGCAGCTATAAGGGGAAAAACACTTATATAAGGTTATCCCTGTATATATATATATATATATATATATATATAGCGCTCTGGTGTGTGCTGGCATACTCTCCCTCTGTCTCCCCAAAGGGCTAGTGGGGTCCTGTCCTCTATCAGAGCATTCCCTGTGTGTGTGCTGTGTGTCGGTACGTTGTGTCGACATGTATGAGGAGGAAAATGATGTGGAGGCGGAGAAATTGCCTGTAACAGAGATGTCACCCCCTAGGGAGTCGACACCTGAGTGGATGAGCTTATGGAAGGAATATGTGACAGTGTCAGCTCTTTACAAAAGATTGATGACATGAGACAGCCGGCGACTCAGCCTGTGCCTGTCCAGGGGTCTCAAAAGCCATCAGGGGCTCTAAAACGCCCGTTACCGCAGATGGCAGATACAGACGCCGACACGGATACTGACTCCAGTGTCGACGATTAAGAGACGAATGTGACTTCCAGTAGGGCCACACGTTACATGATTGAGGCTATGGAAAATGTTTTTACACATTTCTGATAATACCAGTACCACTAAAAAGGGTATTATGTTGGGTGAGAAAAAACTGCCTGTAGTTTTTCCTGCATCTGAGGAATTAAATGAAGTGTGTGATGATGCGTGGGTTTCCCCCGATAAAAACTGTTAATTCCTAAAAAGTTATTAGCATCATACCCCTTCCCGCCAGAGGATAGGGCACGTTGGGAAACACCCCCTAGGGTGAATAAAGCGCTCACACGCTTGTCTAAACAGGTGGCACTACCATCCCCGGCTACGGCCGCCCTTAAGGAACCTGCTGACAGAAAGCAGTAAAATGTATATACACTCACACGGGTGTGATACTGCGACCAGCAATCGCCTCAGCCTGGATGTGCAGTGCTGGGGTGGCTTGGTCGGATTCCCTGACTGACAATATTGATACCCTAGATAGGGACAGTATATTACTGACTATAGAGCATTTAAAAGATGCATTTCTATATATGCGTGATGCACAGAGGGATATTTGCCGACTGGCATCAAGAGTAAGTGCGCTGTCCATTTCTGCCAGAAGAGGGTTATGGACAAGACAGTGGTCAGGTGATGCTGATTCCAAAAGGCATATGGAAGTATCGCCTTATAAAAGGGAGGAGTTATTTGGGGTAGGTCTAACAGACCTGGTGGCCACGGCAACGGCTGGGAAATCCACATTTTTACCCCAGGTAGCCTCTCAACATAAGAAGACGCCGTATTATCAGGCGCAGTCCTTTGGGCCCCATAAGGGCAAGCGGGCAAAAGGCTCCTCATTTCTGCCCCGTGGTAGAGGGAGAGGAAAAAGGCTGCAGCAAACAGCCAGTTCCCAGGAACAGAAGCCCTCTCCCGTTTTCTGCCAAGTCCTCAGCATGACGCTGGGGCTTTACAAGCGGACTCAGGCACGGCGGGGGCCCGTCTCAAAAATTTCAGCGTGCAGTGGGCTCACTCACAGGTGGACCCCTGGATCCTTCAGGTGGTATCTCAAGGGTACAAATTGGAATTCGAGACGTCTCCCCTTCGCCGTTTCCTAAAGTCTGCTTTACCGACGTCTCCCTCCGACAGGGAGGCGGTATGGGAAGCCATTCACAAGCTGTATTATTCCACGCTGTTTGTGGTACCGAAGCCGGACGGCTCGGTGAGACCTAATTTAAATCTGAAATCCTTGAACACTTACATACAAAGGTTCAAATTCAAGATGGAGTCACTCAGAGCGGTGATTGCAAACCTGGAAGAAGGGGATTATATGGTGTCTCTGGACATCAAGGATGCTTATCTCCATGTCCCAGTTTACCCTTCTCACCAAGGGTACCTCAGGTTTGTGGTACAGAACTGTCACTATCAGTTTCAGACGCTGCCGTTTGGTTTGTCCACGGCACCCCGGGTCTTTACCAAAGTGTCAAAGTCAGAAAAATATCATGATGCACACTGCCATATTTGCACCTCATATAGGTCCGCGCTGCGCATGCGTGCGCTCTCCCGTGCGTACGCATACCCGCTGTTACGTGCACCCGCAGGCGCACGGTATGCGCATTTACGGTAGAGTTTATGTGTGCCTAGCGTGCGACTCAATCGTTACATATTTTTACCATATAATGTATTTTGTAGATTATGGTCCCTTTGATAGAATCTGAAAGTTTAGTTAATGTAGCATGTTCATAGACAAAGAGATCCCTCTTTGTTTGATACGAAGGGTCAGACAGGAGTAATACAGTGGTGTTTAGTATCCATCGGAAAAGTATTTAATTAGCAATATTCCGGTGTTGGTTTGAAGCGGATTAATCGCTCGTGCGAATAGTTATGGACATAAGAAGTTTATGTACTTTTACTATTATTTGCACTCACTTATCCATGCGGCGGGAAACCTAGTTTCCCACCCACCTGAGCAGTTGGAAATAGTCACAGCCCACCTGTATGAATCAACCTATGACCTTTTGTTATAATGCGAAGACGAATTCCTGTGTCCAATGAACAATGAGATTGTAGGGACCATTGTATTGTATTATGTGTGGGGCATAAATAGACAAGCCGATCTGATCCAGCTCACTCTCTTCAACGGTTCTCATCACTGATAATCGGGAGCTGGATATTCAGAAAGGCGCATGCGATCGTTCCCTTTGTGCGTAAGTTTTCTCCGCAATCCTATTGTCTTTATTGTTATTGTGAGCCATATCTCTCTCTCTCTCTCCCTCCTCTCCTCTTTCTCTCTCATTTTCCCTTAAACGTAATTGTATTGTATTGTATTTCATGTGTAGTTATCTGGTTAGTTAGTCTATGTTATATTGGTAGTGTATGACTTGTATTGTATTAATCCTTTGCAAATATAACGTTCATATAGGGTGTTAGAACCTAAGGTCGGTATCTGTGTATTTCTTATATTTCTAAGTATTCTAAGAGCGTCGGAGACGCTCGAACAGCAATTTAAGTTAATAAGGTTACACAGTGTTACATTTACACTCTATCACTACACCAAGGTTTACTGCATAATACACTGTTTTATGGTATAGTTATAAAGGTTTTACACTGTGAGCGTCAGCGCCGCTTGTGATCTCCTCGTGGTCCCGAGCGTCCGCTTCGCATATAGCGTATCATTACGTTAGTCGGCAGCCAATAGCGTGCCTGCCTGAGATCTCTTGGCCGTGAGCGAACGTGACGCTTGAACGTCTCGACTACGGCTAAGCGATTGTTACGCAACGTGCGTACCCTTACGGTATTCCATACGTCAATAGCGTACAGTGTTCTTAGACCTCTTAAAAGGGTTTTAAGTAAGATAAATATTTAGCTTTATCAATTGGCGGCTCGTCCGTCCTTCACATATCTGTACTAGGTAATTTCAGCAGACATTATCCATCAGCAAAGGGCGGGAGGTCATATTCCTCGTAGTGCTGTCTGGATAAGCGTCTGCTTCGCTTAGTAAAGGGTGCTGAAGGAATCCGGAACCGGAGGTAAGAACAAAACGCTAGTGTCTTTTAAAACTGTTTATTTCTGTCTTGCGTACGCACGCACACGCATATATCTGCATTTCTTTTCATTCGTGTATTTTCATATCACTCTCCTGTTTGCCATTTTATAATTGATAAACGTGCTAGGAGAGATTTGTCGCTATTTAATAGTTAAAGAGTAAAAGTAATACATTAAGGGATAAATTGCAAAACACGCACACAGCTCTGCCTAAGGATACAAGGAGAGACCGGTGTGGTGCTCGGTAGATGATCAAGGATCACCTACATTGATAAACGTGTTAATTGTGTTACGGTGGATATTTGCTTTGCGTACACGTGTCTCTAACAAAAGGCTGAGACCCGCGTGCGCAACCCAAAGGCCGACGCACGCAGCGTATATTACGCAACGGAGCATCTGGGTACGCCCACGTAACAAATCACACGATAGTGTTATTTTAAACAGGCGAAAAGGTGGCAACGCGATAAATAGCGCAAATCGATTTTAGTGTCCGAAATTTAAGTTAATAGATCCTTCTCCAATTTACGACTCATCTGGTCTAAAGGGAAGAAATTTCTGCGCAGAAATAGAAACAAAAGTAAAGTGTACATGTGGTGAGTGAGTGTTTGCAATTATATAAGTTCTACAATTTTTGAGGTTGAACCACAAGAAGTCGAGTTCTCGTGAGGTACATGCATGTAAGTGACGTACATGGTGGCTAGGGAGGCATCCCTTGTTAAACATAAAATTTGAGCAGTAGAGTATAGCAGACCAGGAGGTCTACTGTAGCACAGACCAGGAGGTCCGGAACAGACCAGGAGGTCTAGGTACAGCAGACTAAGAAGTCCGCTATAGAGAAAAGTAGCACAACACCAAGAAGGGTTGGTGCGGAACCCATATAGGCCATAAAGCTCTGGCTGAAGGAATTCGCAGCCGTAATTTTCGATTCCGTTGGTCGCTCCGTACATAAGATTAGTTGCTTATGTACTGAACGATTGTACCGCACGTAATTGTGTGCATTAGTTAGTAATCTGACCTAGTGCCATTTGTGTACGAAAGGGGTCATAAACGCTATTTGTACATTCTAACGTGATTTGTGTAATTTTTTATTTTAAGGGAGGTTCGCCAGTTACTTGGGAACTATCCAGCAACCAATAGTTACTGGAAAGAGTAAGTGCTCTGCGGATCACCCTCACATGTTCCAGTAAATAGCGGTTCAGGTCGCAGGGGCCCTGGGTCGAGTACGCCAGCACTAGGGCAGTGTGTAGGTCGTATTGGTCGGCGTGGGCGAGTGAGTGGGGTACTCGGTAAACCGCCACCGTCAGCCTATCTTGAACATTTTGGTTTTTGTAAGGGTTCGCTGAAAGACCCTGATTAAGGTCAGAGGTAGTGAAAGCAACACCTGCAGGTATGGGGGCCAATTGTTCAGGTAGGGGGCGATCAACCTCGGTTCGGGTTGATTCAGTAAACCGACCAATCGGGTCGGCAAGGTATGTAATGTGTGAAAAATACGGTTCACACACAGAGGTTTTATGTGATGAATGGGAGAGAATGACGGTACATGACGGGGAGAAGTTCCCAAGAGTAGGCAGCTTTAGCCCAGATGTGTTACTGAATCTAAGGAGGAGGATATGTCTCATTAAATCAGCAAAGAGACGGATCAAACATTATGATTATTTACAGTTATGGCAACAGGAGGGTGAAATACAGAGAGGATTGGCTCAGGCGGCGGGATCTAACCCTATCAGGAAACTGATAGCCACGGCACCACCGCCACCATATATATCAGGAGAGAAATTGGTTGCGGAGAATGACGCACTAGGGTGTAACAAACAAACACTTAGCAACTGTATAAATGTTAAGGATAATGTTAATAAGTTAACCAATGCAAATATTAACCCGTGCAAGTTGTACCCTGTTTTAAACTTTCCCCAGGAGTGTGATCAAGAGGACGAATCGGCAACAATATCGGCGCTCTCTCTAGCAGCCACCTTATCAGAAACAACAGTAGGCACGGCCCAACCCTTAAGATTAGTAGCAAAGGCCCCTAGCGGAGGGACAGGTGAGGTCGTATCAACGGGTAAGTACGGCACCTTACACTATGCTGAAACCATTTCACCACAGGCTGTAGAATCTAATCAGAATGATGTTGTTAGGCTTAATCCCGTTAGGGTAATAGCTGTGCCAAATGGGAAAACTGACACTACAGGAGTCACTCCTATCAGAAACATTGCCATGTACAGCCCATTTTCCCGAATGGAATTAAGAACCATAGTGTCTGAATTCCCTGATCCAAGAAAAGATCTAGTTGCTAGCCAGAAATACATCAGAGACCTAGGGAACACTGTAGAGCCCAATAACAAAGACTGGCAGATATTGCTGAGGGCATGTTTACCCTCCAATGTCGACTCAGCTCAATTTTTAGCTGACTGTGGATTGGATCAGGATGTACCCCTTACAGATGTGTACAACCAAGACAATGTAAAAAGAATAAATTTACAGTTAAAAATAAGATTTTACTTACCGATAAATCTATTTCTCATAGTCCGTAGTGGATGCTGGGGACTCCGTCAGGACCATGGGGAATAGCGGCTCCGCAGGAGACAGGGCACAAAAGCAAGCTTTTAGGATCACATGGTGTGTACTGGCTCCTCCCCCTATGACCCTCCTCCAAGCCTCAGTTAGGTACTGTGCCCGGACGAGCGTACACAATAAGGAAGGATCTTGAATCCCGGGTAAGACTCATACCAGCCACACCAATCACACCGTACAACTTGTGATTTGAACCCAGTTAACAGTATGATAACAATGAAGTAGCCTCTAAAAAAGATGGCTCACAACAATAATAACCCGATTTTTTTTGTAACAATAACTATGTACAAGTAATGCAGACAATCCGCACTTGGGATGGGCGCCCAGCATCCACTACGGACTATGAGAAATAGATTTATCGGTAAGTAAAATCTTATTTTCTCTAACGTCCTAGTGGATGCTGGGGACTCCGTCAGGACCATGGGGATTATACCAAAGCTCCCAAACGGGCGGGAGAGTGCGGATGACTCTGCAGCACCGAATGAGAGAACTCCAGGTCCTCCTCAGCCAGGGTATCAAATTTGTAGAATTTAGCAAACGTGTTTGCCCCTGACCAAGTAGCTGCTCGGCAAAGTTGTAAAGCCGAGACCCCTCGGGCAGCCGCCCAAGATGAGCCCACCTTCCTTGTGGAATGGGCATTTACAGATTTTGGCTGTGGCAGGCCTGCCACAGAATGTGCAAGCTGAATTGTACTACAAATCCAACGAGCAATAGTCTGCTTAGAAGCAGGAGCACCCAGCTTTTTGGGTGCCTACAATATAAACAGCAAGTCAGACTTTCTGACTCCAGCCGTCCTGGAATTATATATATATATATATATTTTCAGGGCCCTGACAACGTCTAGCAACTTGGAGTCCTCCAAGTCCCTAGTAGCCGCAGGCACCACAATAGGTTGTTTCAGGTGAAACGCTGACACCACCTTAGGAAGAAACTGGGGACGAGTCCGCAGTTCTGCCCTGTCCGAATGGAAAATCAAATATGGGCTTTTGTAAGACAAAGCCGCCAATTTTGACAATCGCCTGGCCGAGGCCAGGGCCAACAGCATGGTCACTTTCCATGTGAGATATTTCAAATCCACAGATTTGAGTGGTTCAAACCAATATGATTTGAGGAATCCCAACACTACGTTGAGATCCCACGGTGCCACTGGAGGCACACAAGGGCTGTATATGCAATACTCCCTTGACAAACGTCTGGACTTCAGGAACTGAAGCCAATTCTTTCTGGAAGAAAATCTATAGGGCCGAAACTTGAACCTTAATGGACCCCAATTTGAGGCTCATAGACACTCCTGTTTGCAGGAAGTGCAGAAATCGACCTAGTTGAAATTTTTTTTCGTGGGGCCCTCCTGGCCTCACCCACGCAACATATTTTTACCACATGTGGTGATAACGTTGTGCGGTCACCTCCTTCCTGGCTTTGACCAGGGTAGGTATGACCTCTTCCAGAATGCCTTTTCCCTTAGGATCCGGCGTTCAAACCGCCATGCCGTCAAACGCAGTCGCGGTAAGTCTTGGAACAGACAAGGTCCCTGCTGGAGCAGGTCCTTTCTTAAAGGCCGATGCCACGGTTCCTCTTGGAACAGACATGGTACTTGCTGAAAGCAAATCCCTTCTTAGCTCCCGAGGCCATTAGTCCTCTGTGAGCATCTCTTGAAGTTCCGGTTACCAAGTCCCTCTTGGCCAATCCGGAGCCACGAGTATAGTTCTTACTCCTCTATGTCTTATAATTCTCAATACCTTGGTTATGAGAAGCAGAGAAGGGAACACATACACCGACTGTTACACCCACGGTGTTACCAGGACGTCCACAGCTATCGCCTGAAGGTCTCGTGACCTGGCAAAATACCTGTCCCATTTTTTTGTTCGGGCGGGACGCCATCATGTCCACCTTTGGTCTTTCCCAACGGTTCACAATCATGCGGAAAACTTCCCGATGAAGTTCCCACTCTCCCGGGTGGAGGTCGTGCCTGCTGAGGAAGTCTGCTTCCCAGTCGTCCACTCCCGGAATGAACACTGCTGACAGTGCTATCACATGATTTTCCGCCTAGCGAAAAATCCTTGCAGTTTTGCCACTGCCCTCCTGCTTCTTGTGCCGCCCTTTCTGTTTACGTGGGCGACTGCCGTGATGTTATCCCACTGGATCAATACCGGCTGACCTTGAAGCAGAGGTCTTGCTAAGCTTAGAGCATTATAAATTTGCTCTTAGCTCCAGTATATTTATGTGGAGAGAATTCTCCAGACTTGATCACACTCCTTGTGTGACTGCTCCCCAGCCTCTCAGGCTGGCCTCCGTGGTCACGAGCATCCAATCCTGAATGCCGAATCTGCGGCCCTCTAGAAGATGAGCACTCTGTAATCACCACAGGAGAGACACCCTTGTCCTTGGATATAGGGTTATCCGCTGATGCATCTGAAGATGCGATCCGGACCATTTGTCCAGCAGATCCCACTGAAGAGTTCTTGCGTGAAATCTGCCGAATGGAAGCGCTTCGTAATAAGCCACCATTTTTACCAGGACTCTTGTGCAATGATGCACTGACACTTTTCCTGGTTTTAGGAGGATCCCGATTAGCTCGGATAACTCCCTGGCTTTCTCCTCTGGGAGAAACACCTTTTCCTGGACTGTGTCCAGAATCATCCCTAGGACCAGCAGACGTGTCGTCGGAACAACTGCGGTTTTGGAATATTTAGAATCCACCCGTGCTGTCGTAGAACTACTTGAGATAGTGCTACTCCGACCTCCAACTGTTCTCTGGACCTTGTTCTTATCAGGAGGTCGTCCATTTTCTTTGAAGACGAATCCTCCTTTCGGTCATTACCTTGGTAAGGACCCGGGGTGCCTTGGACAATCCAACGGCATCGTCTTGAAACTGATAGTGACAGTTCTGTACCACGAACCTGAGGTACCCTTGGTGAGAAAAGGCAAATTTTGGGACATGGAGGTAAGCATCCCTGATGTCCCGGGACACCATATAGTCCCCTTGTTCTTTGCTATCACTGCTCTGAGTGACTCCATCTGGATTTGAACCCTTGTAAGTGTTCAAATTTTTCAGATTTAGAATAGGTCTCACCTAGCCTTCAGTACCACCATATAGTGTGGAGTAATACCCCTTTCCTTGTTGTCGGAGGGGTAAATTTATTATCACCTGCTGGGAATACAGCTTGTGAATTGTTTTCAATACTGCCTCCCTGTCGGAGGGAGACATTGGTACAGCAGACTACAGGAACCTGCGAGGGGGGAAACCTCTCGACATTCCAATCTGTACCCCTTGGATACTACTTGTAGGATCCAGGGGTCCTGTACGGTCCCAGCGTCATGCTGAGAACTTGGTAGAAGCGGTGGGGGGCTTCTGTTCCTGGGAATGGGCTGCCTGCTGCAGTCTTCTTCCCTTTCCTCTATCCCTGGGCAGATATGACTCTTATAGGGACGAAAGGACTGAGGCTGAAAAGTCGGTGTCTTTTTCTGCAGAGATGTGACTTAGGGTAAAAAACGGTGGATTTTCCAGCAGTTGCCCTGGCCACCAGGTCCCATGGACCGACCCCAAATAACTCCTCCCCTTTATACGGCAATACATCTTTGTGCCGTTTGGAATCTGCATCACCTGACCACTGTCGTGTCCATAAACATCTTCTTGCAGATATGGACATCGCATTTACTCTTGATGCCAGAGTGCAAATATCCCTCTGCGCATCTCGCATATATAGAAATGCATCCTTTAAATGCTCTATAGTCAATAAAATACTGTCCCTGTCAAAGGTATCAATATTTTTAGTCAGGGAATCCGACCAAGCCACCTCAGCTCTGCACATCCAGGCTGAGGCGATCGCTGGTCGCAGTATAACACCAGCATGTGTGTGTATACTTTTTAGGATATTTTTCAGCCTCCTATCAGCTGGCTCCTTAAGTACGGCCCTATCCGTAGATGGTACCGCCACTTGTTCTGATAAGCGTGTGAGCGCCTTATCCACCCTGAGGGGTGTTTCCCACCGCGCCTTAACTTCTGGCGGGAAAGGGTATACCGCCAATAATTTTCTATCGGGGGAAACCCACGCATCATCACACACTTCATTTAATTTATCTGATTCAGGAAAAACTACAGGTAGTTTTTTCACCTCACACATAATACCCTTTTTTGTGGTACTTGGAGTATCAGAAATATGTAACACCTCCTTCATTGCCCTTAACGTGTGGCCCTAAAAGAAAATACGTTTGTTTCTTCACCGTCGACACTGAAATCAGTGTCCGTGTCTGGGTCTGTGTCGACCGACTGAGGTAAATGGGCATTTTACAGCCCCTGACGGTGTTTGAGACGCCTGGACAGATACTAATTTGTTCGCCGTCCCTCTCATGTCGTCAACCGGCTTGCAGCGTGTTGACATTGTCACGTAATTTCCATAAAGAAGCCATCCATTCCGGTGTCGACTCCCTAGAGAGTGACAT
This sequence comes from Pseudophryne corroboree, assembly GCF_028390025.1. Classification (NCBI taxonomy): domain Eukaryota; kingdom Metazoa; phylum Chordata; class Amphibia; order Anura; family Myobatrachidae; genus Pseudophryne; species Pseudophryne corroboree. The sequence goes on from NC_086446.1 coordinate 787,026,525, forward strand.
CACCATTACAGGCAATTTGCTCCGCCTCCTCACCAATATTTTCCTCATACATGTCGACACACACGTACCGACATACAGCACACACATAGGGAATGCTCTGATAGAGGACAGGACCCACTAGCCCTTTGGGGAGACAGAGGGAGAGTTTGCCAGCACACACCAAAACGCTATAATTATCCAGGGACAACCTTTATATAAGTGTTCCTCCCTTATAGCATTTTAATATATATATATATCGCCAAATCAGTGCCCCCCCTCTCTGTTTTAACCCTGTTTCTGTAGTGCAGTGCAGGGGAGAGCATGGGAGCCTTCCCACCAGCCTTTCTGTGAGGGAAAATGTCGCTGTGTGCTGAGGAGAATAGGCCCCGCCCCCTTTTCGGCGGGCTTCTTCTCCGGAGTTTTAGATATCTGGCAGGGGTTAAATACATCCATATAGCCTCAAGGGCTATATGTGATGTATTTTTCGCCATACAGGTATTATACATTGCTGCCCAGGGCGCCCCCCCCCCAGCGCCCTGCACCCTCCGTGACCGCTGTGTGAAGTGTGCTGACAACAATGGCACACAGCTGCAGTGCTGTGCGCTACCTGATGAAGACTGAGAGTCTTCTGCCGCCTGGTTCCGGACCTCTTCATCTTCAGCGTCTGCAAGGGGGGTCGGCGGCGCGGCTCCGGGACGAACCCCAGGGCGAGCCCTGTGTTCCGACTCCCTCTGGAGCTATGTCCAGTAGCCTAAGAATCCAATCCATCCTGCACGCAGGTGAGTTGAAAATCTCTCCCCTAAGTCCCTCGATGCAGTGAGCCTGTTGCCAGCAGGACTCACTGAAAATAAAGAACCTAAAAACTTTTTCTAAGTAACTCTTTAAGAGAGCCACCTAGATTGCACCCTTCTCGGCCGGGCACAAAAACCTAACTGAGGCTTGGAGGAGGGTCATAGGGGGAGGAGCCAGTACACACCATGTGATCCTAAAAGCTTGCTTTTGTGCCCTGTCTCCTGCGGAGCCGCTATTCCCCATGGTCCTGACGGAGTCCCCAGCATCCACTAGGACGTTAGAGAAAGAGTATTTTCCAGCTGTAGTTAAATGGAACAAAATTTTCTCCATTAAACAAAAGGAGTCAGAAACAGCTGCAGAATATTTTCACAGGGCATTACTAGATATGGCTAAATACACAGGCATAGAGGACATTAAAACCAACATAAATCATAGAGAAGTAGCAGTATCTGTGCTAATGGATGGTTTAAAAGAAGCATTAAAGACAAGGGTACAGACCACGCAACCATGTTGGCGAGGTCTGTCGGTGGCTACTTTGAGAGAGGCAGCTATTGATCACGATCGGAATATCACCAGACACAGGGAATTACAAGGTGATAAGTTAATGGCCGTAAGTATACAGGCCCTGACCACAAGGCAGCCTTTGTATAAATCACCAAACCCTGTGGGTAAGTCAAATGTGGTAACTTGTTATTCTTGTCATAGACAGGGACACATGGCACGAGACTGTAGAGTGAAAAATTCACAAAAATCATACCAACCCCCTAGACCACGACATGACACACGACATTGGGATCAGGGTCCGCAGAGACGGAGTTATGAGCCACATACAGGGGAAACAAAAAGATATCCCCCAAAAGGAGACTGGCAAACTTCTGGCAGTTCCCAGTTAACCCCTTCACAAGTAGTTGCTGCCAGCGGGATTCAGGGAGGTCACCATACCCAATAGGGGTGTGGCCATACCTGTAATCTGCAGCCAGTAAAATTGATTGCAATTCTTGGAAGTGAACCCGAAATTGCAATTGATGTAGCTGGTAAAACATTAAACTTTCTTGTAGATACGGGGGCGGCCAAATCAGTGATAAATTCGACAGTGGGCATGAGAACCACTGGTAAGACAATTCCAGCCATGGGAGTAACGGGAGTAGTCCAGCATTACCCTGTTAGCAAACCAGCAGAGATTACAATAGGGCCTTTACATACCAAGCATTCCTTTTTGCTGGCTGCATCGGCACCGACTAATCTCCTGGGAAGAGACTTATTGTGTAAAATGGGGTGCGTCATTTATTGTACTCCTGAAGGTGTATTCTTGGACATACCTGAGAATCACGCTCAGGAAGTACGAGACATGTTAGACTCCCCATCAAAATTAATGACACATACCGTTATGACAAATAGGACTCCATCCCAAGTAGAAGAAATGACATCCCAAATACCAGAGTCACTTTGGACTAAAGATGGACAAGACACTGGATTAATGGCAAATGTAGCTCCGGTAGTTGTACAAGTAAAAGACGGTAGGATAGCTCCAAAAATCCCACAATACCCTCTGAAGCCAGAGGTGGAGTTAGGAATGTATCCCGTAATAGAGCGCTTGCTACAACAGGGCATTCTGGTAAGAACATCCAGCACTGCCAATAGTCCCATCTTCCCTGTGAAGAAGAGTGGGGGGAGGGGTTACAGGCTAGTGCAGGATCTAAGGGGGATTAACAAAATAGTTGAGTCAGTTCCCCGTAGTGCCAAATCCAGCTGTTATCCTTATGCAAATCCCTCCCACTGCGAAATTTCTCACTGTTATTGACCTCTGCTCCGCTTTCTTCTCGGTACCTCTGCACCCTGACAGCCAATATTTGTTTGCATTTACATACAGAGGAGTCCAATACACATGGACTCGATTACCACAAGGTTTCATAGACAGTCCAAGTATATTTTCCCAGGCTTTGCATGATTGTTTACAGTCTTTCCAACCAGAGAGTGGATCAATATTGATACAGTACGTGGACGATTTACTACTGTGTTCAGATTCATTGGAAGCGTCCCTGAAGGATACGAAACAGCTCCTGTTTCATCTTTCAGACACAGGACACAAGGTTTCCAAAGACAAATTGCAATTATGCCAAACTAAAGTAAAATATCTAGGACACTGTCTAACACAAGGACTGAGACACCTGACCGCTGATAGAATCCAAGCAATTAGAGACATGACTCTGCCACAAACCCAGCAACAGATCAGAACGTTTTTAGGAATGTGTGGGTATTGCCGTAACTGGATCCCAGGATTTTCCATTCTAGCGTTACCTTTGCAGGAGATGGTCTCCTCAAACAAACCTGATCGGATTTCGCATACAGACGAGTCCGAGATGGCATTTGAGAGACTTAAACAGTGCCTAACGCAGGCGCCAGCATTAGGTATGCCAGACTATGGGAAACCCTTTGAGCTGTACGGAACAGAAAGTGCTGGTTGCGCGGCAGGCGTCCTAACCCAAAAGCACGGTGATGCCAGCAGGCCGGTAGCATACTACAGCGCTCAGCTAGAAACGGTAGCGCGATCCCTCCCCACATGCTTGCGAAGCGTTGCTGCGATAGCATTGCTAGTAACAAAAAGCGAAGATGTAGTGCTAGGTCACAACCTCACAATTCATACACCACATGCAGTGTCAGCCTTGCTAAATTCTGCCCAAACCAGACACGTCTCATCAGCGCGGTTTACAAGATGGGAATTGGCACTAATGGCCCCCGTAAACATCACCATAAGGAGATGCAGTGCATTAAATCCTGCAACATATCTCCCAGGTGTGCCTGGACAGGCACAAAGGGTGGAGGATGAGAGTGGTGGGGAAGGAGGATTTAATACAAAAGATGACATGCATGATTGTATGGAATATTTGACCCAAAATTTCACGGCAAGGCCTGACATCAGTGACAACCCACTGGAAGATGTAGATCTTACTTTCTACACTGACGGTAGTTGTCACAGACAGTCAGACTCGGGAGACTTGTGTACTGGATACGCAGTCGTAGATGACCAAGGCACCATAGAAGCAGAACCGCTAGGCCCACCTCACTCAGCCCAGGTTGCTGAACTGGTCGCCCTAACCAGAGCATGTGAATTGGCTAAGGGCAAGTCATCCAATATCTACACCGACTCTAGATACGCATTTGGGGTAGTCCATGATTTCGGAGCCCTATGGCGCCTCAGAAATTTCATGACGGCAGCTGGTACACCGGTAGCGCATGCAGCTCACATAAAAAGGCTTCTAACAGCGATACAGGAACCCGACAGAGTGGCTGTTATCAAGTGTAAAGCACACACATATAGCCAGGACCCAGTATCACTTGGTAACAGCCGAGCAGACGAAGCTGCTAAGTTAGCAGCTGGTACCCCCAGACAGACAGACACCACACAATTGATGGTATTTAATACCATCAACACACAAAAGTTGTGTGAAATGCAAAATTTGTGTTCCACACAGGAAAAGGCAGTCTGGAAGGCAAAAGGATATGGCCAGGAGTCCTCAGGACTCTGGACGGATGGACAAGATAAACCAGTGGCCCCCAGAGCATACCTTCCATGTTTAGCTGAGGCAGCACACGGGCTGACTCATCTGGGCAAGGAGGGAATGTGTAAGTTGGTAAGAGCATATTGGTGCGCCCCAGGATTTTCATCTCATGCAGGTAAAAGAGCAATGTCATGCCTTACCTGTTTGAGGAAGAATATCGGAAAGGCAATACCAACAGAACCATCTCATATCCCACCTACAGGCGGCCCTTTTCAGGTAATACAGATTGATTTTATACAATTGCCCCCTTGTCGAAATTTGAAATATGTACTTGTTTGTATAGATGTATTCTCAAATTGGGTCGAAGCATTTCCTGCGGCCACAAATACCGCTATGTTTACTGCTAAGAAAATTGTGCAGGAATTTGTATGTAGATACGGTATCCCTAGAATAATTGAAAGTGATAGGGGTACCCATTTTACAGGTGATGTCGTTCAAGGAATGTGTAAGTTAATGGGAATTGATAGTAAGCTGCACACTCCATACTGCCCCCAGGCGAGTGCGAAGGTGGAAAGAGTGAACAGCACTATTAAAAATAAACTGAGCAAAGTTATGGCAGAAACAGGATTGACATGGCCAGAAGCTTTACCCATTGTACTATACAGCATCAGAACCACTCCCAGGTCCCCTCTTAATCTGTCCCCCTTTGAAATCTTGTTTGGTCGACAACCGCATGTTATGATTAACCCTCAGGATGATTTGAAGTGTAACAATGAAGTGACTGTAAAGTACCTGGTTAACATGAGTAAACAGCTAAGGAATCAAAATGATAATTTGAAGTTGGTGGTTCCTGATTTACCAGATAGTAATTGTCATGACATTGAACCTGGGGATTATGTAATGATACGGAATTTTCTACGCTCAGTTGCCTTATTGACAGATGGGAAGGACCATACCAAGTCTTATTGACTAGCACTACAGCATTGAAGGTTGCCGAGAGAGAGACTTGGGTTCATTCGTCCCACTGTAAGAAGGTTGCTGATCCAGAGAGGTCCCGTGATAAGGAACAGACGGTAGAGGAAGTTGTATCACTGGAGTGTCTGTTCCAAGAGGACTGAGGCGGCACCTGAGCATTGAAAATCATAAGATCAAAAGCAGTTGTCGATTCCCTGTTCCCTTTTATTGTTTTTCTCCAACTTCCCATCCCATCTCCCTCAAGTTATTTCTTTTCCCCTTCTCATTCTTCTCCGTTTCCTCCTATAAGATGGACTTGCCCCAAGAGACTGTGATCCGGATTTTCCTGTTGACCATGATGTTGACCAGAGCAGTCTGTTCCGGCGAGAGTACCATGGAGGTCAAGAGGGGTTCTGGAATGGGTTCTGATGACAAAGATGGAGGCGTAGTTTTCCAAGAACAACTTAATCAACAAGTAAAGGCGAGTATCAGAAAACGATCTGATAGCATTGACAATAGAAGGAATTGTGAAGGATTGTTAGCTGAAGAAAACTGTATCTGTAGGCTCTGTGACAATGTAGTTGAGGATGGGTGCATCAAGAAATGCCAATCCAGTTTTAATATCCACATGGACCGGCATCCATTGAGTGACTATCACTCCTTAGTGGGTAATGTGTTAAATCAGACAGATTGTTGGGTATGCTCTCAAGTACCTCAAGGCCATAGCAAATCAGGGCTAGTACCTTTCCCTTTAACGGTAGGAGAGGTACTTGAGCTAAAGGGTGGGAGACCGGTGGACAGGAGGTTTAATATCTCCAGTCCTCCTAGTTTGAAGCTCCACCAATATCATGTGGATAAGTCCCTAATATGTTTTAACATTTCCAATCCCCGAAAGCCGGGAAATTGGGAAGTGTCATGGAGTAACCAAACCATGACCTTTTCATATAGAGCAGATAGAATGCCTACAGATACAGAGCTTATACGCCACATAGCCAGTAGAGAAAAATCTTTCCGATATAGGTATACCCTAGGAAGTAGGATTACGAGAGTTGGAGAGGTATCACCAGGATACTGTGCACATATCGTACAAACTGATACGTGTACTAGACAGATGGGAGAACTAGGGTTAGGAGATTTCACATGGAAGATGTGTAATATGGTTATGTCCTACTCTGTCCCATATGTTCTCCCCGATGATGCATATTTCATATGCGGGAGGAAGGCGTATAAGTGGCTTGCCCCAAACTCTGAAGGATTGTGTTATATTGGAAAAGTACTGCCTGAAGTAATGACTGTATCACATGCCAAAATGAAAGATATACACCGTGGTGCCCAAGCTCCTTATACTCACACCCATTACGAGCACGTAGTTAAAAGGCAACTGACAGAAAGGACAGAGCATTCGGCCTCTGATCTGATCCACGAATCCACCGGGATTCAGGTTCTACTTGCGTTAGATTTAACTCGCACCGCTAGAGGAGTGCTGAACTATAAGTATATATCTGCGCTTGCAAATTTATTAGACAATATCACTGAAATGTATGACGACACTTTTAGGTATACTGGGAGAGAACTTCAAGCCTATAAAACAGAACTGGTTCAGCATAGGATGGTTCTTAATTATCTCACGGCAGTGACAGGTGGATATTGTGTCACACTGGCAACGCAGTACGGCGTGAAATGCTGCACATATATTACGAATAGCACCGAGGATCCGGTCGAGGTCATAGACCAAAAGATGGATGACATTCTCCAATTAAAGTGGGAATTTCGCAGGAGACACAATCTCACCCTTGCTGCTGTGGGTAATGAGCTGACTGGTTGGGTGTCATGGTTGAACCCGCGAAATTGGTTCTCTGGTTTAGGAGAATGGGCTCAAGGAGTCATAATGGATGTAGGGAATTTTCTCCTATGTATCTTGGGTGTTGTCATATCGATTGGCTTGATATTTAGATGCGGTCAGGTTTTAATTAAGTGCAAACGTAGTACCAGGGTAATGAGTCTAAGGAGTGAGGAAATTGTAATTCCAATGGATTTGATTTATGACCCAACGGTAGAGACAATGATGTGATGAAAATGCGATTATACGGTCCGTTTCTTTCACCTGTTTCTCCGTTTTCTCCAAGGTAAAAAGACCCACTTGGACGAGGAATTTGATGATCCTGTACACAGACAACAGATGGATTAAAGAAGTTTTGACAACCTTATACACAGATAATTGATGAACTATGCCATAGACCCCCAGTTTCCCTAGAAATTTTAAATTTACGCTAGCCCAACACTTTTGTAAGTCTATGGACATTGACAAAGCTTTTTGCCCACACTTTTTGGCAAAAGCCCAAAGAAGACTGCATTCAACAGACACCAGACAAGACTTCAACCGACAAATGTTCATTAACCTGACATAGAATACCACTGCATTTACCATAATTGTTCTTTATCTTCATTTCTACAACCTTCAGGTAATGACACACATAGTCGATAGGGAATACAGGCACAGATATCAGCAATCACATATCCCCCCATTCATGTATCATCAACTAAAATGTGCTCCCCCATTTTGTTGCAACCAAAAGCCGAAAAGAGCTCGGTAACGTTTGACAGCCCATCCACAGACCCGTACCGCGGGATAAGAAGGAATTCAAATGTATACTTCGCAATACCTCGAAGCTTGATTTAAGACACGTACGGCACGATGATACATGACCCCCCAAACATGGATTCATACACACATGCTTCTGCTATCTCACTAGGTCATACCCTTTTCACACCTTCTTCTCCCCTCCCTTACCCAACCATGGAAATTTATTTACACATGACATATATTTTTCTCTTTTTGAAATGTTTTAGAAAGTGGCAGTTATTGTTGACTGCCAAAGGGTGGACTGTCAAAGTCAGAAAAATATCATGATGCACACTGCCATATTTGCACCTCATATAGGTCCGCGCTGCGCGTGCGTACGCATACCCGCTGTTACGTGCACCCGCAGGCGCACGGTATGCGCATTTACGGTAGAGTTTATGTGTGCCTAGCGTGCGACTCAATCGTTACATATTTTTACCATATAATGTATTTTGTAGATTATGGTCCCTTTGATAGAATCTGAAAGTTTAGTTAATGTAGCATGTTCATAAACAAAGAGATCCCTCTTTGTTTGATACGAAGGGTCAGACAAGGGTTATACAGTGGTGTTTAGTATCCATCGGAAGAGTATTTAATTAGCAATATTCCGGTGTTGGTTTGAAGCGGATTAATCGCTCGTGCGAATAGTTATGGACATAAGAAGTTTATGTACTTTTACTATTATTTGCACTCACTTATCCATGCGGCGGGAAACCTAGTTTCCCACCCACCTGAGCAGTTGGAAATAGTCACAGCCCACCTGTATGAATCAACCTATGACCTTTTGTTATAATGCGAAGACGAATTCCTGTGTCCAATGAACAATGAGATTGTAGGGACCATTGTATTGTATTATGTGTGGGGCATAAATAGACAAGCCGATCTGATCCAGCTCACTCTCTTCAACGGTTCTCATCACTGATAATCGGGAGCTGGATATTCAGAAAGGCGCATGCGATCGTTCCCTTTGTGCGTAAGTTTTCTCCGCAATCCTATTGTCTTTATTGTTATTGTGAGCCATCTCTCTCTCTCTCTCTCCCTCCTCTCCTCTTTCTCTCTCATTTTCCCTTAAACGTAATTGTATTGTATTGTATTTCATGTGTAGTTATCTGGTTAGTTAGTCTATGTTATATTGGTAGTGTATGACTTGTATTGTATTAATCCTTTGCAAATATAACGTTCCTATAGGGTGTTAGAACCTAAGGTCGGTATCTGTGTATTTCTTATATTTCTAAGTATTCTAAGAGCGTCGGAGACGCTCGAACAGCAATTTAAGTTAATAAGGTTACACAGTGTTACATTTACACTCTATCACTACACCAAGGTTTACTGCATAATACACTGTTTTATGGTATAGTTATAAAGGTTTTACACTGTGAGCGTCAGCGCCGCTTGTGATCTCCTCGTGGTCCCGAGCGTCCGCTTCGCTAATAGCGTATCATTACGTTAGTCGGCAGCCAATAGCGTGCCTGCCTGAGATCTCTTGGCCGTGAGCGAACGTGACGCTTGAACGTCTCGACTACGGCTAAGCGATTGTTACACAACGTGCGTACCCTTACGGTATTCCATACGTCAATAGCGTACAGTGTTCTTAGACCTCTTGAAAGGGTTTTAAGTAAGATAAATATTTAGCTTTATCAAAAGTAATGGCCGAAATGATGATACTCCTTCAAAGGAAGGGAGTTTTAATTATCCCTTACTTGGACGATCTCCGGATAAGGGCAAGATCCAGGGAACAGTTGGTTATCGGGGTAGCACTATCTCAAGTAGTGTTGCGGCAGCACGGTTGGATTCTTAATATTCCAAAATCGCAGCTGATCCCGACGACACGTCTTCTATTCCTAAGGATGATCCTGGACAGTCCAGAAAAAGGTGTTTCTCCAGGAGGAGAAAGCCAGGGAGTTATCCGAACTAGTCAGAAACCTCCTAAAACCAAGCCAAGTGTCAGTGCATCAGTGCACAAGGGTCCTGGGAAATAATGGTGGCTGCCTACGAAGCAATTCCATTCGGCAGATTCCACGCAAGAACTTTCCAGTGGGACCTGCTGGAAAAATGGTCCGGATCGCATCTTCAGATGCATCAGCGGATAACCCTGTCACCAAAGACAAGGGTGTCTCTTCTGTGGTGGTTGCAGAGTGCTCATCTTCTAGAGGGCGCAGATTCGGCATTCAGGACTGGGTCCTGGTGACCACGGATGCCAGCCTGCGAGGCTGGGGAGCAGTCACACAGGGAAGAAATTTCCAGGGCTTGTGGTCAAGCCTGGAGACATCACTTCACATAAATATCTTGGAGCCAAGGGCCATTTACAATGCCCTAAGCCAAGCAAGACCTCTGCTTTAAGGTCAGCCGGTGCTGATCCAGTCGAACAACATCACGGCAGTCGCCCACGTAGACAGACAGGGCGGCACAAGAAGCAGGAGGGCAATGGCAGAAGCTGCAAGGATTTTTCGCTGGGCGGAAAATCATGTGATAGCATTGTCAACAGTGTTCATTCCGGGAGTGAACAACTGGGAAACAGACTTCCTCAGCAGAAGTCTACCACATGATTGTAAACCGTTGGGAAAAACCAAAGGTGGACATGATGGCGTCTCGCCTAAATAAAAAATTGGACAGGTATTGCGCCAGGTCAAGGGACCCTCAGGCAATAGCTATGGACGCTCTGGTAACACCGTGGGTGTACCAGTCAGTGTATGTGTCCCCTCCTCTTCCTCTCTTACCAAAAGTACTGAGAATTATAAGACGGAGGGGAGTAAGAAGGACTTGGTACCCGGAACTTCAAGAGATGCTCACGGAGGACCCGTGGCCTCTACCTCTAAGAAGGGACCTGCTCCATCAAGGACCCTGTCTATTCCAAGACTTACCGTGGCTGCGTTTGACGTCTGAAGGAAAAAGGCATTCCGGATGAAGTCATCCCTACCCTGATCAAAGCCAGGAAGGATGTAACCGCAAAGCATTATCACCACATTTGGCGAAAATATGTTGCGTGGTGCGAGGCCAGTAAGGCCCCGATGGAGGAATTTCAACTAGGTCGATTCCTGCATTTCCTGCAAACAGGAGTGTCTATGGGCCTAAAATTGGGGTCCATTAAGGTTCAAATTTCGGCCCTGTCAATTTTCTTCCAGAAAGAACTAGCTTCAGTTCCTGAAGTTCAGACGTTTGTAAAAGGGGTACTGCATATACAGCCTCCTTTTTGTGCCTCCAGTGGCACCTTGGGATCTCAATGTAGTTTTGGGGTTCCTAAAGTCACAATGGTTTGAACCACTTGAATCTGTGGAGTTAAAATATCTCACATGGAAAGTGGTCATGCTGTTGGCCCTGGCCTCGGCCAGGCGCGTGTCAGAATGGGCGGCTTTATCATGTAAAAGCCCTTATCTGATCTTCCATTCAGACAGGGCGGAATTGAGGACTCGTCCTCATTTTCTCCCTAAGGTGGTTTCAGCGTTTCATCTGAACCAACCTATTGTGGTACCTGCGGCTACTAGTGACTTGGAGGACTCCAAGTTGTTGGACATAGTCAGGGCCCTGAAAATATATGTTTCCAGGACGGCTGGAGTCAGAAAATCTGACTCGCTGTTTATCCTGTATGCACCCAACAAGTTGGGTGCTCCTGCTTTTAAGCAGACTATTGCTCGTTGGATTTGTAATACAATTCAGCTTGCACATTCTGTGGCAGGCCTGCCACAGCCAAAATCTGTAAAAGCCCATTCCACAAGGAAGGTGGGCTCATCTTGGGCGGCTGCCCGAGGGGTCTCGGCTTTACAACTTTGCCGAGCAGCTACTTGGTCAGGGGCAAACACGTTTGCAAAATTCTACAAATTTGATACCCTGGCTGAGGAGGACCTGGAGTTCTCTCATTCGGTGCTGCAGAGTCATCCGCACTCTCCCGCCCGTTTGGGAGCTTTGGTATAATCCCCATGGTCCTTACGGAGTTCCCAGCATCCACTAGGACGTCAGAGAAAATAAGAATTTACTTACCGATAATTCTATTTCTCGTAGTCCGTAGTGGATGCTGGGCGCCCATCCCAAGTGCGGATTGTCTGCAATACTGGTACATAGTTATTGTTAACTAAATCGGGTTATTGTTGTTGTGAGCCATCTATCCAGAGGCTCCTCTGTTATCATGCTGTTAACTGGGTTCAGATCACAGGTTGTACGGTGTGATTGGTGTGGCTGGTATGAGTCTTACCCGGGATTCATAAATCCTTCCTTATTGTGTACGCTCGTCCGGGCACAGTATCCTAACTGAGGCTTGGAGGAGGGTCATAGGGGGAGGAGCCAGTGCACACCAGGTAGTCCTAAAGCTTTACTTTTGTGCCCAGTCTCCTGCGGAGCCGCTATTCCCCATGGTCCTTACGGAGTTCCCAGCATCCACTACGGACTACGAGAAATAGAATGATCGGTAAGTAAATTCTTATTTTTTCAACCTCAGATACTATGTTACTATGTATGTTACGTATGGCAGCCGAAACTTCCATGGAATTGCCAGTGCGTCCACGAATGCTGCTTGAGGATCCCTTGTACTTGCTCCGAAGACCGTAACCTTGTGATTGTGTCGAGATGCCATCAGGTCTACATCTGGTAGGCCCCACTTGTCCACTAGGAGTTGAAAGACTTCCGGATGAAGACTCCACTCTCCGGCGTGTACGTCCTGACGACTGAGGAAGTCCGCTTCCCACTTGAGGACCCCCGGAATGAACACTGCCGATATGGCTGGCAGATGGCTTTCCGCCCATTGAAGAATTTTTGACACTTCCATCATTGCCATGTGGCTTCGAGTGCCGCTTTGATGATTTATGTACGCCACCATGGTGGCGTTGTCCGACTATACTTGAACGGGCCTGTTCTGTATCAGGGGCAAGGTTCAGAGCATTGAACACTGCCTGCAATTCCAGAATATTTATCGGGAGGAGAGATTCCTCCCTGGTCCACCGACCCTGGAGAGAGTGTTGCTCGAACACCGCGCCCCAACCCCGCAGACTGGCATCCGTCGTCAGAAGGACCCAGTTGGAGATCCAGAAGAGACGACCGCTGCTCAATTGTTGGTCCTGTGACAGGTCAGTGACCGACGAACCTCCGGAGTCAAGGAAATCATGTGAGATCTGATACGGTAAGGCAGGCCGTCCCACTTGTAAAGGATTAACCTCTGCAGAGGGCGGGAATGAAATTGGAGCGTACTCTATCATGTCGAAAGCCGACACCATGAGGCCTAGTACTTGCAGCGCAGAGTGTATCGACACTGTTGGGCGAGAAAGGAAGTATCTTATCCGGTCCTGAAGCTTCAGGACCTTCTCTGCAGACAAGAACAAGCGTTGGTTGTGTGTGTCCAGTAATGCCCCCAGGTGCACTATGCTCTGAGCAGGGACCAGTGAGGACTTCTTCCAATTGATGAGCCAACCGTGCGCTTGTAGGAATTGGACCGTCAGTTCCAGATGACGGATGAGAACCTCTGGGGAGTTCGCCAGGATCAGCAAGTCATCCAGATACGTCAGGATCCTGATACCTTGCCGATGGATAATGGCCGTCATAACTGCCATGAACTTGGTGAAGATCCGAGGAGCTGTAGTCAGTCCAAAGGGCAAGGGTTGGAATTAATAATGTAGGTTGCTAATAGCAAACCGCAGATATTGCTGATGCGACATGGCAATAGGAATGTGTAGGTAAGCATCCTGTATGTCCAGGGATACCATATAACCCTTGGGCTCCAAAGCCAGAAGAGTTTCCATAAGGAATTTGGATACCTTCACAAATTTGTTCAAAGATTTGAGGTTGAGAATGGGTCAGGAGGATCCATTCGGCTTTGGAACTAGAAACAGCTTCGAATAGTATCCCATGCCTCTCTGAGACAAAGGCACCGGCACCATCACTCCTGTATCCAGTAGGGATTGTACAACCAAACGCAGAGTTTGTGCTTTTAACGGATCCGAAGGGATAACCGTTGAGCAAAACTGGCGTGGGGGACGTTTCTTGAAAGAGATGGCGTATCTGTGAGACGACTTCCTGCACTCAGGCGTCTGAAGTGGTCTTTAACCAAACCTGGGCGAACTGTAGAAGTTGGCCTCCCACCCTGGGGTCCACCAGGGGGAGGCTCGCCCAGTCATGCAACAGGCTTCTTCTGATTTGGAAGCTGGTCATACACAATAGAGTCCAAGCAAGGATATAAAGCAGGACCATGTTGTGGGTTGTACATGAATATATCTCCAATAAAGGTATACAGATAGTACACACTACCTGCTAGGTCTAAACATCATTTTTTTGCAGATGACGGATTATAAAATCTGAACCCTTGTCTGTTTAATAGACGTGGTGTGAAGGAGTGCTTCACCTAAGGAAGTCTACACCTAAATTCAATTGGTGGAACGATAACACACGGTATAACTCAATTAACACCATAGTTAGCAGATTCACCTTCATGTGTATGAATAAGATGGGAGAAAGAATATCTCCTGTCTTTCTATGATTAATTCACCTATGTGATAGATGTAGTAGAAATTGTGTGTATCCAGGACATTAAAATCATATACAAAACTACCAACCCCTTGCATGAAATGGCTTGATGATTCATTAATTACACATACAGTTATAATTAATAATACAGGATTAACAACACAGTGAGCCCAAAAGATATTTTAATTATCACCTTTATTAATTTTTCACACATGTATGTTTATATTTCACCAAACAGGATATTTTAGAAAATATGAAGTAAACGTTAAGTTTTAAGAAAATCATAATTACACCGATATATAAGTCTTTTCTCTAAGTGCACCAACAAAAAAAGACAATTCTGTTCTTTCGTCTTTTGTTCCCTATTGCTATTGTCTTAGGCAGCACCCCCACTTTGTGGATCCTATTATAGATGACATGAAAAATTGGGGCGTTACTGACGGGCGGCCCAAGAACGTTTAGGTTTGAGCTTAGAGGATTTGGAAGCGCGAGCTTGTCTCGGGTATGCCTGACCCTTTGCTTTACCTGGAGGTCAAAAGGAACGAAAAGTGGTACTCAGCCTTCGGAGCCGAAGGATTAGTACTTGGGAGACCTGCAGTCTTGGCCAAGTCCGTCACAATCTTGTTCAGATCATCCCCAAATAGTATATCTCCCTTAAAAGGGAGCACCTCCAAGGTCTTCTTAGAGTCCAGGTCCACCGACCAGGACCGTAACCACAGAATCAGGCGAGCCAGTAAGGACGTAGTAGACACTTTGGCCACCATAACACCGGCATCAGAGGCCGCCTCCTGAATGAAATGGGAGGCTGTGGTAATATATGACAGACATTGTCTGGCATTATCAGGAAAATTCAGAGGTAGCTCTGCCTCAACTGCTTGAACCCAGGCTTCAATACCTTTTGCAGCCCAAGAGGCTGCCATGGTGGGTCTATCTACAGCACCAGCAAGAGTGTAAATAGACTTCAAGCAGCCCTCCACACGCTTATCCATCGGTTCCTTCAGAGAAGTGACGGTTGTGACTCATAGCATGTAGGATTGTATTGCGATCCGTCTCTTTCCTATATAAAGCCAGTTGCCCAACATTTCCTGGAAGCAGGGCATCAAGTGGCATCCCTTAAGTGCAGAATTATTGATTGGGTCCCGGTCCCGAAAAGAAGAGGCGATCGAACACTCCTGTTAAAGAAACTGGAAGCCAGATGGATCCATAGATTGGACTCAGTTGTGCCAAATGGACTAAATTAGTCAAATCCATTCAACTTCTTATGCTAAAGAACAACTTTTTTTTGATTGTGTTACAATCGAGTTGGGAGCATCAGCTCCGCTTTGCTCTTTTTACCTTTTTTTTCCCCCTTGGGAGGAGGGAACTCCCAGAGGATGTCTGACCGATACACTCATGTTTTTCTTTTTGTCTTGTTTTTTTAAATGTGCTATGTTGTTGTTTTAGGTTTATTATTATTATTTTTTGTATATTTTTGTATATTGATGGTATGGTGTGCACAGGACTGGTGGGGACTTTTTGGGTTCTACAGCGGGGTTGCTGTATTATGGAGATGGGAAGTTGTCTGATTTTTCCATATATATTAAAATATGTACCTCGCCCTCCTTGGCACACCAATAGCATCTTTGTTGTGTTAATGCGCACTTTTGGGGAATGTTTTTATTGTGACGATTGGCTCTAATACCCTTGTGCAGTGCACATCCATAGCATGATGATCCACATCTATATAACCAATAGGTGATTCTTTTTTATTTAGTTGCATTTTGGGTAGGGGGCAGCAGGTGCAGTATGAAATGAAGTAGCAGCCTCTGTATCTATGCCTGTAAGCTGGGAACACAGTGTGTCTGTTTGTGACATCACCTCTATAGGGGTGGTCTCGGGCACTGTACGGAGATCGTGGCCGGTCTTCCTGTTTTGCGGTCCCGGAAGTGGAGCGCTTGTGTGGACGGTTTGTGATTATCGGGTTTCATTAAGTTAGATCACTGTGGGTGCGGTGTGGATGTAGGTTGCAGCTTATGATCTTTGAGCTTTTACTCTTAGGTTTATATGCTATATGATCAGGTAGTTTTCTACATAAGATTGATATCATGTGTCGCCCTATAATGTTGTCATACGTGGGCATTTTGGCGCCATTTGTAAATGAGTTTGGGTATATATAGAGCCAATCAGGCAGGACCAGCTTTGCTGCTGGAAACCTGTGACTACACACGGTTTTATTCTTTGCTACACTGCTGCTGCTTTGTGCCTCCTGAAGAAGGACCATTGTGGGTTGAAAGCGCTTGAGAACAGTGACTCCTAGCATCATGAGGACTATGTAAAGTATATCATTAATAAATGAAATTGTATACTTATTGAATAAGCCTGGAGAGTGCCCCTCTTCTTTTGTTTCTTTAATTACAATACCTTGGTATTGGAGTGGACACCCCAGTGTTTGGCTATCATGAAGATGAGAGTGCGACCTTCTGTACCTATGTATGAATACAGATATAACAATGCACAGTAAATACTGGATGTATATCACAGGGTACTTGTACTAAAAACCCCTGTAGTAATGCACTTGTTCTTAACTAACACTGTCTAAACGACATGTAGAATAGTAAGTGTCCTGTAAATGCACAGCGCTGATGATGCAGGCGGCTTTACAGAGGAGACATTGCCCAGCAGTCCCAGGATCAGCGCAGCTTTGTGAAATGGCGCCCAAACGCTGACAGGGAGTGAAGGAGAGAGATGCAGCTCCAGGGCGGGAACATCTGCTGTAGATGGCGCCTGGAGCTGGGGGAGGGGCTACAGGTCAGCGCCTTATCCCCTTGCTGGACTTCACCCCCGGGTACTATGGAGCCTATAGCAAACGTATTTTAGTAAATCTGACCTGTGCTCCTTGCCCTGGTGGATATAGTGGGGTCCCTGCATGGCCACAGTGTCCATGCCAGCGGCGCAGTCTGTCTCCTGGGACTGCGTCCGGATTGAGACTTCGGCGGGTCCCACCTAGGGGACCCACTTACCTCCTCCCTGAAGTGCGGCCACGCAATCCAGGAGAGCAGCAGCGGTGATGTGTGCCTTATGGGAACCGGAGAGCCTCGGCTGCAAGTACCTGGCATCAGGGCACGGGAGTATGCAGCGCCGCTGGGGGAGGTGATGGAGCCGCAGCACAGAATGTCAGTGACATCCAGGGCATCTAGTGCCTGTGCTGCGGCCCTTGAAGTCTTCTTTCTTCTTAGAAAAGCACTTATTAGGGATGCCTAGCGCAGCCCTCCCTGTTAGCTGCCTGCACTGCAGGCACCAACTTACAAACTGAGCTCCAGTGCCTGGAGGCTGGGATATAGAGGAGGTGGTGTAGTGCATCCTGGGAACAGTCTACGCTTTAGCCTGTTGGTGCCTTGGATCAAGATCCAACTCTACACACCCGATGTTATTCCCTGTGGAATACCAGTGTTCCCCGCTGCAGAAATCAGGTTAGGTTTACCAGAAGCACACAGTACGTACATTGGCTCCTGTTCATACTTCACCTTTGTTAATACGTAGTCTTGAGATATTTTTTTGGAATCCAAGAAAAAAAATATATATACATATTTACACACATACATTATCAGATACAACGTCCCTAACCTCTGTGAATAGTCACGATGCATATAAAACACACACAAACACTGAATATCAAAGATTAACTCCTCTTTATTAAAAAGGTGAAATTACAAAAATTTGTCTACTTAAAATACTGTTTATTTGTGATCAAACATTAATTAGCAATACAACTATCAGCAATTTCCAGGGTAACATATTTCCACAGGACAGATTTTCAAATGGCTCAAGCAAATATATAAGGGAATTTGCAAGGGGGAAAAAGGTGCATATAACATACGCATTTTAAAAAATATTTATGCACATTGCATACATATAGATATATTTTTATATAGACTTATTTCTGTATACTTTTTTTATTATTTAGAAAATGTGTAGCATAGTTCACAGACTCTTGTTCCTATGGTTGTAATACAATGTAAAAATACCACACAAAAAAAAGAAAACAAACAAATCCCCCAAAAAACAAAACAAAACACAAAAACACCACATTTGAGTTTAAACAATTCAAAAGGCACCTCCTTCCCTTACAAGACAGGAGTCTGAAAAAAATTGTTTCCTAATACAAATTATTGTCCAGTATATTTATGTCCAGATTTCCCAGAAATTAAATATATATATTTTTAATGGAGAGAATTAAAGACCGTATCAAAAAACAAATTTGTTCTGAGAACAGTTTTTTTCTGTTTTTTTTTTACATGTTTTAATATTTTCCAGTATAGTCGAATTTAAACAGTAACTCATGCTGCGGCTGTACATAAAGCGCTGCCATCTTACACTGCGCAAAAAAAGCCCCAAAACAAAAAAAAACCTTTTATATTAAATTTAAAAAAAATAAAAAAAAGTCAATAAGTGGAGTGAATGTGTTGCTAGAGGTGTTGAAAGTGTCTCCAATAAAGAAGACCCAAATTAAGGAGGTGAAGGGGTGGCGGAATAAGGCAGAACATGGGAGTTATTTAATAGAGCCCGAGTTTTCAGAAGAATTGTGATTCCGGTGATCTCAGATGCAAATTTAAAGCCGCAATAATTTAAGACACAAAACCAGGCTCATTTTTCCATTTACTGCCGTTTTAAATCTGCAGCTGACATCACCACTTCTCAAAATTTGTACCCTATTAAATAACCCTTAACATATATATTATCTGTATTTAGAGCCTGTATGGGGAAAAAATCACACTTAAAAAAAACCTAAAAAAGAAAAAAAAAATACTTTGTGAAATTATAGAAATAAAAAAAAACCTTTTTTCCCCCCATGGATTTAAAGTTTTCCACTTTAACAAATGTAAATGATTAGTTTGTTAAATATTTTTTTCTTATTAATCTTTTTGGTTTATCTCAAGCAGGGGGTCAAATTCCGCTGCTCTAGGTTTGTTGAATGGCATTCAATGAAGAAAAAAAAAAAAGTGCAGTTTAGAGGTGGTAACACATTGCCAGGTACAAGACATGGCACCATATTCCATGTTGATAATAGAATAGAATAACTTTCAGTTTTGGGCAAAAAAAATAAAATAAAAAAACTCACTGGAAATCTTAGTGCATTTATCCAGGATAAACAAAATTCTAATGCATGTAATGAATACAGGACAGGATTGAAGAATGTATATGAATAGTCAAAGTTTACTGGAAACTTGGGTATCTTTGGTGTCTCTATATTCTTCAATGTACAGTAACTTTTAAATTGACCTCTTCACAGTCCATGAAACCACATTGCTCCGTTACATGCTAAAATCAACTACCTGAAAATGATCCTCACTGTACATTATAAGACAATACAGAACCATCTCTTTATCAGCCACATGCTTAAACTTTATTATTTCAAACTCATCGTCCGAATGGAAATCTAAAACTCAGAATTGTCTTTCTTTTTTCTCCCTTACCATAAAATGCTAAAAAGTATCATGTTTCCTCATTCAATTTTAAAAGCAAACAGAAGACCATGGGCCCAAACAGAGCATGTAACATGCAAAATTATAAAGAATAAAAAAAAATTAAAAAAATAATAGTGTTGAGTTTATTTTTACTATTTTCACTGTAAAACTATTTAGAGTTTTTTCTCCCCTCAAACACTTAATCATTATTTAACTGGTGCAAATGGGCCATATTATTATTTGTAGAAATTTAAAGAAGGAATTTTTTTTTTTTTAAATATATATCCATACTGTCCTTACAAATAAGGAGTTCAGGGCGTATATAAATTTCTCAAAAAGTTCCAAATGAAAAAGGAAGATTTCATATTCATAGCCAACAGTTAAAAAGAAATCAAAAATGTAAAAAACAAAACAGCACTTTGTAATATCAATAAAACACCTATCCCCCCCCCCCCCCCTCCCCTCGGTTTGTGCAATATTTTTAAGAAGCCCTTTGGCAGCAAAATGATAAAACAGACAAAAATTTGGCAAGAAAAAGAAAAAAAAAAATAGAAGTATTTTCTAATTCTACTGAACCCAGATTTTAATGCCTGAAATTAACAAACAGTCGAGTTGGTCTGTACAGGGGCAAATGATCTGCTAAGATGTGCCGCAGGTTACGTGTTGTAGAGTGATTATATGTCGCCGTGATATGGTATGCAGAGTATAACTAAGTACAGATCTTTGCCAAGTCCAATTATTGCCCATCACAACCCCCGAATTGCCCCCTGTGAGCCTGGACCACTGCCCGTATGTTTTGCCAGATACGACTGCATAGTTATACTCTGCATCTGATACAGTGCAGCATTATCAATCCTCCGAGCTATAAGAGGACACATAGCGGGGAGACCCCATTTACAGGGAAGGAACCGAGGCCTCCACTGCAGACCTCGCAATAAGGGAGGCCGCGGTGAGGGCTTGCTCAGGAAATTACAATCACACATCATCTTAAATTCCAGCTTAAGTATCCAGTTGCTTGCGGATTCCAGAAAGCTCCTTCCTGAATGGAATAGAACGGACGCACACGTAAAAGGTTATATGTAGGTATAACTTGGGGCACACACTCGCGGGTTTATTTTTGTATGCGTGTGCGGACATGTATCTTTAAAAAATACATTTGAAGCTCAGTTAAAAACACAGAAGATGCATTTTTTCTCTCTTTCTGTAGCATTAAATACACAGAAAGAAGAGAGCTGGCTCTGAAAACTCTAGATGTGGGCAGTCCAGGGAGAGAGGAGGGGACTCCTTCTGTACTTCCGGCAGACAAACATCTTCAGCGCAAAAAGATTGCTGGAGGCGAGCTCTTTCTTGGCTGCGTCACAATGGTTGGGGGGCCTGTCACCTCCGCATCACACGTCCCTCCAGAATAAAACAAGGTAACCCCCTTAAAAATAGTCTACATTCCCCCAAAACCGCCTGTTATGCCTCCAACTTTTCCTTCTTTTTATTCTTCTTCAGGAAGGATGGGGTGCGGAATTTCTTCTTCTTCTTGTTGGGGGACTTAGAAGGAGAACCCTCTGGGGTCAACTCCCCTTCGATGATCTTCTCTGTGCTCCGGACAGTGATTTCCACGTTCTCCCCAACGCTCAGCTGACTCACGCGCAAGGCGAGGGCCTCATCTGCTTCCTGTCTGCCGCCGTCTTTGCCATTCAACACAATGGGGGAGTCGTTCTGGAACACCAAGTCTTCCAGGAGCTCTGAGGAGGCAGAAGTGTACGGTGAGCGGGGGAAAGCGATACCACGGACTATGAACGGCTACCATTTGTGTGGCGATCTCCTTCAGAGATGGTAATCATTAGACAGATTTAGCTCTGTATCAGCTAAAATCAGCCACAATATAAAACATGGTTACATCACCCAAGGATGGAGAAGCTTATCCAGAAGCTAGGAGCCTAAGCCACATACTAGGAGCCAGCAATTTTGTAGGTAAAAATTGGAGGTGAACACTGCTCCTCAAAAAGTGCCCCACAAAATAGTCAATACCTCTCATTACATCAATGGCCCCCAATCCAACACACATTATACTATGCACTAGGCTGTGTCCCCTCAATATTCTAGTGCCCTCATACTAGTGTGCGCTATCACAGTGAGCCAATTCCCCAACATACCAGCCTGTGCCCACACAGTATGCTAATACCACAATATACCAGCCAGTGCCCACACAGTATGCCAAAACCCCAACATACCCGCCAGTGGCCATGCAGTATGTCAGTACCCCAACATACCAGTCTGTGCCCACACAGTATACCAACACCACAATATACCAGCCTGTGCCCACGTAGTATGCCAAAACCCCAACATACCAGCCAGTGGCCATGCAGTATGCCAAAACTCCAACATACCCGCCAGTGGCCATGCAGTATGTCAGTACTCCAACATACCAGTCTGTGCCCACACAGTATAGCAACACCACAATATACCAGCCTGTGCCCACGTAGTATGCCAAAACCCCAAAATACCAGCCAGTGCCCACGCAGTATGCCAAAACTCCAACATACCCGCCAGTGGCCATGCAGTATGTCAGTACTCCAACATACCAGTCTGTGCCCACACAGTATAGCAACACCACAATATACCAGCCTGTGCCCACGTAGTATGCCAAAACCCCAAAATACCAGCCAGTGCCCACGCAGTATGCCAAAACTCCAACATACCCGCCAGTGGCCATGCAGTATGTCAGTACTCCAACATACCAGTCTGTGCCCACACAGTATAGCAACACCACAATATACCAGCCTGTGCCCACGTAGTATGCCAAAACCCCAACATACCCGCCAGTGGCCATGCAGTATGTCAGTACCCCAACATACCAGTCTGTGCCCACACAGTATACCAACACCACAATATACCAGCCTGTGCCCACGTAGTATGCCAAAACCCCAACATACCAGCCAGTGGCCATGCAGTATGTCAGTACCCCTACATACCAGCCAGTGCCCTAACAGTATGCCAAAACCCCAACATAACAGCCAGTGCCCACACAGTACACCAACACCACAATATACCAGCCAGTGCCCACGCAGTATGCCAAAATCTCAACATACCAGCCAGTGCCCACACAGTATACCAACACAATATACCAGCCAGTGCCCACGCAGTATGCCAAAACCCTAACATACCAGCCAGTGCCCATGCAGTATGTCAGTACCCCAACATACCAGTCTGTGCCCACACAGTATACCAACACCACAATATACCAGCCTGTGCCCACGTAGTATGCCAAAACCCCAACATACCTGCCAGTGGCCATGCAGAATGTCAGTACCCCAACATACCAATCTGTGCCCACGCAGTATGCCAACATCACAATATACCAGCCTGAGTCCACACAGTATGCCAATACCCCATCATACCAGCCAGTGCCCATGCAGTATGCGAAAACCCCATACCAGCCAGTGCTCACACAGTGAGCCAATACCCCAACACACCAGCCTGTGCCCACACAGTATGCCAATACTCCAACATACCAGCCAGTGCCCACACAGTGAGCCAATACCCCAACATACCAGCCTGTGCCTACACAGTATGTATGCCAGTACTCCCAACATTCCAGCTAGTGCCCACACAATATGACAATACCCCTAACATACCAGTAAGTGCCCACACACTATGCCAGTACCCCATGTTATACCTGTGCCCTCACATACGAGCTTGTACCCATGCAGTATGCCAGTCCCCCAACATACCAGCCTATGCCCAATGTGCCCTCACATCATTAAAAAAAAGCAGAAAATATGGGAAGCGCTGTTTATCCAGATAACATTTAATAAACAATAATCAATTTAATATTTGCATATGCACTTAAAACCAATCACAATTAACTAAAAGCATACAGTCACAAAAAGATCTGCATTAAAACATCATAGTCATATACTCTATTTAAAACTATAGGTGACTGGTTATTTTAAATGGCCCAAATTCATTGTTTGCCGTCTCAATCACTCAACGACAAATATAAGAGCCTATAACAGCATTAGTTGTTAGTAAATCGCTAGAATCTTAGTCCTTGGAAAGTTAGTTGTTAACAAATTCATTTGTTATACAGTAGTTACACAGTGACGCGAGTGACGGCTGCGCCGCTGGTAACCGTCCTGATACACGCAGACTTATAACCATATTGAGGTTATAACAGTTTCCTCCAATAAGCTGCCAAATAGGGACCACCAGCAGCTGGGAGGTAAGTACTATTGTGTTTATAATAATTAACCAATTACTTAAAACTACGAATGACTGATAAGGACTTGTAAAACGATTGTATGTCTTTTGGAACACCATGGCGACAGCACACAAATTCAGGACATTTAAAATAATCAGTCACCTGCAGCTTTAAATAGAGGATATGAAGAGGACATTCGGATGGCGATCTTTCGTGAATTTACATTTTTAGCTAATTGCCCTTTCATTTGGGTTTAAGTGCATATGCAAATATTATATTGATTATGGTTTAATACAGTTTATCTGGATAAACAGCGTTTCCTGTATTTCTGCAGTTTTTTATATTATTTTTTAAGGTTTCGGTAATCCTTCCGGTGCAAACTGCAGCTTCTTCAGTTGAACTGCTTAATTGCAAATTAAGATCAGCGTTCGGCTCTATGAGCTTGTGTCCCCATCACGGCTTCACGTCTGTCCATGCACCTTGTACGTGGTATCCTCTGTCATGTGACAGCTGCTGGCGTGGGCGTATGGTGGTGGTGACTAGCGGGCGACATCTGAGCCCATTTATGGGTGCAGACAAATCTAGACTATAATCTAGAATATACAAGTTTCTGTATTCAGCAGGTGAACACTTAGACGACGGCAGCCGGCAGCGGACAAATACCTGTGGAGGTGACCTGCGTCGGGGGTGGGCACTGGGTTACTGGGATAGGAGGCTCTTCTGAGATTAGTTCATGCTCGGCATCTGTGGGGTTTAGACTGGGGTTAGTGGTCATGCAGGACGGGCACTTAAGGGGGGGGGGGGGGTTTCAGATGATGGGACACATTCACATGCATGCACAGAAACATTACAGTGATAAGGAAAAGACTAAATGAATGAGTTAAGGAGATAAAGGGAGGAGGGTGTTTGCATTAGCTACGTCACGAATAACGGATGTCAGGCGGTCTGAATTTAGGGACCCACTCACCTCGTATTGCATTAACCTCACCCTTTCTGTCTCTGCCATCGGCTTCCTCCAGCAAATGGCTGAATGGGTTGGGGGGTGGGGGAGGTGCATTCTCATCCTCCTCAAACTGCATTGGCTGCGGAAGAATAAAAACGAGGGTCACACCACATTTACTGC
Source organism: Pseudophryne corroboree (assembly GCF_028390025.1). Taxonomy (NCBI): domain Eukaryota; kingdom Metazoa; phylum Chordata; class Amphibia; order Anura; family Myobatrachidae; genus Pseudophryne; species Pseudophryne corroboree. The sequence continues at coordinate 787,051,579 of NC_086446.1, forward strand.
ATGCTCATAACTAGGAACAATGCTCCTGGGAGACCCTGTAACCCGGTCAGGTCCTGCTACAAGGGACTGCAGACGGAGCGCGTGGATGGAAAGATAGGATGACGAAACGATAGTTTCAGTGGGAGCATTTAGCGTTCGTACTTTCCGATTCATGCGATAACCTTACACCCATTCTGTATATTGTGTGTGTGCATCATAGAAACATAGAATGTGACGGCAGAAAAGAACCACTTGGCCCATCTAGTCGGACCATATTTTTTACCATATTTTTAGCTCAAACCTTATTTGATCCTTATCTCTTTGTAAGAAGATCCTAATGTCTATCCCATGCATGTTTACATTGCTCTACCATCTTAGCCTCTACCACCTCTGATGGGAGGCTATTCCACTTGTCCACTACCCTTTCTGTGAAGTCATTTTTCCCATATTTCCCCTGAACCTCCCCCCTCCAGTCTCAGTGCATGTCCTCGTGTCCTATTGGTTCTCGTCATTTGGAGAATGTTTCCCTCCTGGACTTTATTAAAACCCTTGATATATGTGAAGGTTTCTATCATGTCCCCTCTTTCCCGTCTCTGCTTCAGACTATATACTGTATATTGAGATTTCTTAGTCTTTCTGGGTAAGTTGTGTGATGTAGGCCATGCACCATTTTAGTTGTCCTTCTTTGTACAGTCTCTAATGTATTAATATCCTTCTGTAGATATGTCTCCAGAATTAGATGAGGCCGTACCAATGACCTATACAGTGGCATTATTACTTCTTTCTCTCTGCTGCTGATTCCTCTCCCAATGCACCAAGCATCGGACTAGCCTTCCTCATTGCTGTGTTACATTACTTACCTGCCTTTATGTCACCTGAAATAGTGACTCCTAGATCCCTTTCCTCCTCAGTGGTTCCCAGTATAGTGCCATTAATACTATATTTATCCTTTATGTCACCTGAAATAGTGACTCCTAGATCCCTTTCCTCCTCAGTAGTCTCCAGTATAGTGCCATTAATACTATATTTATCCTTTATGTCACCTGAAATAGTGACTCCTAGATCCCTTTCCTCCTCAGTAGTTCCCAGTATAGTGCCATTAATACTACATTTAGCCTTTAAGTCACCTGGAATAGAGACTCCTAGATCCCTTTCCTCCTCAGTAGTTTCCAGGATGGTGCCATTAATACTATATTTAGCCTTTGGATTTTTGAAACCAATGTCCGATGTATCTGCCCTAAATTATATTTAAATAACCAGTGCTAAAGAATTACCAAATCTACAGATTTATAATTTTCCTTCACTTTGAGACACGACAGGTATCAACCTTTGGGCAGTACGGATGGTGTAATGGTTAGCATTACTGCCTCACAGCACTGAGGTCATGGGTTCGATTCCTACCATGGCTCTAACTGTGTGGAGTTTGTATATTCTCCCCGTACTTGCGTGGGTTTCCTCCGGGTACTCCGGTTTCCTCCCACAATCCAAAAATATACTGGTAGGTTAATTGGCTCCCTACAAAATTAACCCTAGTGAATGTGTCTGTGTATATATGTGATAGGAATATAGATTGTAAGCTCCACTGGGGCAGGGACTGATGTGAATGGCCAAAATATTCTCTGTAAAGCGCTGCGGAATATGTGTGCGCTATATAAATAACTGGTAATAAATAAATAAATAATAAATAAATAAATAACCTTCCAAAGTTATCTACCTGCTCACCCCTGACCTATACACTAAACTGCCAGCTCTATCAGAGTACGCAGGGACATATGCTTCCCTCCCATCCTCGCAAACGACGGCTGTTCCAAGCTAGGATACTTACAGGGTTCGGCTTATCCACCACAATTCCAGCCAAGACCTGAGACTGAGGACCAGCTGTCTTCAGATCGTACCGATTCTGCTCCCGGATCTTTGGGAGAAAAATAAGATGGAGGAAAGTGGTCATTATTATAGTGGAAGGACTTTGTATGTGCAGTTAAAGCATTACTTTTGGGAACAGTGAAACAGTTTAACAGAACGGCTCCTGCATCTCGCTTCCAGAGCTGTAGAGACCTTCGTGGATCAAAGATCTTTCCTCTTCCTTTATGGATCATGGACATCCGACTACATTACACATCATGATGTCTTGAAGCTACAGATGAACTGAAGGCAGAAGTCGGTCGAGCATTACGGTCCAACTTTACTCAGTGCAAACCTAAAGAAACCAGACGTTACCTTGTTCCTTTTCTGCAGAACGTCTGTCGGGTTGGTGTTCAGTGGGACAAACTGGTTAGGATCTTCTATTTTGATGGGATACCCACTGGAACTCTTGTTAAACTCGTCGGTTTTCATCCACTGCAAGAGAGAGCGAGAGCTCGGCTGAGGACCGGGGTCATGAAAGGTGACTTGAGGAACTCCCCTAAGTAAGTTCTTCCTTCACAGCAAATAGCAAGCGGTTTAAACAACGCTGAATTCTACAAAAGCCGTGTTGTTAAATGCCTGCATACAGGTAAATCCCGGCAGCAGAGAATGGGTGGCAGAAACCTCACTCACTGTTATCTTCGTTCTCGGGCTCATCTCCCCATTCAGAGACTCCTCGGGCACGTGGACCCTCAGGTACGTGTTTGGCGAGTTCAGCCAGCGCGTCTTCTCCCGCTGCTGCTTCTGGGCGAGGAACTTGAGTGGAGACTGTGGCATCGACTGCTCGTCATCAAACGAGAAGGCTGTGACGGTGGCTGGGATTTCCACCTCACTCTTGTGCCGCGGCTTCTCCCGTGTCAGGGGCTGTCTGTAGGCGTAGCCTGTCCTGTAACCCTGCGGGGAAAGTAAAAGGTGACGATGGTCTGTTACTAACTGTATACCGAATGGTATCACATAATTATCAGTGTGTGTGTGTGTAGGAGGGGGGGGTGTCACTTCCCAATAGCTTGCCTGTAGGTGGCACAGTGTCTCCAACCCCCCCCCTCAAAAAAAAAAACCCCTGTTTGCCCCAGTACTTACCAGATTGTCCAGCATTCTCATGAGAGATTCAAACTCCAACTCCCCAACTTTCCACTTGTGCTGGCCCTCCATGTTCACCCCTCCACCCCCGGCTGCAGCCACGGTATGGGTGACAGCCTTGTACTTCTCCAGGTCCAACAAGAGAAGATTGTCCATTCCTCCAGACCCGGCCAGTGCATGTACCTGCAGGAATATTACCATGAGCAAGGCTCTCCAATAATCACTGACGTCTGAGGGGCACCCCAGTAACATCACAGTACAAGGCGCAATACATGTTTTATTAAATACGGGGGAGGGGGGGGGGGGGGGTTGCAGAAATAAAAACAAATGATGATTAACTTCTTAAACAGACACCGCTGGAGATAAACGAACACTGTTCAAACTTGAATAATGGTCACATGAAGCCGATTCACAATTACCAGAAAATCTAATTTAATAGGGACCTTTCATTTGGTATATACCATGTATAAGAACTACAATGAACACACTTAACGCGTCTTCTGTTACTTAATACCAAATGGTTCTTGGAATTACCTGAACTTCACAGGCCAACTGCACATTAAAGATGTAATGGAAAGCTTCTTCCAGCGATTCGCCCAGCGCCAACACCCCGTGATTCCGCAGCACCAAGACCTGCACACAGAGAAACACAGTCAGGGCAAGTGTGAACCCCACCACGGGTAAAGGGCACAAACAGGGGTTTCAATTGCAAATTTATAAAGTAAATGCAGTAAACTGTAACACATAAATTTTAACATTATTGTGAAACGCGTTTCACCACAAACAGAGATTGAGTGCTACCTTAGAGTTGGGCCCCAGGACTTTCTGTAGCTGGATTCTCTCTTGCTGCTCATCCAGAGATCCCTGGTAATTGTAGTACGCCACGTCACCAAGCAGCAGGGCCTCCTGGGAAATGGGGAGGATACCGCATTTCATAGATGAGACCTGATGAGAGGATGAAACGTATGAGGAGCTGAACAAGAAGTGTAAATGAACAGGACGCTCAGCAGTCTCAGAATATAATGCATCTGGAACTTTTTCGTCTGTTGACTCCAGCTACCTCTCCTGGAAGCGCCCCCTAGTGCCAGCGGCGTTTTATGCCAACGAAAGGGAGCGGACAGACTAAGCTCACATGAAAGCCAAGATGGTTATCGGATACACGGAGACTGCAGTAATCCCCTATCTGGCTATGAGTGCAATGTTTAAACACGGACTGCTGAGGTCTGAGAGCCATATCACTCACAGCAGCGGTGGCGGGTGTATGGATATGGATGACACAGCGCACATCGGGACGCGTGGAGTAAATGGCAGCGTGCGGGCTGAAACCTGAAGGGTCGATTTGCAGGTTGGTGGTTCCTTGATCGACTACCTCGCCCACGATGTTCAGTTTCACCTGCAAAGAGAAAAGATATTTAAAGAACAAAACAGACGGGGGGACGATAACTTCATGGGCGGGATCCAGAATAAAAGAACAGAGAGAGAATGGCGCCTTTACCAGATTGGAGGCAGAGGCTTCAGAGAAGGAGAGACCTCTGGGAATGATCAGGATGTGGTCTTGCTCCTTGCTGACTCGGACCTACGCACAACAGCAAAAGAGAGTCAGGGACCGGACAAAGAGACAACGATAAAATAAGCGATCAGACAGAATGACGCCAGCCACCACTAGGTCTTATTTTCGTCTCTACGGGGCATCTGATGTTTCCTTTGGTGCTTGGTGTCACACCGTTACAATACAATTCAATATTGAAGTTTTCCAGTTTCATAAAACAACAACTTTACTACATTTATATAACGGTAAATGTGCAATTTCCATAATAATCTGAACCCAAAAGAAGCTAGAACACAACTCTTTCCACTTGCTGAGAAAAATAAAGATATAAAAGGATCTGTGCGCCGCGTGGTTCCCGCGCTGATGCGACCAGCGTCACACACTGTGGGATCTAAGTTCGGATGTAGCTCCTATAGCGCCAATCGGTAGCCGGAAACTTGCACTGTGTCATAGCTATTCATGCCGAGTTGTATTACCCAGCAAAATGGATTCTCTCTTAGCTCCGGGCACCATTACATTATGCTAATACGCCAGCAGGTTAAAAAGAAACAGTCGCACATCATTCAGTCAGTGATGTGGCATGAAGTATCGAGTCAAATATGGCAGTGCACAAAGAGCAACATCTGAATAAAAGAACAAATACAGCCCACCCTACTTTAACATGGATTTATTAGAGTTTAGTTCCACCATAAATGTCTTTATACACGGTAACAATGGTCCCTACAAGTGGACAGGGGCTGGAAAAATCCCAGGACCCTAGCAATCAAAATATCTTAACACCATTAAAAATTAATTATGGCTAGCAACTATCCTTAAAATTTCCAGCTGGCTCTTAATTTCTACAGTGATACCTCTTTACATCACCCACCCTTACAGCTAGGTGTGACAATGTATTACATCCATTCCCTCATGTGCTTATCCTTTGTCTTACTTTAATAATCTTCAACTGTACCACATCCAGCAGTCTTCTGCCACCTGATACTTATTCCAGTGTCATCTGCTGATGTAACTATGTTTATTTACCCTGTACTTGTCCTATATTGGTGTTTTCCTGTTTATTTATGTACCCTGTAATTGGGCGCATTGGGAACCCTTGTGGCGCTATATAAATAAAGGTTAATAATAATATATATATATATATATATATATATATATATATATATATATATATATATATACACACACACACACATATGGAAAGGTAAGGCACTCCTAAAGCTCAATACACACAGTGCCGGTGCCTCCGTAAAACCGAAGTAATAGAACAGAGCAAAAACGTGGCACTCACGGCAAATTGAAGAACTCACACAGTCAACAGAACTTCTGTGACTAATATATATATATATATCTATATATATATATCTATATATATATATCTATATATATATATCTATATATATATATCTATATATATATATATATATATATATATAGTGTTGTAGTGCCCGGCACTCCCAAAATATTGACGTTAATCCGGGTGCCCTCCGCAGAAATAATCCATGGAACAGTAAAGAAAAAGCAGCGGCACTCCGTTGAAATGAATCAGCAAACGTGTATTATGGGCAAAATAACATCACAATGGTCACATAAAGAACCAACGTTTCGGGGTCCTGAGACTCACGCCTTGACAAAGGGGTCTCAGGACCCCGAAACGTTGGTGCTTTATGTGACCATTGTGATGTTATTTTGCCCATAATACACGTTTGCTGATTCATTTCAACGGAGTGCCGCTGCTTTTTCTTTACTGTTCTATATATAAATATATATATAAAATATATATATATATATATATATATATATATATCAAAAATGTTTTTTTGATTAGAATGTCAGCCACACTATAAACATCAGGCTGGGTTCTAGGCCACATGTGGTTGGGGGTGATGAGGGGCGAGAGGCTCTGTCTGACCTTCAGTTGGCAAGAATTTCATTTTCATTTTGCAACGCGTTTCACAAAAGCCGCTCTGTGAACGGGGGAGCGGCGGCACTCACCGTGAAGTAGGCGCTAGCCAGGTGCGCCCAGCCAAAGAGATCGGCCAGACGGTACATGCTAGCCAGCTTGCATCGAGTCAACTTCTCTCCTTTAGCCATCAAGGGCTCCACCGCAGGGTGGATATCGTTAATTGGCGTCACCATTCCCAGACCTGGGGAGTTAAGAGAGAAATTCAATGAACTGGCAGCGGGTGCATGGTGACGCAGTGACCGAGATGAGGTCCGCCTCCAATATGCGACATGCAGGCGGGACACGAGAACAGCTTTCTAATCCCTGCCAAAGACAAGCAGGCGTCCTACCATGTACTATGGTAATTTAGTCACTAGAGGGCAGCAGACGCAAACAGAAATGGGGAAGTGAAGAATATAGGTCTCTCCAAAAACTCAGGACCGAAAAACCTGATAGAATGTAAATATTAAAGAGCGCAGAGAGATTCCTGGTACTAATCCTGCAGATACAGAGCTGGAGGAAGGACGTTCACAGAGACAGCTATCCGGTAATTAAACCCATCCGTGTGAATGATTTAGCCAGACACCTCTGGAAAACGAGACATCTAGCGGTGTCTTCTCATTTGCTGGATATTAGACAGGAGTAACCCAGCCCTGCAGCGTTTATGGCCTGCCAAACCTTTGTACCGAAGGCTCAGTATTCCTGAGGACACGTGAGAGAGGGTGCGACTGTGGCACAGGACAGAAGGCAGAATAATACTGACAATACTGAGTACTTGTGTACAGAGCAGGAAAACACCAAAACACAAGTTACAGATGATAACAACAAACCCTGACATTTATTTCCAGTTCTCGGCTAGGACCTGCAAGTGGAGGCAGACATTCTGCCATACAATCCGATTTACTGCTTTCAGTTCACTAGGAGCTAGTCAAGTCACTGAGGCATGGCGAGCCTCATGCCTCTGTATGGGCTCCTAGCAAATCTAAAGAAAGGCACATTCTTAGGACTATTGCTTCAAGTCCTTACGCTGATATCCGCATTGGGAATATTATTAGCTTGCCTTAACTATTTAACTGGTCAATCAAGGTAAATGATTGCCTAATTGAAGCCGTTAGGCTAGGTCAGGCATGTCCAAACTGCGGCCCGCCAGCTGTTGAGAAACTACACATCCTAGCATGCCCTGACACAGCTTTAGCATTCACTGACAGCAAAACTATGTTAGGGCATGCTGGGATAATAGGATTTTGGTACTTACCAGGTAAATCCTTTTCTTTGAATCCATAGGGGGCACTGGAGTACTCTTGGGATATGGACGGGCGTAGCCGAACAAAGGCACTGAATATTCAAATTTAGGACTCTCCCCCCCCTCCATATCCCCAAGTACCTCAGTGTACTTTGCCAGTGTTTTTTACTGAGCGAACAGGATATAGAGAGGATTGACAATGGAGAATCCCTATAACATAACAGACAACCACAAAGTTGACCTGTAACCTTATTGTCAACTAAACAGTTGACACCTTAACCGATAGAACTTTATAATTTGAGCCAATCGGTGAAAATGTGTTACCATAAGCTCCTTTGAGCTTAATACCACACAAGTAAAATTTGTTTAGTAAGCTCCCTTGAGCTTAAAACAACCCAGGTAAAACTGCTCTGGGTGGGCGTCCAGTGCCCCCTATGGATTCAAAGAAAAGGATTTACCTGGTAAGTACCAAAATCCTATTTTCTTTATCATCCACTAGGGGTCACTGGAGTACTCTTGGGACGTACCAAAGCTTCCCTCGTGGGCGGGAGAGCTGTTTGATACTTGTAACAGTAGGCAGGCCAAAGCTAAATGCTGGTGGCGCCACCATTTATAACGTGTAAAGGTGCACAAACGTGGTGCACTGAAGGCTATGTAGCCGCGTCGTAGACACTCCACGACCCGCTGGGTCTGACATTCCCACAGAACCTGTGGGATGAACTATTACTGACGTAGGCGATTGTAACTTATCTTTAAAGTAAGCCTGAGTTGTAGTCATTATTATCCAACTGGATAATGCCTGCTGAGAAACTGGCTAACTCCAGTTTGCAGTATCATATAGAACAAACAACGTATTCATATCACGTACTGTAGACGTTCGGGACATATATAAACGCGTAATGCGTGTACCACATTCAGAATTTTAGAATGTGCTGTCCCCACAGGAACCACTATTGGTATATTGATGTGAAGAATACGAAAGCGGATTTCGTCCGAAGATCTGCTTTGTTATGAGAAAACTCAAATACGGTGGCTTGTAATACAAGGCACCCAAATCTGAAAACAAACCCCTTGTCGAAGCACTATTGCCGAAGCCAAGGCTAGAAGAAAAATGTTTTCCAAAGTGAGAAACTTAATCCCCATTTTTTGAAAGGGTTCCAAAATAAGAAAACTTAATTCCCTTTTGTTGAAAAAGGTTCCAAAATATGAAAACTGTCATAAATCTGAACCCAACCTCAAATCGCCTGGCGCTGTAGGTGGGATAAATAGAGTCTGAACTTTGGTGACAACTTGTAGAAAGATGTTTACAGACGCAAATAGAGGCAAACGCTTTGAAAATAAGTTTACCACACAGATACCTGCACTCTTAGTGCAGATGAACGCAGTTTTCCATCCCATTCCGTTTAACAGAATACGGTTACTTGAAGTATGATGTTGGAAACTTCCGAGGTTTACAACCTATGTAAGCACACGAAATTTTTTAATAATGAGCTGCCTTAAGCGGCTTACTATTTCGTAACATGGTTGGTATAACCGATACAGTAACGCTCTATTTTTTAAGAGGGCGGTCTGAACCCTCACCCTGTCAATCGCAGCTGCGGTACATAGATAATAGGTACATAGGTAACTATGGGTAAAAGAACGTTTCCTGATGTAACAGGTTGGACGTATTATGAGCGGGCCCAGATCGTGTGCAAGTATTCCTTGAAAATTCGAGAACCAACTTCTCTGAAACCCATGAGATCCCACCAGTATGACTGTGACGAACTGTCTTCTGATCCGTTTTGGCAACGAAGAGAGAAGCGGAAAATGGTGTAGCTAGACACACGATGCTGAATGACCTCATGAATGTGATGTACACATACTGAACCTTTGTAATTGTGGCGAGATGCCATCATGTATACTTGAGGGTAACCTCCTTGTGTGGACTCACATATGAAACACCTCTGGATTTAATGTCCAGATTTCAAGATCCAAACCCTGACGGGTGAGATCGTGTGTCTAACAGATGTCCACTCACGGATTGATGTCTTGACATTTTTACATAATGGCGTTCTGAGCCATTGAAGATTTGAGTTACCTGCCGCATTGCCATGCGGCTTATTGGTTCTCACTGGTTGTTGTGTATACAACTGCCGTTGCTTTGTTTGACTGCTTAAGGGCAGCGTGAGCCAGGCCTGAAAAACAAAATTACATGAAACTCACGGTTGTTTCTCTCCACAGAAATCTTTAGTAACAAGCGAAAGATTTATTCGTTCTGAAGAGAAACCAGAGTCTATCCCTGGTCCGACTGAAAGCGAATCATTTAATGCATTGTAAAATGCACAGAGTTCTAGGACATTTATCTATTGCATTGTAAAATGCACAGAGTTCTAGTACATTTATCGACAGCAATCTGTCGTGTTTTAGAACCTTTGCGTTGAATTTAACTACAAATCCTGACTCTCTGTGACTGTACAAATCCTAACTCTCTGTGACTGTCGTCCAGAGTATACGCACCCTTGTCCCTTTGTGGGAAACGCGAGTGAAGGGTGGCGAACTAATTGAAAACACATCTTTATTCTTAATAAGTGAATACAGCAATGTACCGCTAGTGTGCGTGTACTTTTTGTTGTTGCTGGTGTAGTAGGTAAAAGTATTTGATTTACCGTATTTATATCTTACTTCGGAATTGATATCGTTTAAACAGACTTAGATGTGATTGTTTTCGAACTTAATCTGCTACCGCATTAGTAGCGCAAGATAGAGGAACTTTGTTGATACATAGTTCTTATGTGAGATGAGCTATCATTGCAACATCACTTTGGTAAATACCGCAAGCGATAAGCAACGGTAGAAACGAAATGGGTAATGGTTGTGGCGATTTGCAAACGCTAGAACCTGAGATGAAGAAACCGGACTGGTAAATACGCATTGTGAAGATCAAATGCAATTATACAATTTTGTGGCTCCAATAAACCAAACTAACTGCAGAAAATCCATTTTCTAACTGTAGTAAATGACTTGCTGATTGATATTGCAACGGAGCTGTTTGATTTTGCTCAAACAGAGGGAAATAAGTAACTTTGACTCTATTGGCGTACTATTGCCTGGTTTATAACCCAGCAAAGACTAAATGACAACCTGCCAAACCGTTCGACAGAAGCAGTTTTGTACTCCAAGCTGTAAATAGCTGAGACATATATGAGTTGAAGTCATGAAACCTCGCAAATGTAACATGAAAAGACGCACTTCCACAATTGTAAAAGAGGACATCAAACCACTGGTTTGTTGACTGTAACGTCCTGTCGTTACAAGGCGTGACTGTTTCTTATACAGGAATAAAACGCCGTTACCAGTATACTGTATGCGCTAATGTCAGAATATCCTAAAAGGGATAAAATGCCGTTACAAGTATATCAAATTTATGAGCAAACAAGCTCTGGCCTTGTCGCGCTTAACTAACGACAATGAAAATAACCGGCGTTAGCAGAAGCTTTACAGATATACTCTGCAGCTTATTTAACCGTGATCGACCTGGTTTCATACATAGAATCTAGTGACCCAAATGTATCTGGGGTTTTTATAATGTTTGACAGAAACGCATATACCAATGGCGGATCGCGTAACTTTGGAAACGATTATGTATGGTTGTCCAAAACCCCGCACTACCTGAGTGCTGGACTAATGTACCCTTCTCACTGGTAGTTATCGGTGTGAGATTTGACATAGAATCGTGCATTAAATATAAGACCAGTGAAATAAACACTCTGGTACCCAAAGGTAAATTGTCCCTTTGGAAAGATTGTCTTTTGTTAGCGCTGGCGGAGTTAAAGATTGTCTTTTGTTAGCGCTGGCGGAGTTAAAGATTGTCTTTTGTTAGCGCTGGCGGAGTTATTCCGAGACTCCGATTACCGCTGTTTTAATTTGGATTGCCAATGTTAACATTTTTAGTCTGCACTAGAGCCTTATTCGCTATGTAGACAGACATCTTAATAGGCAACAGACAGACACTTGCACGACTTAATAAAGTTATTATATGGCATATATATCTATATATATATGTTATTGCTGAACAGCATATTTATTAGGAAACTAAAGTGTTCCTTATGTGAAAAGCAGTTCACATGGGCATGAAACCCGAACCAAATTCCTACTAACCCCCCTGCGCCTTCTGGTGGCTTAAAGATGTAGGGCAGGAATGTTCTAGAATTATCCTAAACTAAAAATTCCCACTAACACCCCTGCGCCACCTTGTGGAGTAGAGGTGTATTGCCGGAATGTTCTGGAATTATAACTGGAAAAACAGCAATGATTAAAAAGGGCGTCATGCCATGTTTTCACATAAAATCACAGTACAGGTTACCTGCTGCATTTTTAATATAGACTTAATAGCCTATTATACAGATTATACAGTGATAACACAGGTGTAGGATACAGTAAAATACATGTATTTTCTTGCAGTGTTAACAGAAAATAACAGAAAACATGGTTAAACCTGCAATAGATTATGCCACTGATAGCCTATTGCCAACCAAAGCCTCATATATATATTATATATATATATAAAATGCTTAACATATAATCACAGTTCATACTGATATTAGACACAGTCTGGCAGCAACAAGCTTCATTATATATTAGATATATAAAATGTGCTGAACATATAATCACAGTTCCCACTGATCTTATATCTACAGTCTTATACTGATAATATAGCCCCTGATTCTGTTTAAAACGCTGCGCTGCTTATTTTAAACCCATGCAGCCTTTGCTGCTGCTATGGGCATTACTCCCCCTCCCCCCCCCGTCTCCCCATGTTACCTGCAGCGTACGGGGTTCGAGGTGCAGGGAGAGCAGGAGAGCGATAGCAGAAGAGCGCTGTATATAGCGCCGGGGAGCCGTCCGGACGAGCGGGCGGCGTAGTACACCGTCTCCTGTGTCCGGCATCAGCAGCGTGCAGTGTGTCATTGAAAGAGCGTCCGGCGTCCGTGAGTGACGTGCGGCCGCTCTTTAACATACAGGAAAGTCTCGGCAGTCTCCGTGTAATGGTGCCGGGCATTAGCGCAGTGAGAGCGGCCGGCGTCTGAGTGACGTGCGGCCGCTCTGCGCGTATTCAGCACACGGAGTCTCTCTGCGGCGTGTAGTGGTGCCGGGCATCAGCACAGTGAGAGCGGCCGGCGTCTGAGTGACGTGCGGCCGCTCTGTGCATAGTTTAGCAGGACCCCTCAGCGGCACTTAGTGGCGGGTACAGTTAACACTTTCACACACAGCAGGGCGGCAGCGTGAGCTGACCGCCCTGACACCCCTACCTTGTGCCGTTTTCATCCTGGCTGTGACGAGCTTCTCTGTGTAAGCTTCGTTGCAGCCTCCAGCTTCTCATCTGTGACGGGCTTCTGTTGTAAGCTCCTTGCAGATGTAGTTTCTTCCAGCTCTTTGTCTCATCCTGGCTGTGACGGAGCTTCTTCCTGTAAGCTCCGTTCAGTTTGCAGGAGACAGTGGCTGCCTGTGGCTGTGAGGGTGCTCTTTGTGAGGACCGACACGCCATGCGCTGCCTTGTAGCGCCTGTGGCTGTGAGGGTGCTCTTTGTGAGGACCGACACGCCATACGCTGCCTTGCAGCGGCACCATCCCGGACCCAAGTTTTTCCAGAAACTGGGACGGGAAGTGTAAAAATTAAAAATAAAATAAAAATAAAAATCTTCTGAAAAGTGGCCATTGCCACAAGCCGATGTTCATCTGTGAGCACCGAAAAAAACACTGGCAAAGTACACTGAGGTACTTGGGGATATGGAGGGGGGGGAGAGTCCTAAATTTGAATATTCAGTGCCTTTGTTCGGCTACGCCCGTCCATATCCCAAGAGTACTCCAGTGACCCCTAGTGGATGATAAAGAAATGTAGTTTGGACATGCCTGGGCTAGGTTCTACCATTTGCTGGAGTAACTACGGACACTTGAAAAAGGACTTGTGCCTGAAATATCCTGTTGAAAGCTAGAGAACAATGTAGCAACAGTTTGCTATCTGAAGCGATTTTAGACGGACGCCATAGTCGTTCTTCTAGTACTTTGTGCTACACAACAGAGATTTTGACTAAGCAATATCATTTTTGAGTGGACCCCTGCTGTAAATTATGGACATTTAATGATGGGAGTAATCTCTAAGATACATAAGCAGTCCAATTATGTGTGTGTGTGTGTGTGTGTGTGTGTGTGTGTGTTGTTGTGCAATTATCACAGCAGTATAGATGAAGTAAAAGTTATATATAACAATCATATATACTGGAATAACATCTTAGCACTTGAAAGCAGAATTCTGCCTGAGACTCAGAAACACACTGCCGCCGTCATTTGGCAGATAAGTCGTGAACACCAGAACTTCCCTAACATCTGTAACCATGGAAACAAACTGTGTACTGTACAGACTTTTATACATAGTTACAGAAGAGGAAGTGTCATGGATTCATGACCTACCATATCGCCTGCAATAGTGTGTTTAGGAGTCATTAACAGGTGATTTCTTACATAATAGGACAAACAATTTATAAATGAGGTTTAACCTTTATGTGTCAGCTTTGGGGCAAATGTAGTTATATATACCTCCGAGGCAAATAGCAGCCATTGATTTACACTGCATCAATACAAACGTTGGCTAATAAACCCCAGAACTTACTGAGAGGAGAGGAGGCGAAGCCGGCGAACGAGCTGGCCATGATATAATCCGCAATTTGTTGCAGGGCCAGCAGACCCGCGGGGTTCTTCCCCTTCTTCATCTGATCCTGAATGAGACTTTCCAGATCCTCACGGAATGCCTGCAGGCACAGAGGTAGGTTATAAATAGTATGACATTGCACAGTGTTCGGGAGCGTAGACAGTAAGACTTTACGCGGTGTGTGGGGGAGCAGACAGTATGACATCGCACAGTGTGCACGGGCACATACAGTATGACATTGCACAGTGTGCAAGGGCGCAGAGAGTATGACATTACACAGTGTGCAGGTGCGCAGAGAGTATGACATTACACAGTGTGCAGGTGCGCAGAGAGTATGACATTACACAGTGTGCAGGTGCGCAGAGAGTATGACATTACACAGTGTGCGGTGGTGCAGACAGTATGACGTTACACAGTGTGCAGGCAGTATAACATTACACAGTGTGCAGGAGTGCAGACAGTATGACATTACACAGTGTGCGGTGGTGCAGACAGTATGACGTTACACAGTGTGCAGGAGTGCAGACAGTATGACATTACACAGTGTGCAGGAGTGCAGACAGTATGACATTACACAGTGTGCAGGAGAGCAGACAGTATGACATTACACAGTGTGCAGGGGTGCAGACAGTATGACATTACACAGTGTGCAGGGGTGCAGACAGTATGACGTTACACAGTGTGCAGGAGTGCAGGCAGTATGACATTACACAGTGTGCAGGAGTGCAGACAGTATGACGTTACACAGTGTGCAGGAGTGCAGACAGTATGACGTTACACAGTGTGCAGGAGTGCAGGCAGTATGACATTACACAGTGTGCAGGAGTGCAGGCAGTATGACATTACACAGTGTGCAGGAGTGCAGACAGTATGACGTTACACAGTGTGCAGGAGTGCAGACAGTATGACGTTACACAGTGTGCAGGAGTGCAGACAGTATGACATTACACAGTGTGCAGGAGTGCAGGCAGTATGACATTACACAGTGTGCAGGAGTGCAGGCAGTATGACATTACACAGTGTGCAGGAGTGCAGGCAGTATGACATTACACAGTGTGCAGGAGTGCAGGCAGTATGACATTACACAGTGTGCAGGAGTGCAGGCAGTATGACATTACACAGTGTGCAGGAGTGCAGACAGTATGACATTACACAGTGTGCGGTGGTGCAGACAGTATGACGTTACACAGTGTGCAGGAGTGCAGGCAGTATAACATTACACAGTGTGCAGGAGTGCAGGCAGTATGACATTACACAGTGTGCAGGAGTGCAGACAGTATGACATTACACAGTGTGCGGTGGTGCAGACAGTATGACGTTACACAGTGTGCAGGAGTGCAGGCAGTATAACATTACACAGTGTGCAGGAGTGCAGGCAGTATAACATTACACAGTGTGCAGGAGTGCAGACAGTATGACATTACACAGTGTGCAGGAGTGCAGGCAGTATGACATTACACAGTGTGCAGGAGTGCAGGCAGTATGACATTACACAGTGTGCAGGAGTGCAGGCAGTATGACATTACACAGTGTGCAGGAGTGCAGACAGTATGACATTACACAGTGTGCGGTGGTGCAGACAGTATGACGTTACACAGTGTGCAGGCAGTATAACATTACACAGTGTGCAGGAGTGCAGGCAGTATGACATTACACAGTGTGCAGGAGTGCAGGCAGTATGACATTACACAGTGTGCAGGAGTGCAGACAGTATGACATTACACAGTGTGCGGTGGTGCAGACAGTATGACATTACACAGTGTGCGGTGGTGCAGACAGTATGACATTACACAGTGTGCGGTGGTGCAGACAGTATGACATTACACAGTGTGCAGGAGTGCAGACAGTATGACATTACACAGTGTGCGGTGGTGCAGACAGTATGACATTACACAGTGTGCGGTGGTGCAGACAGTATGACATTACACAGTGTGCGGTGCTGCAGACAGTATGACATTACACAGTGTGCAGGAGTGCAGACAGTATGACATTACACAGTGTGCAGGAGTGCAGGCAGTATGACGTTACACAGTGTGCAGGAGTGCAGACAGTATGACGTTACACAGTGTGCAGGAGTGCAGGAAGTTTGACGTTACACAGTGTACAGGAGTGCAGACAGTATGACATTACACAGTGTGCAGGAGTGCAGGCAGTATGACATTACACAGTGTGCAGGAGTGCAGGCAGTATGACGTTACACAGTGTGCGGTGGAGCAGACAGTATGACATTACACAGTGTGCGGTGGTGCAGACAGTATGACATTACACAGTGTGCAGGAGTGCAGACAGTATGACATTACACAGTGTGCAGGAGTGCAGGCAGTATGACATTACACAGTGTGCGGGAGTGCAGGCAGTATGACGTTACACAGTGTGCAGGAGTGCAGGCAGTATGACGTTACACAGTGTGCGGGAGTGCAGGCAGTATGACATTACACAGTGTGCAGGAGTGCAGGCAGTATGACGTTACACAGTGTGCGGTGGAGCAGACAGTATGACATTGCACAGTGTGCAGGGGTGCAGACAGTATGACGTTACACAGTGTGCGGTGGAGCAGACAGTATGACATTACACAGTGTGCAGGCAGTATGACATTACACAGTGTGCAGGAGTGCAGGCAGTATGACATTACACAGTGTGCAGGAGTGCAGGCAGTATGACATTACACAGTGTGCAGGGGTGCAGACAGTATGACATTGCACAGTGTGCAGGGGCGCAGAGAGTATGACATTACACAGTGTGCGGGAGCGTAGACAGTATGACATTACACAGTGTGCAGGAGCGCAGACAGTAACATTGCACAGTGTGCAAGAGCGCAGACAGTAACATTGCACAGTGTGCAAGAGCGCAGACAGTAACATTGCACAGTGTGCAAAAGCGCAGACAGTAACATTGCACAGTGTGCAATGGCGCAGAGAGTAAGACATTGCACAGTGTGCAGGTGCGCAGAGAGTATGACTTACACAGTGTGCAGGGGTGCAGACAGTATGACATTACACAGTGTGCAGGAGTGCAGGCAGTATGACATTGCACAGTGTGCAGGAGTGCAGAGAGTATGACATTACACAGTGTGCAGGGGTGCAGACAGTATGACATTACACAGTGTGCGGTGGAGCAGACAGTATGACATTACACAGTGTGCAGGAGTGCAGACAGTATGACATTACACAGTGTGCAGGAGTGCAGGCAGTATGACATTACACAGTGTGCAGGAGTGCAGACAGTATGACGTTACACAGTGTGCGGTGGAGCAGACAGTATGACATTACACAGTGTGCAGGAGTGCAGACAGTATGACATTACACAGTGTGCAGGAGTGCAGGCAGTATGACATTACACAGTGTGCAGGGGTGCAGACAGTATGACATTACACAGTGTGCAGGAGTGCAGACAGTATGACGTTACACAGTGTGCGGTGGAGCAGACAGTATGACATTACACAGTGTGCAGGAGTGCAGGCAGTATGACATTACACAGTGTGCAGGAGTGCAGACAGTATGACATTACACAGTGTGCAGGAGTGTAGACAGTATGACATTACACAGTGTGCGGTGGAGCAGACAGTATGACATTACACAGTGTGCAGGAGTGCAGACAGTATGACGTTACACAGTGTGCAGGAGTGCAGACAGTATGACATTACACAGTGTGCAGGAGTGCAGGCAGTATGACGTTACACAGTGTGCAGGGGTGCAGACAGTATGACATTACACAGTGTGCAGGAGTGCAGGCAGTATGACATTACACAGTGTGCAGGAGTGCAGACAGTATGACATTACACAGTGTGAGGTGGTGCAGACAGTATGACGTTACACAGTGTGCAGGAGTGCAGACAGTATGACATTACACAGTGTGCGGTGGAGCAGACAGTATGACATTACACAGTGTGCAGGAGTGCAGGCAGTATGACATTGCACAGTGTGCAGGAGTGCAGAGAGTATGACATTACACAGTGTGCAGGGGTGCAGACAGTATGACATTACACAGTGTGCGGTGGAGCAGACAGTATGACATTACACAGTGTGCAGGAGTGCAGACAGTATGACATTACACAGTGTGCAGGAGTGCAGGCAGTATGACATTACACAGTGTGCAGGAGTGCAGACAGTATGACGTTACACAGTGTGCGGTGGAGCAGACAGTATGACATTACACAGTGTGCAGGAGTGCAGACAGTATGACATTACACAGTGTGCAGGAGTGCAGACAGTATGACGTTACACAGTGTGCAGGAGTGCAGACAGTATGACATTACACAGTGTGAGGTGGTGCAGACAGTATGACATTACACAGTGTGCGGTGGAGCAGACAGTATGACATTACACAGTGTGCAGGAGTGCAGACAGTATGACGTTACACAGTGTGCAGACAGTATGACGTTACACAGTGTGCGGTGGAGCAGACAGTATGACATTGCACAGTGTGCAGGGGTGCAGACAGTATGACATT
This sequence comes from Pseudophryne corroboree, assembly GCF_028390025.1. Lineage (NCBI taxonomy): Eukaryota > Metazoa > Chordata > Amphibia > Anura > Myobatrachidae > Pseudophryne > Pseudophryne corroboree. The sequence continues at coordinate 787,070,410 of NC_086446.1, forward strand.
ACACAGTGTGCAGGAGTGCAGACAGTATGACGTTACACAGTGTGCGGTGGAGCAGACAGTATGACATTACACAGTGTGCAGGAGTGCAGGCAGTATGACATTACACAGTGTGCTGGAGTGCAGACAGTATGACATTACACAGTGTGCAGGAGTGTAGACAGTATGACATTACACAGTGTGCAGGAGTGCAGACAGTATGACGTTACACAGTGTGCGGAGGAGCAGACAGTATGACATTGCACAGTGTGCAGGGGCGCTGAGAGTATGACATTACACAGTGTGCGGGAGCGTAGACAGTATGACATTACACAGTGTGCAGGAGTGCAGACAGTATGACATTACACAGTGTGCAGGGGTGCAGACAGTATGACATTACACAGTGTGCGGTGGAGCAGACAGTATGACATTACACAGTGTGCAGGAGTGCAGACAGTATGACATTACACAGTGTGCAGGAGTGCAGGTAGTATGACATTACACAGTGTGCGGGGGAGCAGACAGTATGACATCACACTGTGTGCGGGGGAGCAGACAGTATGACATTGCACAGTGTGCGGGGGCGCAGAGAGTATGACACTGCACAGTGTGCGGGGGAGCAGAGACCATAAGACATTGCACAGTGTGCGGGGGCGCAGAGAGTATGACACTGCACAGTGTACGGGAGCACAGACCATAAGACATTGCACAGGGTGCTGGGAAGAAAAAAGTATGACATTGCACAGTGTGCGGGAGCACAGACAGAATGGCATCGCACAGTGTGCAGGAGCGCAGGCAGTAAGACATTACACAGTGTGCGGGGGAGCAGACAGAATGGCATTGCAAAGTGTGCAAGATCGCAGACAGTAAGACATTACACAGTGTTTGGGGGAGCAGACAGTATGACATCGCACAGTGTGCAGGGGGCGCAGAGAGTATGACATTGCACAGGGTGCGGGGGAGCAGACAGTATGACATCGCAGTGTGCTGGGGCGCAGAGTGTGACATTGCACAGTGTGCGGGAGCACAGACAGAATGGCATTGCACAGTGTGTGGGGGAGCAGACAGTATGACACTGAACAGTGTGCGGGGGAGCAGGCAGTAAGACATCGCACAGTGTGCGGGGGGGGGCGCAGAGAGTATGGCATTGCACAGTGTGTTGGGGAGCGCAGACAGTATGACACGCACAGTGTGCAAGAGCACTGACAGAATTGCATCTCAAAGTGTACGTGGGAGCAGACAGTATGACATCGCTCAGTGTACAGGGGCACAGACAGCGTGACATCACACAGCGTGCGGGGGTACAGACAGTATGACAGGACGCAGACAGTATGATGTTACACGGCGTGCGGGGGCACAGACAGTATGACACTGCAGTGTGCAGGGGCACAGACAGTATGACATTGCAGTGTGCAGGGGCACAGACAGTATGACATTGCAGTGTGCAGGGGCACAGACAGTATGACATTGCAGTGTGCAGGGGCACAGACAGTATGACATTGCAGTGTGCAGGGGCACAGACAGTATGACATTGCAGTGTGCAGGGGCACAGACAGTATGACATTGCAGTGTGCAGGGGCACAGACAGTATGACATTGCAGTGTGCAGGGGCACAGACAGTATGACATTGCAAACAAAGAAATATATCAACTGCGCTGAAATGCAAGGGGTGCAGCTACTCAACAGGTTACCACAAACCAGAATACATATATGAAACAACAAAATTATGAATAGCGCTCCCCAATTGGGATATATATCACCAAAACGTAATGTCCATCAGATTCTTGCAAGGAATAGTGATGACAGTGTTTTCACGTTCTGATATCTTCTTACATAGACGTCCCAGATACCTCAAATGAGATCAGAAAAAGACGCCTCTCATAGCGTAAAACAGTTTTTTCATTTATTCTAAAACTTTTTAAAATTCATGTAGTAACAATGAACAAGTTATCCACCACCATACAGAGTAACTGCGTACCAGAGTGGGCCTATACAAGGCATGTGTTGCACATGGAAGGGTTAATCCCGGGCGTAACTCCTCCACGGTCCAGCTGTTCCGCCTTTTAAGGTTCCACGCCGTATCAGTCTCTGCCTTAATCCACCAACGCGTTTCAACATAGAGTCTTTTTCAAGGTGTACTGGTGGTTGTTAGGCCTTCTATATTTATACCACTACTGACCAATCACAAGTAGGTGGGCGGTCTTACACTCATTAATACACTTACAATCAACAATTTAACTCAGTTATAAAACCTTTTTACATTCTCCAGTATTCCCAACATTTACATATCCTTATTAAATAAAAATTCACTCTGGATCTGCATTTATATGGGTTTTAATTTGTACAAAATTTTCGTTTTACCGGAAATGGTCATTATCATTTCCGGTCCGTCCAGGTTGCTGTCCTCCTCTCATAATTCCTTCCAGTGTAGTTCCCCTCACTAGAGCTGAATTACCTTGCTCCGTGCTCTCTCAGTCCGGCTGTACTGGTGGAACGCATCTGCGCTCCACCGGCCACTTCCGGTTTACGCGATGATGCTCCGGCGCGTGGAACGCATTTGCGTTCCACCGGTCACTTCCGGTTTCCGCAATCGCGTCTTTTACATTCTGTTCTTGTGGGCCGCAAATGCGTTCCAGCTATGCAGGATTCCCACTTCCTGGTTGTGCTATATTATGAATCCCCATCCCTCTGTTTTAAAGTGCATAGTATTAGAATGACATGGTTTCTCCCATCTTATATAGGGAGACTGATCTTTAATGGGATATCACATCTAAGAACAATTAATTTATTGCTTATTTATATATCCCATATATTTGCATTACCAGAGAGACCCTTTCCTGTAATCACTGTATGCATATACCTTATCCCATAATTTATTCAAATATACATAGTCATCAGAAGGTCACCTTTTTTACAAGAATACCATTCTTATACTCCAAAATTCATTATATCTATTAGTATTTTAGTGCATAGCTCGTTATTTCAAAAACCACTTGAGTTCAAACTCACTATTCAGCCCTCTTGGTTCAAGGGTTTGCATCTCGTATATTAACTTCATTTCTGCCTTTGCTAGAGCAGATTCTGTTCCTTTCACCCTCCAATTGCCTTCGATTTTTCTAATTCCTACCATTCTTTTAATCCCCTTTGTATTACACTCATGTATATCCTTAAAGTGTTTTGAGACTGTATGATTCTCAAAACCTTTTTTAATATTTCTCAGATGTTCCCCCCATCTTTCTTTTAACATCCTCGAAGTCCGCCCAATATATTCCAATCCACATTCACATTGTATCAAATAGATGCAGTTTTTGCTTGTGCATGTGATAAAACTTGTTATTTTATATTCCTTTTTTTGTTTAAAATCTAAGGTTATTATTTTACTTTCTTGTTTTGTATGTGTTCTACACACTAAACATGTACCGCATCTATGAAAACCAACTGTTTTAATTCTGCCTGTGCGTTTTTCAGGTACAGCACTTCTCACGATTTTATTTTTTATGTTGGCAGCTCTTCTATATGTGAATTGTGGTTTTGGCGGAATTATATTCTTAAGTACTGGGTCCTGAAGTAATAGGGGCCAGTGTTTGGAAAAAATCTTTTCAACTTGTTTGTACTCATTGTTGAATGTGGAAATAAAGGGTAACACAGGATTTCTCCCACTTTTATTTTCCTTATATACTATGAGATCTTCCTGTGTGGATGCACCTATCTCCGCAATATCCTGATCTATCTGTAATTCTGCATACCCTTTATTAATAAATTTATTTTTTAACTCTCCAACTTGCTGCCTAAAAACACCATCCTCCGTGCAATTTCGTCTTATACGCTGTATTTGGCCTTTTGGAACATTATGTAACCATCTTGGATGGTGATGGCTGCTGGTATGTATATAGGAGTTACTATCTGTTGGTTTGAAATAATTTTTAGTATGCAGATTCGTCCCTTTTTTATATATAACCAGATCTAAAAAATCAACTTCTTCTAAATCAATCTTAAAAGCTAATTTAATATTCAATTGGTTCTCGTTGAGTTTGGTGCAAAAATTGTCTAGTCCTAATCGATCTCCTCTCCATACAAAAAATATGTCATCTATAAATCTAATCCAACTGATGACATTCTCACTGTGGGTTACATCACCTCCCCATATTTCAGTCTCCTCCCACCATCCCATGAAGAGGTTCGCGTATGAGGGAGCAAAACGTGTCCCCATGGCGGTACCCCGTTTTTGGTTGTAAAATTTACCATTAAACCAAAAAAAATTATTATTTAATATGAATGATATACCTTCTTTTATGAAATTTATCTTATTATTTTCCATGTTGTTTTTCCGAAGAAAGAATTCCACTGCTTCCAATCCTTTCTCGTGTTGTATGATAGTGTATAATGAACTTACATCTGCTGTTACCAGCAGACAGTCTTTATCAATACTCAATGTTTTAATTTTCTGGATCACCTCCATTGTGTCTTTAACATGTGATTTTAACTTTTTGACTTCTGGCTGTAGAAAATGATCCAGAAAATGCGACAGATTGGAGGTTAGGGAGTCTGTACCTGATATGATTGGACGGCCAGGGGGGTTATTAATATCTTTATGCACTTTCGGTAGAATGTACATTACTGGTAATACTGGATTGTCTTTAATGATATATTTAACTTCTTGATCTGTTATTATCCCATTGTTGTGTGATTTCGAAATGAATAGTTTCAAATTGTTCTCTATTCTTTCACTGGGGTTGCCCTTCAAAATACTGTATGTTTCTTGATCACTTAACTGTCTTAAAACCTCATTGTTGTATTTGATGGTATCCATTACAACAACCCCTCCCCCTTTATCTGTTGGTTTGATGGTAATATCTGTATTATTTTCCAATTTCTCTAATGCCAGTTTTTCTTTGGTGGTCAAATTTGGTTTTTTGTCGGCCCGGTAAGACAATTTTTCTAAATCTGCACATACCATTTTGTTAAAACTCTCTACTAAGCAACCTCTACTGAAAGTAGGATTAAAAGTGGATCTTGGTCTAAAGGTGTTAAGTTGACTGCTTGTGTCAATTTTCTGACCCACAAAATACTTTTTGAGTGATAGATTACGTACATATTTCTGGATATCTATATAAGTCTCAAACTTATTTAATTTGTTTTTTGGAGCAAATTTCAGTCCCTTTTTCAGGACTGATGTCTCATCCGTACTTAAAGGGTGTTGACTGAGATTAAATATTTTAATGTCTGGGCTTTCTTCTGTTATATTTTTGGCTTCTCCTGAATGGTCCTCTCCAACAGATTTTTTTCCCCCTTTACCTCTTTTCCCTCTACGTGTTTTTTTGATCTTTTTATATCCTACCAATTCCTCCTTCTCCCTCTCCTGTCTAAAAAATGTTCCTTACCCAATGCCTCATATCTATTGTAGGTGGGTATGGCTTCCCTCTCTCTTGTTTTGTATGGAGTTTGAAAATTCTCCCGAGTCATCCTCTCTTCATTGTAATTATTGTACCTCCCGGGTTGTCTCCAATTCTCCCGATATCTATAATTTTGTCTATTGGTTGTAACCCATGATTTTTTATTATTCCACCTATGATTCTGTTCATTATGGTGTCTAGGGTATTTATCTCTATTGTGCTCTTTATACTCTCTGTCTCTTTCTCTTTCTGGATGATTTTCGGTCCTCGTTCTTGGTGTTTTATGTCTATATGTTCTTACTGGAGTGCCATCTCCATAGTCACTCAGAACTTCATCATCTTTTGTTTCCCTTACATCCTCTCTATCTTCCTCTATGGTCTCTGCTTTGTCCCTGATGTACTTTTTCTGTTTTCTAAATATGAGCTCTTTTTCTTTAATGACCACTCTTGCTTCCATTTCCTTTTCTAACTCATGACATTCTTTTGATTTTCTAAATGGTTCTATCAGTAAAGTTAGATCTGTTATTTCTTTTTCCAATTCTACAAGTGATCTTTTTCTTTCCTTCACTATTAGATTCATTAATGAGATGGAACAGGATTCTAGAATGATATCCCATTCTTTACAAAAATCTGCAGTTTCATTGTTAGAAGCGGACTGTTTTTTAATTTTTAGTCCTCTTGGTATGAGCTTCTCTGATATATATTTTTCTAGCGTTACCGCTTCCCACCATACTTTACTCTCTCTAATAAGGACTTTTTCTAATTTTTTCATTATAGTGTCCAGATCTTCATCTGCCAATTCTACTATGTGTGATCTCTGTGATGTATTGGCTGAGCTTTCAAAATTGTCAAATAATGACTTGATGAGAATGGAGAATGTAAAAAGGTTTTATAACGGAGTTAAATTGTTGATTGTAAGTGTATTAATGAGTGTAAGACCGCCCACCTACTTGTGATTGGTCAGTAGTGGTATAAATATAGAAGGCCTAACAACCACCAGTACACCTTGAAAAAGACTCTATGTTGAAACGCGTTGGTGGATTAAGGCAGAGACTGATACGGCGTGGAACCTTAAAAGGCGGAACAGCTGGACCGTGGAGGAGTTACGCCCGGGATTAACCCTTCCATGTGCAACACATGCCTTGTATAGGCCCACTCTGGTACGCAGTTACTCTGTATGGTGGTGGATAACTTGTTCATTGTTACTACATGAATTTTAAAAAGTTTTAGAATAAATGAAAAAACTGTTTTACGCTATGAGAGGCGTCTTTTTCTGATCTCATTTGAGGTATCTGGGACGTCTATGTAAGAAGATATCAGAGTATGACATTGCAGTGTGCAGGGGCACAGACAGTATGACATTGCAGTGTGCAGGGGCACAGACAGTATGACATTGCAGTGTGCAGGGGCACAGACAGTATGACATTGCAGTGTGCAGGGGCACAGACAGTATGACATTGCAGTGTGCAGGGGCACAGACAGTATGACATTGCAGTGTGCAGGGGCACAGACAGTATGACATTGCAGTGTGCAGGGGCACAGACAGTATGACATTGCAGTGTGCAGGGGCACAGACAGTATGACATTGCAGTGTGCAGGGGCACAGACAGTATGACATTGCAGTGTGCAGGGGCACAGACAGTATGACATTGCAGTGTGCAGGGGCACAGACAGTATGACATTGCAGTGTGCAGGGGCACAGACAGTATGACATTGCAGTGTGCAGGGGCACAGACAGTATGACATTGCAGTGTGCAGGGGCACAGACAGTATGACATTGCAGTGTGCAGGGGCACAGACAGTATGACATTGCAGTGTGCAGGGGCACAGACAGTATGACATTGCAGTGTGCAGGGGCACAGACAGTATGACATTGCAGTGTGCAGGGGCACAGACAGTATGACATTGCAGTGTGCAGGGGCACAGACAGTATGACACTGCAGTGTGCAGGGGCACAGACAGTATGACATTGCAGTGTGCAGGGGCACAGACAGTATGACATTGCAGTGTGCAGGGGCACAGACAGTATGACATTGCAGTGTGCAGGGGCACAGACAGTATGACATTGCAGTGTGCAGGGGCACAGACAGTATGACATTGCAGTGTGCAGGGGCACAGACAGTATGACATTGCAGTGTGCAGGGGCACAGACAGTATGACATTGCAGCTTGCAGGGGCACAGACAGTATGACATTGCAGCTTGCAGGGGCACAGACCGTATGACATCGCAGCTTGCAGCCGCACAGACCGTATGACATCGCAGTGTGTGGGGGCACAGACAGTATGACGTTACATGGTGTGCGGGGGCACAGACAGTATGACACTGCACAGTGTGCAGGGGCACAGACAGGAGTTAGCTATGGATAGGATGTAATGGTAACTTGGACAGTCCTATGTGTAGTTACGAGTACTTCAGCGGACACTATATTAGTGTTCATTCTAGCACCCTGAACCTTTCAAAACCGGTAAACCATTTCTCTTTTCTGCCTGGGGCGTTGCTCCCCGTTTTGGTGCCTCTAGCACAGAGTTACAGATCAGAGAGACACTCCAGGCTGGAAAGAGGAACTGCACACGTTTTCGAAAGGTGAAGGGTGCTAGAATGAACACTGCTCTATGGGGCAGCCAGTAATCCTGACATCACTCACATTCCCCAGCACAGAGTGTCAGGACCGGGATGTGCAATGCTACCAGTCAGACATGAATATATCGCATAGTATCTGCTGATCATCAGAACAGGCCAGATCTACGTGGGAGGAGGACACATCTCCACACTTCACATCTCTCCCACACATCTACAGAGCAGTCTGGAAACCCATCATCCTGTACGTAAACACCTGAGAACCGACACCTCCTCCACTACATGTGCTGAGGATGGGGGCATAAAGAAAGCCGGGGGGGGGAATGGCAGAGCAGATGCAGTAATGGTGGCTGGTGTGTAATTAGGGTATAGGAACGCTTCAAACAGGATTATGCAGGGTCTTCCGCATTTTCCGTTGTATCCGGCTCCGAGCAAGTCACATACCCTCCAGGGGTACGGCAGGTGTACTTACACCAGGCATGCCCAAACTGCGGCCCTCCAGCTGTTGTGAAACTACATATCCCAGAATGCCCTGACACAGTATTGCTGTCAGAGAATGCTAAAGCTGTGTCAGGGCATGATGGGATGTGTAGTTTATCAACAGCAGGAGGGCCGCAGTTTGGACATGCCTGACTTACACCCACAACCATGTCAGAAGATTTTTTTTTTTACATTTTAATAGCAAAAACACATTATCTTTTGGATTTTAAACGTAACAAATGCCCTCTAATATACAGCTGGTATGATATTCCGTCTCATATACAAATGGAATATGCCCCAAAAATGTTTATAAATACGCCTGCGTAGTGCTATAGTATTGGCACAGAAGAAACCGCCTATCAACTTTGGCGGTGAATCTGCAATCAGCCAATCAGAAGCAGCTAGCACTGGTGAGCTTGTTGCTACTCCCGGGCGTATCTGTGCCTCCGTGGGGTCTGCCTGTTTCCAATGACTGTACTCTGCCTGCATCTGGATGCACCGTTGCATTCCCAGCATAAGGCAGAATGCGCATCAGATTTGTATACGGATGAAAGCGAGCACTTTTTTTGTGGTTATGCGCGGTACACATTTTCATTACGCTAAGCAAACCAAAATATGCACAACTTGCTCAGCACCGAGCCTTAAAACTTGGAAGATCCTCCATAGATGCTCCTGTGACCGTCAGCTTTGCTGGGTTCCAAAACAAGGCGTTGCAGTACCCGGGAATCACCAGCAGGGTGCATTCTGAGTCTTCACCAGAGCTCAAAAAACAGGAGAATGTTGCATTTAAGGCTGTTGTATAAAAAGTGGAAAGTGGCAGGCAATAACACAGTGCCCGGAGCAATTTATTTTGTACTTATCACATAATAAAGGTCCCAATGAGACTGCAGCACAATACGGCATGTTTCACCGGTAAGATCTCAGATATCATTTACATTTCTTACTTATTGCTCATTCCGGATTGTGTTACTTGTACATTGTATTCTGAGCATTACAGGGCGAGAGGGACTGTGGAGATTTGCAGCTGAACACAAAGCAGTCACGTACAAGGCTGCCATTAATCTGGAGGGCAATGTGGGGACATTATGTTCTGCATATATTCATCAGGAATTCTAATTATACTGAAAATGGTTTTAGAGAATTTGCCACGGCGAGGGGCACGGGTGTAAGACGTTCTCTGCGCCAGATCCACACTCTGACCTGCGCTGAAGAGTCCTAACAAGTGTGAAATAGAGTCTGTGTCCACACTGGGGGCCTAATTCAGAGTTAATCGCAGCAGCAAATTTGTTAGCAGTTGGGCAAAACCATGTGCACTGCAGGGGAGGCAGATGTAACATGTGCAGAGAGAGTTAGATTTGGGTGGAGTGTGTTCAAACTGAAATCTAAATTGCAGTGTAAAAATAAAGCAACCAGTATTTACCCTGCACAGAAATATAACCCACCCAAATCTAACTCTCTCTGCACATGTTACATCTGCCCCACCTGCAGTGCAGCATGGTTCTGCCCATCTGCTAACAAATTAGCTGCGATCCAATCTGAATTGCCCCCTAGATCAGGGCAGCATGTCGGCGTAATAATTAGTTGCAGCCTCACAGCATTGAAATCCTTAGGGTCCTATGCCTCCAAGGCCCCATCTGTGTAGAGTTTGTATGTTCTCCCCATGTTTAAATGGCTTCTGGTGCAGGGACTGATGTGAATGTACAGCGCTGCAGAATGTGTGCACTATATAACAGCCCATTTCATGCGGGGCTGGGACGCAATGTCTCGCCATGTGAATGTCCTATAAAAGTCTAGTCTCCTGAATTATTTCCATTAACGTTATGGGCTGTGTGCAGCGTATCGAGATTAAACACGTTAATGTCTCTTTGTGGTTGCATCTGATAGCACTGCAGTGACTTCTCTTTAATGTCAAGAAATCCTTTATGACAGGGGAAAAAAACAACCAGTCACACAGTTAGCACAGCTCCAAGTGCCTAATGTGGTCTGCACTACAAAGGGTTAATGTTTTCTGTATCCAACATCCAGCCTCTCCCCCGCTGCTCCCTATAGTGAGCTGGACACTCTTGTGATTGTGTAATGAAGCGAACGGGGTTCAGACAGAATTTCAAAGCCCCCTGGCCAAGCCAGCAGCCGTGGCCCGAGGGTCGCTGGGGGGGGGGGGGGGGGGGGGGGAGATTTGAGTCCAGGTGTGGCCCCTGTACAAGCCTTTCCCGAGGAATTAAGCATTCTGGGAGAGGGAACTATTTGCATCCGTGTCTCACATACAGGACTATAAACTACAATTGTATGCGGCCACCTAGAACCGTTATTTCGCTATAGTTGTGGGACAGAACAATGCGGCTCCCATGCAGCCTCGCGGAGGACCGCAGGAAGAAAAAGTCAGAAACCCAACAATAAAACTTTTTGTAAAGTTGAAAACTTATTTTACCCACTAGAATAAAGCACACCTGTGAAATACAATGAAAGCAACAATAAAATGGCTTTGTGCGAGATTAGGCAGGACGGGAACGGCACACTCACCGGGCTCTTGAGGATCTGAGTCACTCTCTTTTTCTGCTCCATCATGTTGAAGTCCTGACGGAGATCCGGGGACATGTTTCTCTCCCGGAGGTAGCCTGGGTCGTTTTCATCGATGCGGTCGAAGTAGCGCTCTTTGTGAGGCATGCTGGGAGGGGGAGGGGAAGTGATCACCCCCTGGCTGGCACCGGAACTCATGGCTCAGTCACAGCGGAGCAGGGTCTCACCTAGAGAGAGAGAGAGAGAGAGAGAGAGAGAGAGAGAGAGAGAGAGAGTAAATTGCTGGGTCAGTATGGCTGCCGTTACAGACATTTACACTTTAGAAATTTTCATATTTTACGGTTAACATATATCCAAAATTCACCAGAATCCTTGGCTTTAAAATTCTTCAAAACCCCTTGTAATAATATTGGGGACAATTTATCCTTATACTCAGAGCCGTAGCAGGTGATTGGAATACACCGGTGTGATATATGCATGTTATCAGGCCACCTGAGGTCACACAGATACCTGGAGATGACACGTCAAGTGTCTGCTGAGGGAAAGACTGCCCTGTACATCCCAGCGGACAGATGGTGCACGCCGCCCAACACCCCCCCCCCACCCTCATCCCGCGCCCGAGAATTGTTTTGAAACCTGAGAGGGTCACATGGCAAAGACGAGGGATTAACTGACAAGGAGCAATTTCTGACGTGTACACGACACACATAACCAGTCCCTTGTGTACACAGCTCCCACAGTCTGACTAATACAGTCTGGCTTTGTGTGTGTGTGTGTGTGTGCGTGTGCGTGTACACAATCCCTTCCCCGTGTCTACAACAGATCTGTCTGGCTTCAAACACCTGCAAACTGCTGAAAATGTCATTTACACACACCGAGGACCAGCCACACTGCAGACTGGTTCCAATGTAGCCACTGCCAGTGTCACATTAATGCCATCATTGCGCCACCCCCTTGCCGAGCCCTGTCTTGTGTAGACCTTTCCAGTGCACAACACATCAGCCAGAGGCACACATGCAGACTCTCTCCCCAGTTGGATGGGAGTGTATTCTGGTTCTTGTAGTGCCACAGTATTCCCAACCTGGGTACAAACTATAACCGCCCATCCCAGCATCTCTAGTTTAGCAGTCAGCTAGATCACAACCAGAGAAACTACTGAGACTGGAAGCCACAGTGGGACTTATAGTTTGGGGGCTGCTAACGAGCCACGGCCTGCTGGGCTGGGAAGCTAACAGTTAACAGCGGGAGGAAGACCACTTATGCGCAGATGGTGCCAGAACAATGAAGAGGAAATGGACAAGAAAAGTAAACAATCTAAAGAAGAGGGGAAGAAAGTGGGAACTGGGCATGGGAAGCGGGAAGACCCCGAGACGGGAATGTTGCTCATCCAGAGACGAGAGAATCAAAGTTCTGCAGCCAGAAGTTACATAACGTCGGGGGTGGGGGGGATGGAAACTTGGTGACGACACTAGAAAGAAACTTAAAGGAAAAAGTTTTGGATGACCCCAGCATGTCTTATATGAAGTAAAGAGTAGTGTTCTAGGCGCCTCATGTGGCCTGCCCGTTATTAGCATGAATGTATATAGTACAGGACTGGGTAATAATACAGACAAAGCGGCAGGAGGGCGCTGCTCACACTCTTACACTCTACAGAGACATAAGAATAAGTGCCACTGACTGCAATGAGAAGAGAGGGTAACATGTGCCGTGGGACTCTCAGTGCGTCTTTGTAGCCAGGCCAGCAACTTCCCACCGTCTCCTGCATGTTATACGGCGTTATAGACACAGGTAACAAATAGGTGTCAAGAGCTGATCGGCGCCAATGTCTAACAATCACAGGTGAGGTCACTAATGTGGCAGAATAACAACGCAGAGTGACTCATCAGACCTGACAGGCCGCTTACCTTATTTATGTCAGATTACTAAAAATAATACGATAATTGTTGCAGTGTAACATTATGTCATTTTCTATTTACTATATATTTTACCCAAAATTAGATTCAGGGTCCAACGTGGAGACTGCAACCCCATATCCCCCCTTCCACAATTGTACTGCAATGTATATGCCCAACACAATGCAGCTGGATGGTTGGGGGTCAAATGCCAGAGGTCAAAATACCGACTGCAGCATCCCGATTGTTAGACTCCCAATAGGGGTCGGAAAACAAATGTAACTAAACTTCCGTAACCCTAACACCCTCCCTTCCCGCAACCTAACCCTCACCCAACTAAACCTCCGTAACCCTAACACCCTCCCTTCCCGCAACCTAACCCACACCCAATGGCTTAAACCTACCCCTCAACTCACAGTCTAACACTAACCCCCCCCCGACCGGATCCCGACCGGACTATGAGACATAATTGCACTGGCAGCAGGCGCCACAGATCAGAGATTGCGCACGCTGCGCACATTAGGAGCGTGCACAAGTGATACCAACGCCTTTTTGTGGCTCCAATTAATTTAGACAACTTAGTGGGAGAGGTACTAAGTAGTGTAAGGAGTGCAGTTGACTAGTGTAAAGTTGCCCGTAGCAACCATTTAGCCGCTTTCATTTTATATATGAACGTACTTAATAAATGCTACCTCCAAGTTCATTGATTGCAATGGTCAATTTTTCCACCGATCCTCTTCTCCCCTGCCTGATACATCTTCTCTTATGGCCAGTGCTGGTAGCCCTAGTGCGTTTGGAATCCCGGCGTTTGGGATGCTGGCGGTTATGCGACCGATGCTGGAGACCAGCGCCGGAAAATAGACAGCCGACATCCTGAAAATATCAGGGTTCCTGTTAAGGTTAGGGCCCGGAGGGTTAGGCACTAACCTCATCTCCTTCGAACCTCGGGTGCCTCCCTCAACTCCCTCCTCTGCCCACCCCTACCTAGTCTCACCACCTCACTCTCTGCTCCTGACTTTGCCACTTACTTCACTTCCAAAATTGACTCCATACGTCAGGACAGCACATCCCACCAGACTGTCAACAACCAGCCAGTTCCTCTCCCTTACCACCCCTGACATCTTTCTCCCATGTATCTGGTGAGGAAGTCATGGCCCTCAACCGTTCCACTCCCTATACATATTGCCACCAACCGCCTTACCGCCTTTCTTTCTTTCCTCCCACTCCCTCCTTGACCCATTCCAGTCTGGCTTCTGTCCTCTCCACTGAAACTGCCCTCACAAAAACGTCTGCAATGATCTCCTTTCTACTAAATCCAAGGGCCACTACTCTGCTTATTCTCCTTGACTTATCTGCTGGTTTTGACACTGCGGACCATCCTATTCTTCTGCAAATTCTTCCCACTCCCTTGGTCTGCATGATACTGCCCTCTCCTGGCTGTCCTTCTACCTCTCGGACTGTTCCTTTTCTGTCTCCTCATCACTCCACCTCCATCCCCCCCACACACACACTTCCACAAACTGTAGGAGTACCCCAAGACTCTGTTCTTGGTCCTCCCCTATTCTCTCTCTATACGTCCTCTTTAGGTGAACTCATTACCTCTTGACTTCCAATATCATCTCTATGCTCATGATACTCAAATCTACCTTTCCTCCCCTGATCTCTCCCCAGCTCTCCTCACTCGTATGTCCAACTGTCTCTCTGCTACCTCTTCCTGGATGTCCCAGCGCTTTCTTAAACTTCACATGAGACTGAGCGGATCATCTTCCCTCCCTCCCGCATAACCTCACCTCCCACAATCTCATTATCCATTGATGGCACTACTATCTCCTCTAGCCCCCAAGTACGCTGTCTTGAAGTAATCCTGGACTCCTCCCTCTCCTTAACACCACACATTCAGCACCTCTCACAAACCTGCCATTTCCATCTCAAAAATATTTCAAGGATCAGACCCTCTCTCACCTGGGATGCTACAAAGACTCTTATCCGCTCCCTGGTCATCTCCAGACAAGCTTCTCACACCCGCATAAAAGTCCTCACCCAGTCCTCTCCCATTTACATCTCTGACCTTCTCTCCCTTTATACTCCTGACAGGCCACTTCGGTCTGCTAATGCATGTCGCCTTTTCCTGCCTACTGATTACCTCCTCCCACTCCTACCTCCAAGATTTCTCACGTGCTGCTCCCTTTCTCTGGAATTCTCTACCTCTCCCCCTCAGACTCTCCACAAAACTTCAAACGCGCCCTCAAGACCCGCTTATTCACCAAACCCAGCTGTTTCTCATCCTAAGCCCTCTGTACCATGCTCAATTTCTACCCCATCTGTCACCCCTGTCTGTCTGCCCCTCCTTTTTAGAATGTAAGCTATCCTCATGTGCTTTTCCATCTCTGACAACTTCTTTTCAATACTCCCTTCGACGGCACTAAATCCCCCAGTTTTCTGCCACCCTGATACTTATTTCAGTGTCATCTGCTGACGCAGCTATGACTATATACCCTGTACTTGTCCTATATTGTCTTGAATCGTAAGTCCATGTTCTCTTGTTTTGCTTATTTGTCCACGTACTCTGTAATTGGGCGCTGCAGATCCCATGTGGCGCCACATAAATAAAGGATAATAATAATAGGGGTTGCCAGTTGCAGCTTTTCCAGGAGACCTCACACATACACACATACCTCCTCCCCGGTGATCAGTCCAGGCTGTAGCACTATGGATGGTTAATAAATTTTTTTGTTTTTCTTTATGCCCCTCCATCCCAAGTAAAATATATTATGATCACATGGAAGACATGTGTTATAACTATGGGGAAAACAAAACAGATGTAAGAGCTCTGTGACCTTTGTCCGCGGATTGGAATTATATTGGGTGGGTGCGCAGGGGGGGGGACGGGGACTTGGGACAGATAAGACGTAATTATAGAAGGGAGCCTGGGGGTCGGCATCCTGAGATGAATGGCGATTTGTCCTTGAGAGGCGGAACTGTTGCCCCTGGCAGTTTATGCTGTGATACAAACTGTACCATATAAATAGTTACAATGTTACAAGACCAGACAAACACAAATCACCCACAAAGTAACCGAGGGCGACCAACTCTGCTTTCTCTGGATTTCAGATCTGACTGGTGGTTACGTCTGGAATAAGCCTACAGAGTGGAACCCGTCACCTACATACAGGACTTGTTGAATGAACCAAAATTCATTACAATGCGCCTTAGTAATTCACTGCCGCGTATAATCATTACTATAGCGATGTCATCAGGGTATTACACTCCCACCTGTAGAGAGGCATTCGCATACAGCCAGGATGCGGCTTATTATGCCAGGTATTGTGTTACCTTGCTGTTAGGCCCACGCCTAGCTTCAGTAATAAACGCAGACATACTGAAGGCATTTCTAACCTACCTACCTGTGAGCTGGAAATTTCAGCTAACATACATCAAAGTGAGCAGATATGTGTAAATGGTATTTTACATCAGAAAACATTAGGCTAATCAATGAGAGGGATACAAATGTATAAGAATTTGCTTGGCATGGTGTATAGTACTACTGTGTCACAGCAGAGCAAGAGAGTTCAATTCACAGTTATTGCCATGTTTATGTGGAGTTTGTATCTTCTCCCATTATTTATGTGGGTTTCCCCTGGGCACTCCGGTTTCCTCCCACATGCCAGAAACATAATGGTAGATTAATTTGCAGCTGACAAGGAAATTTACCCTAATGTTTATGTGCATCAATGTGATAGGGAATAGATTGTAAGCTTAGGGACGGGTGTGAAATATTCTCTGTAAGGCGCAGCATAATACAAGTGCACATTATATAAATAATGTAATAATAATGAAGTCTTCTAGATAGCTCTGAATATTCTTGAGCACTAATGAGAGTGTGAACGAATACAGGCAGGTGCATGCCCAATGGGCTCTAGAGAAGCATCCTGGGACATCACCATGCCGTCAGCTTGCTGGACATTGGCTCTGGGAGATCACATGACACCCGTTTTGCAATGATCACGACTGCCCTTGCCAGCAATGAATTTAAACCATGGCACAGGAGCAGACTGGACAGCAGTCTCCTTCCTAAAACCTGGAATGGGCAAGATCTAGAACACCAAGAAAAGAACGGTTCCGGTATGAATGGTCGACCATGTTATGGTCGACAGTTATTAGGTCGACCACTATTGGTCAACATTGACATGGTCGACACATGAAAATGGTCGACGCATGAAAGGTCAACACATGAAAAGGTCGACATGAGTTTAACTTTTTTGGTGTCGGTTTTTGCGTAAAGTGACTGGGAACCCCAATTAGTGCACCGCGTCCCCTCGCATGGCTCGCTTCGCTCGCCATGCTTCGGGCATGGTGCCTTTGCTTCGCTCGGCACAGATTACCGTTCCAATCGTAGTCCACGTGGATCGTAAAGTATGGAAAAGTTCCCCAAAAGGAAAAAAAAGTTTAAAAACTCATGTCGACCTTTTCATGTGTCGACCATGTGTCCATGTCGACCATGTCAATGTCGACCAATAGTGGTCGACCTAATGACTGTCGACCATAACATGGTCGACCATGTGAACAGATACCGAAAAGAACAGTAGAACGGGATCCGGTCTGAAGATCGACAGTGTCTATGTCGACAATGTTTAGGTCGACCACTATAGATCGACATGAATGGAAGGTCGACAGGTCTAAAGGTCGACATGTGCTAGGTCGACAGGTCTAAAGGTCGACATGAGTTTTTCACATTTTTTTTCTTTTTTTGAATTTTTTCATACTTAACGATCCACGTGGACTACGATTGGAACGGTAAAGTGTGCCGAGCGAAGCGGTAGCGGAGCGAAGGCACCATGCCCGAAGCTCGCGAGCCATGCGAGGGGACGCGGTGCACTAATTTGGGATCCTGGTCACCCTACGAAGAAAACGACACCAAAAAAAAAAATCCTCATGTCGACCTTTACACCTGTCGACCTAGCACATGTCGACCTAGAAACCCTGTCGACCTTCCATCCATGTCGACCTAGTGACTGTCGACCTATAGTGGTCGACCTAAACATAGTCGACCTAGACACTGTTGATTTGATGAACCACACCCAAGTAGAACGCAGTGACAACATCTGGCCGCCACACTGCAGAGTTTCAATCAGTGAAAAAGATATAAATAATTCACTTTTTCAGTACAATCCTAATGTGCTCACCGCTATGTGACGCTTTACTGAAGGTGCCTGGGCGGCAACACGACTCGTTATCTGGCCAATCATTAATGATGGCGCGCGTGCCCCAGATTCTGCACACCAGAACTTTGGTACGTGCTGGGAAAGCATGTTCCCTTCGTTGACCCCTTCAGATTTTAATTAGAGGGGAAAAAAATCAAAGGCGCCCTAATTATCGGGAACAGGGCGAGCGGAGTCACGTGTCTGCTGTAACCTTTCTGACAGGCGACATGTGCCTGTGTGTTGGCTGAGGCCGTTTCTATGGAAGGCTGCGTAGAACACGACTCGCGCCCAGACACAAGAGACAGACATTTCTTTGTGGAAGAAGAGAAGAAGAGGGACATGGAAGCATCGCTGCTTGTACCAGTCACTGGAGGAGCCATGAAGTCATGTTCCAGCAATTCCCAGCACGATTAACCCTTCCTCCATAGGTGCAAACAGGATTATCGCTTACAAGGGTTAGGATGTGCTAAACACAGGTCCTCCCGCACCTTTCACCAAGCACGCTGCTTTACACTTTTTGGCTTTGTGCTGTGCTTTTCAGTAACGCTTTAATATCAGCCACAGTTTCTGATAAAAGGAAGGTGGGAACCTTCCAATACATGAAATTCATCAGAAGGCAAGGGGGGGGGTCATTTCGAGTTGATTGCACGTAGCAACTTTTTGCTGCTCGTGCGATCAACTAGACGCCGCCTATGGGGGAGTGTATTTTAGCATAGCAAGGCTGCGATCGCGCTATGCTAAAAAAGTTATGTGCAGAACACGACCAGCCCTGCAGTTACTTACCCTGTACGATGGATCCAGCGATGAAGGTCCCGGAATTGATGTCAGGAACGCCTCCCCGCAATAATCTTCTTGCGATCGCGCTAGTGATCACTTTCTTCTGGTCGTTGCCCGGCGACAGGAAGCACGTGCGCATTGCGGGCGCCACGCAGCCGCAGTCCCGACCCGCACGCACCGCTGCGTGCAAACGGGTCGGAATGACCCCCCTGGTTAGCACTGTAATATGCTGGAATTTTGTTCCAGAGCTGAACCCATTTGTCATTTAGCAGTCAGGTTCATTTTTTTTACTTTAATTGGGACAGTGTGTTAGGCTGGCCTCATCCCGTGTGTTAAAGCTGTATCCTTTATTCTATATTGCCTTGTCTACATGAAGCCAGCCCATTCCTAGGTAGCTATGAATATTCATGAGAAATGAGTGGGAAGAGCCCGTGCACCCTGAGAAACATCATGTGACATCAACAAACTTGTCAGGTGGCAGGCCATTGGCTCTGAGCAATCACATGACACCAGTGTCACAGGAACTTTTGCCAGCACCAACAACTAATGTAAATGATATGTATAACATGTAGGACACAAAGGGAGGGGTAGACTTGTTGCCTTTTCAATTGCAATTAGACTAAGGGGTCTATTTACTAAGCCTTGGATGTAGATAAAGTTGCTGGAGATATAAAGTACCAGACAATCGGCTCCTAACTGCCATACCACAGGCTGTGTTTGAAAAATTGTAACGCAACAGGACAGGAACACGTTATAGGTTACCGGAGTCCCAAAACAGTGCATCGCAGATCATGGAGAATATTTACACCAGTGTAAAGAGGAAAAAGACAACATTTAAGGGTCCCTTAATTCTATATAAGCTGAGCATACTGGGGTACGTGAGCCAAGATTAATGTACAACTGCAAATGAGGAAAAATAAATAATTATAAAGTTATGCGTTGAGTTATTATCAGTTACATATCCCGGCGGTAATCCGCTCAGCCAGGGGTTACACACCTTCATTACCAAATTTACCCTGGAAACAGTCACTGTTGTGCCATAAACAGCGCAGAATGACAAGAAAGGGTTACACGGAACGTCTGCCGCCAGCTGGCTGTGGTTACAGGGACTGAGCCCTTACAGGGATTTAGGAGGGCTGACATCACCTCCATAAGATTACATAACCTGGCAAGCTGAACGCCAGCCAGACAGACGACTCCTATCGCCCCTATATACAAGCGGCCCCCCAGGACAGGAGGGAAGAGGTATTTCCGGTGTCCGCCGAGTATCCGTGGTGTGCAATTTTATCAGCTGAAATGGAATATATATATATATAAATAAATAATAATTACATATTATATCCCCAGCACAGGATTGACGGGCTCAGGGGTGATCAGAGCAATAGCAAAGTCTGTAAAGTGCTCATAGGGGTATATTCAATTGAAGTCGGATCCATTCCGACATTCATTTGTCGGAATGGATCCGACCTGGGCTATTCAATTACATCTCAATTCGACTTTTAAAAAAGTCGAATTGAGATGCGGGGGGCGAGGGGGGGGGGGGGGGGGGGGAGAGCTGCCGGCAGACTGGGGAGAGCAGCGCTACAGCAGCGGTACTATATAGCCGCTGCTGTAGCGCTAATTCCCCGTCTGCCAGCAGCTCTCCCCCGTCTCCCTGCCTCACAGCTGCCGCTCACGGCAGCGTCCACACGGCTCCAGCTAGCGAGGTCTCGCTTGCTGGAGCCGGGTGGACGCTGCTGTGAGCGGCAGTGGCTGTGACATCCTCTGGCGCTGCTCTCCCCGACTCCGGCGCTACTCTTCCCATCTCACTTGACTTTTTTTTAAAGTCGAATTGAGATGGTTGAAAAGGGGGCCAAAACCTGTCAGTTTTGGACCCGTTTTCGACACAAGCACGCGGATCGGAAGCTATGCCGGCGATCCACGTGCTTTTCGACAAGTCGAATTCCTGAACTAGTCGAAAAATTTGGGGTTAGATTGAATAGGTCGGAACCCCTTCCGACCTAAAAAAGTTGAAAACTGACGTCTTTTCGAAAGACAGCAGCTTTTGACTTCAATTGAATATACCCCATAGACCCCCCAAAAAAGTAGGGCCAATACATAGCCAATCAATTCCCTGGAAGCCACTGACATCACTGCGGCATGAGGTGAGTTCATGAGTTCATAGAGATCTTACAGAAATAATGAATTCAGGCCAGAAATGGAATAGCCGCCAGCACAGTACACAGATGGTGGTGGGGTGTGGTCCAATTTAATACATTAACAAGGGCTCATATCTCAATGTGGTAACAATACGCAGCCACACAGGTATGCACGCAGACACCGGGGCAGAAACGCACACCTACCGTATTACCGATGTAACCCCCCCTCCCCCTCCCACAGCATGCACTGGACGGTTCCTAGGATAGGTTACGCAAAGGACATGTACAATCTACTTGGCAGGCAGGCACAGTCCATCAGTGGGACAACGAATAAAGTCACAATATTATTCCATTATTACAAACAGCTGGAGAATCACAAATCTTAATGGAGAGAACGCCTGAAAGTCCCCCGGACAAAAGGGAACTGTGCAGTAACTATCTCAGGGCATTAAAGGGCCGACGCGCTAGCTTATACTGTGCTGTAATACCAGACACTCCCTATGTCCTCTACAGATCTGACCGCTAGCACTACCTGTGTGAGGGCACAATACCTCTACCTCCCATGAGAACGCCTCCCAAAATACACCCCAGCTGCCTGGGAACACCACAGGTACTTCTCATTCTAAGATAACACTTCATAAGATATCCCAATATCACCACGGATACAACCATATCACAAATGGGTCTGGAACTCCAGGTCGACACCATAAAGGTCGACACACGAAATATGTTGACGGACAAAAGTTCGACATGAAAATGGTCGACATGAGTTTATGTTTTTTTTTTTTGGTGTTGTTTTCTTCGTAGAGTGACTGGGAAACCCAATTAGTGCACCGTGCTTCGAGCAAGGTCACCTATCCCATCACCCACAGATAGGCTGCCTGTGCAATGTAATCCAGTCACACACAGATCCCATCACCCACAGATAGGCTGCCTGTGCAATGTAATCCACTCACACACAGATCCCATCACCCACAGATAGGCTGCCTGTGCAATGTAATCCACTCACACACAGATCCCATCACCCACAGATAGGCTGCCTGTGCAATCTAATCCACTCACACACAGATCCCATCACCCACAGATAGGCTGCCTGTGCAATGTAATCCACTCACACACAGATCCCATCACCCATAGATAGGCTGCCTGTGCAATGTAATCCACTCACACACAGATCCCATCACCCATAGATAGGCTGCCTGTGCAATGTAATCCACTCACACACAGATCCCATCACCCATAGATAGGCTGCCTGTGCAATCTAATCCACTCACACACAGATCCCATCACCCACAGATAGGCTGCCTGTGCAATCTAATCCACTCACACACAGATCCCATCACCCACAGATAGGCTGCCTGTGCAATCTAATCCACTCACACACAGATCCCATCACCCACAGATAGGCTGCCTGTGCAATATAATCCACTCACACACAGATCCCATCACCCACAGATAGCCTGCCTGTACAATCTAATCCACTCACACACAGATCCCATCACCCACAGATAGGCTGCCTGTGCAATCTAATCCACTCACACACAGATCCCATCACCCACAGATAGGCTGCCTGTACAATCTAATCCACTCACACACAGATCCCATCACCCACAGATAGGCTGCCTGTACAATCTAATCCACTCACACACAGATCCCATCACCCACAGATAGGCTGCCTGTGCAATGTAATCCACTCACACACAGATCCCATCACCCACAGATAGGCTGCCTGTGCAATGTAATCCACTCACACACAGATCCCATCACCCACAGACAGGCTGCCTGTACAATCTAATCCACTCACACACAGATCCCATCACCCATAGATAGGCTGCCTGTGCAATGTAATCCACTCACACACAGATCCCATCACCCATAGATAGGCTGCCTGTGCAATGTAATCCAGTCACACACAGATCCCATCACCCACAGATAGGCTGCCTGTGCAATGTAATCCAGTCACACACAGATCCCATCACCCACAGATAGGCTGCCTGTGCAATGTAATCCACTCACACACAGATCCCATCACCCACAGATAGGCTGCCTGTGCAATGTAATCCAGTCACACACAGATCCCATCACCCACATATAGGCTGCCTGTGCAATGTAATCCAGTCACACACAGATCCCATCACCCACAGATAGGCTGCCTGTGCAATGTAATCCAGTCACACACAGATCCCATCACCCACAGATAGGCTGCCTGTGCAATGTAATCCACTCACACACAGATCCCATCATCCATAGATAAGCTGCCTGTGCAATGTAATCCACTCACACACAGATCCCATCACCCACAGATAGGCTGCCTGTGCAATATAATCCACTCACACACAGATCCCATCACCCATAGATAGGCTGCCTGTGCAATATAATCCACTCACACACAGATCCCATCACCCACATATAGGCTGCCTGTGCAATGTAATCCAGTCACACACAGATCCCATCACCCACAGATAGGCTGCCTGTGCAATGTAATCCAGTCACACACAGATCCCATCACCCACAGATAGGCTGCCTGTGCAATGTAATCCAGTCACACACAGATCCCATCACTCACAGATAGGCTGCCTGTGCAATGTAATCCACTCACACACAGATCCCATCACCCACAGATAGGCTGCCTGTACAATGTAATCCACTCACACACAGATCCCATCACCACAGATAGGCTGCCTGTGCAATCTAATCCACTCACACACAGATCCCATCACCCACAGATAGGCTGCCTGTGCAATCTAATCCACTCACACACAGATCCCATCACCCACAGATAGGCTGCCTGTGCAATCTAATCCACTCACACACAGATCCCATCACCCATAGATAGGCTGCCTGTGCAATCTAATCCACTCACACACAGATCCCATCACCCATAGATAGGCTGCCTGTGCAATGTAATCCACTCACACACAGATCCCATCACCCACAGATAGGCTGCCTGTGCAATCTAATCCACTCACACACAGATCCCATCACCCACAGATAGGCTGCCTGTGCAATCTAATCCACTCACACACAGATCCCATCACCCATAGATAGGCTGCCTGTGCAATGTAATCCACTCACACACAGATCCCATCACCCACAGATAGGCTGCCTGTGCAATCTAATCCACTCACACACAGATCCCATCACCCACAGATAGGCTGCCTGTGCAATCTAATCCACTCACACACAGATCCCATCACCCACAGATAGGCTGCCTGTGCAATATAATCCACTCACACACAGATCCCATCACCCATAGATAGGCTGCCTGTGCAATATAATCCACTCACACACAGATCCCATCACCCATAGATAGGCTGCCTGTGCAATATAATCCACTCACACACAGATCCCATCACCCATAGATAGGCTGCCTGTGCAATGTAATCCACTCACACAGATCCCATCACCCATAGATAGGCTGCCTGTGCAATGTAATTCACTCACACACAGATCCCATCACCCATAGATAGGCTGCCTGTGCAATGTAATTCACTCACACACAGATCCCATCACCCACAGATAGGCTGCCTGTGCAATGTAATCCACTCACACACAGATCCCATCACCCATAGATAGGCTGCCTGTGCAATGTAATCCACTCACACACAGATCCCATCACCCACAGATAGGCTGCCTGTGCAATCTAATCCACTCACACACAGATCCCATCACCCACAGATAGGCTGCCTGTGCAATCTAATCCACTCACACACAGATCCCATCACCCACAGATAGGCTGCCTGTGCAATGTAATCCAGTCACACACAGATCCCATCACCCACAGATAGGCTGCCTGTGCAATGTAATCCACTCACACACAGATCCCATCACCCACAGATAGGCTGCCTGTGCAATGTAATCCACTCACACACAGATCCCATCACCCACAGATAGGCTGCCTGTGCAATGTAATCCACTCACACACAGATCCCATCACCCACAGATAGGCTGCCTGTGCAATCTAATCCACTCACACACAGATCCCATCACCACAGATAGGCTGCCTGTGCAATCTAATCCACTCACACACAGATCCCATCACCCATAGATAGGCTGCCTGTGCAATGTAATCCACTCACACACAGATCCCATCACCCACAGATAGGCTGCCTGTGCAATGTAATCCACTCACACACAGATCCCATCACCCACAGATAGGCTGCCTGTGCAATCTAATCCACTCACACACAGATCCCATCACCCACAGATAGGCTGCCTGTGCAATCTAATCCACTCACACACAGATCCCATCACCCACAGATAGGCTGCCTGTGCAATCTAATCCACTCACACACAGATCCCATCACCCATAGATAGGCTGCCTGTGCAATGTAATCCACTCACACACAGATCCCATCACCCATAGATAGGCTGCCTGTGCAATGTAATCCACTCACACACACAGATCCCTGCCAGAAACGCCCACTTCATGTCAATAACTCTGCAGCCAGCAGTGCGACTGAAAAGCTTCGCTAGACCTTGTGTGAAACTACTTCGGCTGTTGTGAAAGTACGTCACGCGTGCACATTGCGGCGCTTACGCATGCGCAGAAGTGCCACTTTTTTTACTAAACTCTGCGTTGCGAACAAAAACTGCTAGCGAACAACTCGGAATGACCACCTATACCCCATAATGACAACATGCAAAAAGTTTTGAGATTTTTGCAAATTTATTTAAAAAAAAAAAAAAATCAGAAATCACATGTACATAAGTATCCACAGCCTTTGCCATGAAACTCAAAATTGAGCTCAGGTGCATCCTGTTTCCACTAATCATCTTTGAGATGTTCCTACAGCTTAATTGGAGTCCACCTGTGGTAAATTCAGTTGATTGGACATGATTTGGAAAGGCACACACCTGTCTACATAAGGTCCCACACTTGACATTGCATGTCTGAGCACAAACCAAGCAAGTAGTCAAAGGAATTGTCTATAAACCTCCAAGACAGGAATGTCTTGAGGCACAAATCTGGGGAAGGGTACAGAAAAATATCTGCTGCTTTGAAGGTCCCAATGAGCACAGTGGCCTCCAAGAGACATAAATGATAGGAGTTCAGAACCACCAGGAGTCTTCCTGGAGCTGGCCGGCCGTCTAAACGGAGCGATCGGGGGAGAAGGGCCCTAGTCAGGGAGGTGACCAAGAACCTGATTGTCACTCTGTCAGAGCTACAACATTCCCCTGTGGAGAGAGGAGAACCTTCCAGAAGGACAACCATCTCTGCAGCAATCCAACAATCAGGCCAGTATGGTAGAGTGGCCAGACGGAAGCCACTCCTTAGTAAAAAGCACATGGCAGCCCGCCTGGAGTTTGCCAAAATGCACCTGAAGGACTCTCAGACCACGAGAAACAAAATTCTCTGGTCTGATGAGACAAAGATTGAACTCTTTGGCGTGAATGCCAGGTGTCATGTTTGGAGGAAACCAGGCACCGCTCATCACCAGGCCAATACCATCCCTACAGTGAAGCATGGTGGTAGCAGCATCATGCTGTGGGGATGTTTTTCAGCGGCAGGAACTGGGAGACTAGTCAGAATAGAGAGAACGATGAATGCAGCAATGTACAGAGACATACTGGATGAAAACCTGCTCCAGAGCGCTCTTGACCTCAGACTGGGGCGACGGTTCATCTTTCAGCAGGACAATGACCCTAAGCACACAGCCAAGATATCAAAGGAGTGGCTTCAGGACAACTCTGTGAATGTCCCCGAGTGACCCAGCCAGGGCCCAGACTTGAATCCGATTGAACATCTCTGGAGAGATCTGAAAATGTCTGTGCACCGACGCTTCCCATCCAACCTAATGGAGCTTGAGTGGTGCTGCAAAGAGGAATGGACGAAACTTCCCAAAAATAGGTGTGCCAAGCTTGTGGCATCATATTCAACAAGACTTGAGGCTGCAATTACTGCCAAAGGTGCATCAACAAAGTATTGAGCAAAGGCTGTGAATACTTATGTAGTTTTTTATTTTTAATACATTTGCAAAAATCTCAAAAAGACTTTGCATCATAAATCTTATTTACTGTACCCCTCACTCAGAGGATCCCGCAGCAAAGAGGTCAAATGATTGTGCAAAGCCGGCTACGCCTCGGCAGGAGGTGGTGGTTTGGATGTGTATTATTACATACCCAAAGCACACAAGACGCACCGCAGATGGGCTGGGAGCACACAAACACCTTCCGAGTCCCACAATGCCAGTTTATCTTCCGCCTTCATCTGAACAGCCCGGCTCTTGGCAGTCAGACTGGGAATCCGACACAAGACCATTCTCTTAGAAGGATGGGGCCAGGAAACAATTACGGTTAGGAGTGTGGTGTTAGAAAAGCAGACTTAAGCTCATAAATAAAAATACAATATTAACTGGTGGTCATGAGGCTTTCAGTGTAATAATAATGTATAATCGGGGAGCAATTGCATGGTTGGTAGATTCCCAGCTCATGAGAACTCCGTGTAGGGCGGGTGGGGAGGTGCAAACAGGGGCAGCAATGGTCTCACTATAATTACAGTACTAACTCTCTATTTCTCAGGCCAAAACCGGGGTGGTAGCGAGGGTCGCTGTACAGGTGACATAATAAAGAGCCAAAACCGGGGTGGTAGCGAGGGTCGCTGTACAGGTGACATAATAAGGAGCCAAAACCGGGGTGGTAGCGAGGGTCGCTGTACAGGTGACATAATAAGGAGCCAAAACCGGGGTGGTAGCGAGGGTCGCTGTACAGGTGACATAATAAGGAGCCAAAACCGGGGTGGTAGCGAGGGTCGCTGTACAGGTGACATAATAAAGAGCCAAAACCGGGGTGGTAGCGAGGGTCGCTGTACAGGTGACATAATAAGGAGCCAAAACCGTGGTGGTAGCGAGGGTCGCTGTACAGGTGACATAATAAGGAGCCAAAACCGTGGTGGTAGCGAGGGTCGCTGTACAGGTGACATAATAAGGAGCCAAAACCGTGGTGGTAGCGAGGGTCGCTGTACAGGTGACATAATAAGGAGCCAAAACCGTGGTGGTAGCGAGGGTCGTTGTACAGGTGACATAATAAGGAGCCAAAACCGGGGTGGTAGCGAGGGTCGCTGTACAGGTGACATAATAAGGAGCCAAAACCGGGGTGGTAGCGAGGGTCGCTGTACAGGTGACATAATAAGGAGCTAAAACCAGGGTGGTAGCGAGGGTCGCTGTACAGGTGACATAATAAGGAGCCAAAACCGGGGTGGTAGCGGGGGTCGCTGTACAGGTGACATAATAAGGAGCCAAAACCAGGGGGTCGCTGTACAGGTGACATAATAAGGAGCCAAAACCGGGGTGGTAGCGAGGGTTGCTGTACAGGTGACATAACAAGGAGCCAAAACCGGGGTGGTAGCGAGGGTCGCTGTACAGGTGACATAACAAGGAGCCAAAACCGGGGTGGTAGCGAGGGTCGCTGTACAGGTGACATAATAAGGAGCTAAAACCGGGGTGGTAGCGAGGGTCGCTGTACAGGTGACATAATAAGGAGCCAAAACCGGGGTGGTAGCGAGGGTCGCTGTACAGGTGACATAATAAGGAGCCAAAACCGGGGTGGTAGCGAGGGTCGCTGTACAGGTGACATAATAAGGAGCCAAAACCGGGGTGGTAGCGAGGGTCGCTGTACAGGTGACATAATAAGGAGCCAAAACCGGGGTGGTAGCGAGGGTCGCTGTACAGGTGACATAATAAGGAGCCAAAACCGGGGTGGTAGCGAGGGTCGCTGTACAGGTGACATAATAAGGAGCCAAAACCGGGGTGGTAGCGAGGGTCGCTGTACAGGTGACGTAATAAGGAGCCAAAACCGGGGTGGTAGCGAGGGTCGCTGTGCAGGTGACATAATAAGGAGCCAAAACCGGGGTGGTAGCGAGCATCGCTGTACAGGTAACATAATAAGGAGCCAAAACCGGGGTGGTAGCGAGCATCGCTGTACAGGTAACATAATAAGGAGCCAAAACCGGGGTGGTAGCGAGGGTCGCTGTACAGGTGACATAATAAGGAAACAAAACATTTAATTTGACGGTTCTACAGATGATATACCGATTGGTAAATTCTGGTGGTGTTCTAAAGGGGTGTGGCAGTATAAAGAGGAGGCGTTAAATAAGATTTTACTTACCGATAAATCTATTTCTCGTAGTCCGTAGTGGATGCTGGGACTCCGTCAGGACCATGGGGATTAGCGGCTCCGCAGGAGACAGGGCACAAAAATAAAAGCTTTAGGACTAAGTGGTGTGCACTGGCTCCTCCCCCTATGACCCTCCTCCAAGCCTCAGTTAGGATACTGTGCCCGGACGAGCGTACACAATAAGGAAGGATTTTGAATCCCGGGTAAGACTCATACCAGCCACACCAATCACACCGTACAACCTGTGATCTGAACCCAGTTAACAGTATGACAAACGTAGGAGCCTCTGAACAGACGGCTCACAACAATAACAACCCGATTTTTTTGTAACAATAACTATGTACAAGTATTGCAGACAATCCGCACTTGGGATGGGCGCCCAGCATCCACTACGGACTACGAGAAATAGATTTATCGGTAAGTAAAATCTTATTTTCTCTGACGTCCTAGTGGATGCTGGGACTCCGTCAGGACCATGGGGATTATACCAAAGCTCCCAAACGGGCGGGAGAGTGCGGATGACTCTGCAGCACCGAATGAGAGAACTCCAGGTCCTCTTTAGCCAGGGTATCAAATTTGTAGAATTTTACAAACGTGTTCTCCCCCGACCACGTAGCTGCTCGGCAGAGTTGTAATGCCGAGACCCCTCGGGCAGCCGCCCAAGATGAGCCCACCTTCCTTGTGGAATGGGCCTTGATAGATTTAGGCTGTGGCAGGCCTGCCACAGAATGTGCAAGTTGAATTGTGCTACAAATCCAACGAGCAATCGTCTGCTTAGAAGCAGGAGCACCCAGCTTGTTGGGTGCATACAGTATAAACAGCGAGTCAGATTTTCTGACTCCAGCCGTCCTTGAAATATATATTTTCAATGCCCTGACAACGTCCAGCAACTTGGAATCCTCCAAATCGCTAGTAGCCGCAGGCACCACAATAGGCTGGTTCAGGTGAAACGCTGAAACCACCTTAGGCAGAAACTGAGGACGCGTCCGCAGTTCTGCCCTGTCCGAATGGAAAATCAGATATGGGCTTTTATACGATAAAGCCGCCAATTCTGACACTCTCCTGGCTGAAGCCAGGGCCAGTAGCATGGTTACTTTCCATGTAAGATATTTCAAATCCACCGATTTGAGTGGCTCAAACCAATGGGATTTGAGAAAATCCAAAACTACATTAAGATCCCACGGAGCCACTGGGGGCACAACCGGGGGCTGTATATGTAGTACTCCTTTTACAAAAGTCTGGACTTCAGGAACTGAAGCCAATTCTTTCTGGAAGAAAATCGACAGGGCCGAAATTTGAACCTTAATGGACCCTAATTTGAGGCCCATAGACAATCCTGTTTGCAGGAAATGTAGGAATCGACCCAGTTGAAATTCCTCCGTCGGGGCCTTCCTGGCATCACACCACGCAACATATTTTCTCCAAATGCGGTGATAATGTTGTGCAGTCACCTCCTTCCTGGCTTTTACCAGGGTAGGGATGACCTCTTCCGGAATGCCTTTTTCCCTTAGAATTCGGCGTTCAACCGCCATGCCGTCAAACGCAGCCGCGGTAAGTCTTGGAATAGACACGGTCCCTGCTGAAGCAGGTCCCGTCTTAGAGGTAGAGGCCACGGATCTTCCGTGAGCATCTCCTGAAGTTCCGGGTACCAAGTTCTTCTTGGCCAATCCGGAGCCACGAGTATCGTTCTTACTCCCCTTTGCCGTATAATTCTCAGTACTTTTGGTATGAGAGGCAGAGGAAGAAACACATACACTGACTGGAACACCCACGGTGTTACCAGAGCGTCCACAGCTATTGCCTGAGGGTCTCTTGACCTGGCGCAATACCTGTCCAGTTTTTTGTTGAGGCGGGACGCCATCATATCCACCTTTGGTTTTTCCCAACGGTTCACAATCATGTGGAAGACTTCTGGATGAAGTCCCCACTCTCCCGGGTGTAGATCGTGTCTGCTGAGGAAGTCCGCTTCCCAGTTGTCCACTCCCGGAATGAACACTGCTGACAGTGCTATCACATGATCTTCCGCCCAGCGAAGAATCCTTGCAGCTTCTGCCATTGCCCTCCTGCTTCTTGTGCCGCCCTGTCTGTTTACGTGGGCGACTGCCGTGATGTTGTCCGACTGGATCAACACCGGTTGACCCTGAAGCAGGGGTTTTGCCAGGCTTAGAGCATTGTAAATCGCTCTTAGCTCCAGTATATTTATGTGAAGAGACATCTCCAGGCTTGACCACACTCCCTGGAAGTTTCTTCCCTGTGTGACCGCTCCCCAGCCTCTCAGACTGGCATCCGTGGTCACCAGGACCCAGTCCTGTATGCCGAATCTGCGGCCCTCTAACAGATGAGCACTCTGCAACCACCACAGAAGAGACACCCTTGTCCGTGGAGACAAAGTTATCCGCTGATGCATCTGCAGATGCGATCCGGACCATTTGTCCAGCAGATCCCACTGAAAAGTTCGTGCGTGGAATCTGCCGAATGGAATCGCTTCGTAAGAAGCCACCATTTTTCCCAGGACTCTTGTGCATTGATGCACAGACACTTTTCCTGGTTTTACGGAGGTTCCTGACAAGTTCGGATAACTCCCTGGCTTTCTCCTCCGGAAGAAACACCTTTTTCTGAACCGTGTCCAGAATCATTCCCAGGAACAGCAGACGTGTCGTCGGGGTCAATTGAGATTTTGGAAAATTCAGAATCCACCCGTGCTGTTGCAGCACTACTTGGGTTAGTGCTACTACGTCCTCCAGCTGTTCTCTGGACCTTGCCCTTATCAGGAGATCGTCCAAGTAAGGGATAATTAATACGCCTTTTCTTCGCAGAAGAAACATCATTTCGGCCATTACCTTGGTAAAGACCCGAGGTGCCGTGGACAATCCAAACGGCAGCGTCTGAAACTGATAATGACAGTTTTGCACCACGAACCTGAGGTACCCTTGATGTGAAGGGCAAATTGGGACATGCAGGTAAGCATCCTTGATGTCCAGGGACACCATAAAGTCCCCTTCTTCCAGATTCGCTATCACTGCTCTGAGTGACTCCATCTTGAACTTGAATTTTTGTATGTACAGGTTCAAAGATTTCAGATTTAGAATAGGTCTTACCGAGCCGTCCGGCTTCGGTACCACAAATAGTGTGGAATAATACCCCTTTCCCTGTTGTAGGAGGGGTACCTTGACTATCACCTGCTGAGAATACAGCTTGTAAATGGCTTCCAATACCGTCGCCCTGTCTGAGGGAGACGTTGGCAGAGCAGACTTTAGGAACCGGCGAGGGGGAGACTTCTCGAATTCCAACCTGTAACCCTGAGATACTACCTGCAGGATCCAGGGGTCCACCTGTGAGTGAGCCCACTGTGCGCTGAAATTTTTGAGTCGACCCCCCACCGCCCCTGAGTCCGCTTGTAAAGCCCCAACGTCATGCTGAGGGCTTTGCAGAAGCCGGGGAGGGCTTCTGCTCCTGGGAGGGAGCTGCTTGGTGCACTCTCTTACCCTTTCCTTTGCCTCGGGGCAGATATGACTGTCCTTTTGCCCGCTTGTTCTTATAGGAACGAAAGGACTGCGGCTGAAAAGACGGTGTCTTTTTCTGTTGGGAGGGGACCTGAGGTAAAAAGGTGGATTTCCCGGCTGTTGCCGTGGCCACCAAATCCGATAGACCGACCCCAAATAATTCCTCCCCTTTATACGGCAATACTTCCATATGCCGTTTGGAATCCGCATCACCTGACCACTGTCGCGTCCATAAACTTCTTCTGGCAGATAAGGACATCGCACTTACTCTCGATGCCAGAGTGCAAATATCCCTCTGAGCATCTCGCATATAAAGAAAAGCATCCTTTAATTGCTCTATAGTCAATAAAATACTGTCCCTATCCAGGGTATCAATATTTTCAGTCAGGGAATCCGACCAAACCACCCCAGCACTGCACATC
Source organism: Pseudophryne corroboree (assembly GCF_028390025.1). Lineage (NCBI taxonomy): Eukaryota > Metazoa > Chordata > Amphibia > Anura > Myobatrachidae > Pseudophryne > Pseudophryne corroboree. The sequence goes on from NC_086446.1 coordinate 787,103,402, forward strand.
CATGCTGAGGCGATGGCTGGTCGCAGTATAACACCAGTATGAGTGTATATACTTTTCAGGGTAGTTTCCAGCCTCCTATCAGCTGGATCCTTGAGGGCGGCCGTTTCAGGAGACGGTAACGCCACTTGTTTTGATAAGCGTGTGAGTGCCTTATCCACCCTAGGGGGTGTTTCCCAGCGCGCCCTAACCTCTGGCGGGAAAGGATATAATGCCAATAACTTCTTTGAAATTAGCAGTTTTCTATCGGGGTTAACCCACGCTTCATCACACACTTCATTCAATTCCTCTGATTCAGGAAAAACTACAGGTAGTTTTTTCAGACCCCACATAATACCCCTTTTTGTGGTACTTGCAGTATCAGAGATATGCAAAGCCTCCTTCATTGCCGTGATCATATAACGTGTGGCCCTACTGGAAAATACGTTTGTTTCTTCACCGTCGACACTAGATTCGGTGTCCGTGTCTGGGTCTGTGTCGACCGACTGAGGTAAAGGGCGTTTTACAGCCCCTGACGGTGTCTGAGACGCCTGGACAGGTACTAACTGGTTTGCCGGCCGTCTCATGTCGTCAACTGATTTTTGTAACGTGCTGACATTATCACGTAATTCCATAAACAAAGCCATCCATTCCGGTGTCGACTCCCTAGGGGGTGACATCACCATTACCGGCAATTGCTCCGCCTCCACACCAACATCGTCCTCATACATGTCGATACACACGTACCGACACACAGCAGACACACAGGGAATGCTCTTATCGAAGACAGGACCCCACTAGCCCTTTGGGGAGACAGAGGGAGAGTTTGCCAGCACACACCCAAGCGCTATAAATATATAGGAACAACCCTACAGAAGTGTTGTTCCCTTTATAGCAGCTTAATATATCAATATCGCCAAAAAAGTGCCCCCCCTCTCCGTTTTTTTACCCTGTTTCTGTAGTGCAGTGCAGGGGAGAGTCCTGGGAGCCTTCCTCGCAGCGGAGCTGTGCAGGAAAATGGCGCTGTGTGCTGAGGAGATAGGCCCCGCCCCCTATTTCGGCGGGCTCTTCTCCCGGTGTTTGTGAGACCTGGCAGGGGTTAAATACATCCATATAGCCCCAGGGGCTATATGTGATGTATTTTTAGCCAGAACAAGGTATTATCATTGCTGCCCAGGGCGCCCCCCCCAGCGCCCTGCACCCTCAGTGACCGCTGGTGTGAAGTGTGCTGACAACAATGGCGCACAGCTGCAGTGCTGTGCGCTACCTCATGAAGACTGAAAAGTCTTCTGCCGCCGGTTTCTGGACCTCTTCACTTTTCGGCATCTGCAAGGGGGTCGGCGGCGCGGCTCCGGGACCGGACTCCATGGCTGGGCCTGTGTTCGATCCCTCTGGAGCTAATGGTGTCCAGTAGCCTAAGAAGCCAATCCATCCTGCACGCAGGTGAGTTCACTTCTTCTCCCCTAAGTCCCTCGTTGCAGTGAGCCTGTTGCCAGCAGGACTCACTGAAAATAAAAAACCTAATAACTTTTTCTAAGCAGCTCTTTAGGAGAGCCACCTAGATTGCACCCTGCTCGGACGGGCACAAAAACCTAACTGAGGCTTGGAGGAGGGTCATAGGGGGAGGAGCCAGTGCACACCACTTAGTCCTAAAGCTTTTATTTTTGTGCCCTGTCTCCTGCGGAGCCGCTAATCCCCATGGTCCTGACGGAGTCCCAGCATCCACTAGGACGTCAGAGAAAATAAGAATTTACTTACCGATAATTCTATTTCTCGGAGTCCGTAGTGGATGCTGGGGTTCCTGAAAGGACCATGGGGAATAGCGGCTCCGCAGGAGACAGGGCACAAAAAGTAAAGCTTTCCGATCAGGTGGTGTGCACTGGCTCCTCCCCCCATGACCCTCCTCCAAGCCTCAGTTAGGTACTGTGCCCGGACGAGCGTACACAATAAGGGAGGAATTTTGAATCCCGGGTAAGACTCATACCAGCCACACCAATCACACCGTACAACTTGTGATCAAAACCCAGTTAACAGTATGATAACAGAGGAGCCTCTGAAAGATGGCTTCCTAAACAATAACCCAAATTAGTTAACAATAACTATGTACAATTATTGCAGATAATCCGCACTTGGGATGGGCGCCCAGCATCCACTACGGACTCCGAGAAATAAAATTATCGGTAAGTAAATTCTTATTTTCTCTATCGTCCTAGTGGATGCTGGGGTTCCTGAAAGGACCATGGGGATTATACCAAAGCTCCCAAACGGGCGGGAGAGTGCGGATGACTCTGCAGCACCGAATGAGAGAACTCCAGGTCCTCCTTAGCCAGAGTATCAAATTTGTAAAATTTTACAAACGTGTTCTCCCCTGACCACGTAGCTGCTCGGCAAAGTTGTAATGCCGAGACCCCTCGGGCAGCCGCCCAAGATGAGCCCACCTTCCTTGTGGAGTGGGCCTTAACAGATTTAGGCTGTGGCAGGCCTGCCACAGAATGTGCAAGTTGGATTGTGCTACAGATCCAACGAGCAATCGTCTGCTTAGACGCAGGAGCACCCATCTTGTTGGGTGCATACAATATAAACAACGAGTCAGATTTTCTGACTCCAGCTGTCCTTGCAATATATATTTTTAATGCTCTGACAACGTCCAGTAACTTGGAGTCCTCCAAGTCACTTGTAGCCGCAGGCACTACAATAGGCTGGTTCAGATGAAATGCTGACACCACCTTAGGGAGAAAATGCGGACGAGTCCGCAGTTCTGCCCTGTCCGAATGGAAAATCAGATATGGGCTTTTGTAAGATAAAGCTGCCAGTTCTGACACTCTCCTGGCCGAAGCCAGGGCTAGTAACATGGTCACTTTCCATGTGAGATATTTTAAATCCACCTTTTTTAGTGGTTCAAACCAATGAGATTTTAGAAATTCCAAAACCACATTGAGATCCCACGGTGCCACTGGAGGCACCACAGGAGGCTGTATATGCAGCACTCCCTTAACAAAAGTCTGGACTTCAGGAACTGAAGCCAATTCTTTTTGAAAGAAAATCGACAGGGCCGAAATTTGAACCTTAATAGATCCCAATTTGAGACCCATAGACAATCCTGATTGCAGGAAATGTAGGAATCGACCCAGTTGAAATTCCTCCGTCGGAGCACTCCGATCCTCGCACCACGCAACATATCTTCGCCAAATGCGGTGATAGTGTTGCACGGTTACTTCCTTCCTTGCTTTAATCAAAGTAGGAATGACTTCTTCCGGCATGCCTTTTTCCTTTAGGATCCGGCGTTCAACCGCCATGCCGTCAAACGCAGCCGCGGTAAGTCTTGAAACAGACAGGGACCCTGCTGAAGCAAGTCCCTCCTTAGAGGTAGAGGCCACGGATCTTCCGTGATCATCTCTTGAAGTTCCGGGTACCAAGTCCTTCTTGGCCAATCCGGAACCACTAGTATCGTTCTTACGCCTCTTTGCCGTATAATTCTCAATACTTTTGGTATGAGAGGCAGAGGAGGAAACACATACACCGACTGGTACACCCAAGGCGTTACCAGCGCGTCCACAGCTATTGCCTGCGGATCTCTTGACCTGGCGCAATACCTGTCCAGTTTTTTGTTGAGGCGAGACGCCATCATGTCCACCATTGGTCTTTCCCAACGGGTTACCAGCATGTGGAAGACTTCTGGATGAAGTCCCCACTCTCCCGGGTGAAGGTCGTGTCTGCTGAGGAAGTCTGCTTCCCAGTTGTCCACTCCCGGGATGAACACTGCTGACAGTGCTATCACATGATTCTCTGCCCAGCGAAGAATCCTTGCAGCTTCTGCCATTGCACTCCTGCTTCTTGTGCCGCCCTGTCTGTTTACATGGGCGACTGCCGTGATGTTGTCCGACTGGATCAACACCGGTTTTCCTTGAAGCAGAGGTTCTGCCTGGCTTAGAGCATTGTAGATTGCTCTTAGTTCCAGAATGTTTATGTGAAGAGACGTTTCCAGGCTCGTCCACACTCCCTGGAAGTTTCTTCCTTGTGTGACTGCTCCCCAGCCTCTCAGGCTGGCGTCCGTGGTCACCAGGATCCAAACCTGTATGCCGAATCTGCGGCCCTCCAATAGATGAGCACTCTGCAACCACCACAGAAGAGATACCCTTGTCCTTGGAGACAGGGTTATCCGCTGGTGCATCTGAAGATGCGACCCTGACCATTTGTCCAACAGATCCCTCTGAAAAATTCGTGCATGGAATCTGCCGAATGGAATTGCTTCGTAAGAAGCCACCATTTTTCCCAGGACTCTTGTGCATTGATGTACAGACACCTTTCCTGGTTTTAGGAGGTTCCTGACAAGCTCGGATAACTCCTTGGCTTTTTCCTCCGGGAGAAAAACCTTTTTCTGAACCGTGTCCAGAATCATCCCTAGGAACAGCAGACGAGTTGTCGGCATTAACTGGGATTTTGGAATATTCAGAATCCAGCCGTGCTGTTTTAGCACTTCTTGAGACAGTGCTAATCCCATCTCTAGCTGTTCTCTGGACCTTGCCCTTATTAGGAGATCGTCCAAGTATGGGGTAATTAATACGCCTTTTCTTCGAAGAAGAATCATCATCTCGGCCATTACCTTTGTAAAGACCCGAGGTGCCGTGGACAATCCGAACGGCAGCGTCTGAAACTGATAGTGACAGTTTTGTACAACGAACCTGAGGTACCCCTGGTGTGAGGGGTAAATTGGAACGTGGAGGTACGCATCCTTGATGTCCAAGGACACCATAAAGTCCCCTTCTTCCAGGTTCGCTATCACTGCTCTGAGTGACTCCATTTTGAACTTGAACTTCTTTATGTACAGGTTCAAGGACTTCAGATTTAGAATAGGTCTTACCGAGCCGTCCGGCTTCGGTACCACAAATAGAGTGGAATAATACCCCTTTCCCTGTTGTAGAAGAGGTACCTTGACTATCACCTGCTGAGAGTACAGCTTGTGAATGGCTTCCAAAACCGTCTCCCTTTCGGAGGGGGACGTTGGTAAAGCAGACTTCAGGAAACGGCGAGGCGGATCTGTCTCTAGTTCCAACCTGTACCCCTGAGATATTATCTGCAGGATCCAGGGATCTACCTGCGAGTGAGCCCACTGCGCGCTGAAATTCTTGAGACGACCGCCCCCGAGTCCGCTTGAGAAGCCCCAGCGTCATGCTGAGGCTTTTGTAGAAGCGGGGGAGGGCTTCTGTTCCTGGGAAGGAGCTGCCTGTTGGTGTCTCTTCCCCCTTCCTCTGCCTCGTGGCAGATATGAATATCCCTTTGCTCTCTTGTTTTTAAAGGAACGAAAGGGCTGCGGTTGAAAAGTCGGTGTCTTTTTCTGTTGGGGAGTAGCTCGAGGTAAAAAGGTGGATTTCCCGGCTGTAGCCGTGGCCACCAAATCTGATAGACCGACTCCAAATAACTCCTCCCCTTTATACGGCAAAACTTCCATATGCCGTTTTGAGTCCGCATCGCCTGACCACTGTCGCGTCCATAAACTTCTTCTGGCCGAAATGGACATAGCACTTACCCGTGATGCCAGTGTGCAGATATCCCTCTGTGCATCACGCATATAAAGAAATGCATCCTTTATTTGCTCTAAAGACAGTAAAACATTGTCCCTATCCAGGGTATCAATATTTTCAATCAGGGACTCTGACCAAGCTACTCCAGCACTGCACATCCAGGCTGTCGCTATAGCTGGTCGTAGTATAACACCTGTATGTGTGTATATACTTTTTTGGATATTTTCCATCCTCCTATCTGCTGGATCTTTAAGTGCGGCCGTCTCAGGAGAGGGTAACGCCACTTGTTTAGATAAGCGTGTGAGCGCCTTGTCCACCCTAGGAGGTGTTTCCCAGCGCGCCCTAACCTCTGGCGGGAAAGGGTATAAAGCCAATAACTTCTTTGAAATTAGCATCTTTTTATCGGGGGCAACCCACGCTTCATCACATACATCATTTAGTTCTTCTGATTCAGGAAAAACTATAGGTAGTTTTTTCACACCCCACATAATACCCTGTTTAGTGGTACCTGTAGTATCAGCTAAATGTAACGCCTCCTTCATTGCCAAAATCATATAACGTGTGGCCCTACTGGAAAATACGGTTGATTCGTCACCGTCGCCACTGGAATCAGTGCCTGTGTCTGGGTCTGTGTCGACCGACTGAGGCAAAGGGCGTTTTACAGCCCCTGACGGTGTTTGAGGCGCCTGGACAGGCACTAACTGATTGTCCGGCCGTCTCATGTCGTCAAACGACTGCTTTAGCGTGTTGACACTATCCCGTAATTCCATAAATAAAGGCATCCATTCTGGTGTCGACCCCCTAGGAGGTGACATCCCCATATTTGGCAATTGCTCCGCCTCCACACCAATATCGTCCTCATACATGTCGACACACACGTACCGACACACAGCAGACACACAGGGAATGCTCTTAACGAAGACAGGACCCCACTAGCCCTTTGGGGAGACAGAGGGAGAGTTTGCCAGCACACACCAAAAGCGCTATATATGACAGGGATAGCCTTATAATAAGTGCTCCCTGTATAGCTGCTTTTATAATATAATTTTTGCCACTATTTTGCCCCCCCTCTCTTGTTTTACCCTGTTTCTGTAGTGCAGTGCAGGGGAGAGACCTGGGAGCCGTCCTGACCAGCGGAGCTGTGTAAGGAAAATGGCGCTGTGTGCTGAGGAGATAGGCCCCGCCCCTTTTTCGGCGGGCTCGTCTCCCGCTCTTTAGTGTATTCTGGCAGGGGTTAAATATCTCCATATAGCCCCCGGAGGCTATATGTGAGGTATTTTTTAGCCAAATAGGTTTTCATTTGCCTCCCAGGGCGCTCCCCTCCCAGCGCCCTGCACCCTCAGTGACTGCCGTGTGAAGTGTGCTGAGAGGAAAATGGCGCACAGCTGCAGTGCTGTGCGCTACCTTTAGAAGACTGAGGAGTCTTCTGCCGCCGATTCTGGACCTCTTCATGTTTCAGCATCTGCAAGGGGGCCGGCGGCGAGGCTCCGGTGACCATCCAGGCTGTACCTGTGATCGTCCCTCTGGAGCTGATGTCCAGTAGCCAAGAAGCCAATCCATCCTGCACGCAGGTGAGTTCACTTCTTCTCCCCTAAGTCCCTCGTTGCAGTGATCCTGTTGCCAGCAGGACTCACTGTAAAATAAAAAACCTAAGCTGAACTTTCTCTAAGCAGCTCTTTAGGAGAGCCACCTAGATTGCACCCTTCTCGGCCGGGCACAAAAATCTAACTGAGGCTTGGAGGAGGGTCATGGGGGGAGGAGCCAGTGCACACCACCTGATCGGAAAGCTTTACTTTTTGTGCCCTGTCTCCTGCGGAGCCGCTATTCCCCATGGTCCTTTCAGGAACCCCAGCATCCACTAGGACGATAGAGAAATTATGTTATAGCCATTCTGTCCCCATTGCAACCTGCGCCTGACAGCAAACAGGGCACCTTACACCCCGACACCTGGGGAAGTTAGCAACAGAGCACGTCAAACACTTGCAAATTGGGCAAGGTGGCAATATAGTAGCAACCTCATTTTCCCACCCCCTGGGCACGGCGGCAACAGGGGGCCTCCCACCCCCTGGGCACGGCGGCAACAGGGGGCCTCCCACCCCCTGGGCACGGCGGCAACAGGGGGCCTCCCACCCCCTGGCTACGGCGGCAACAGGGGGCCTCCCACCCCCTGGCTACGGCGGCAACAGGGGGCCTCCCACCCCCTGGCTACGGCGGCAACAGGGGGCCTCCCACCCCCTGGCTACGGCAGCAACAGGGGGCCTCCCACCCCTTGGGCACGGCAGCAACATGGCACTTCCCACCCTCTGGGCATAGCATCAACAGGGAGCCTCCCACCATCTGGGCATGGCAGCAACAGGGCGCCCCCCACCACCTGGGCACGGCAGCAACAGGGCACCTCCCACCCCCTGGGCAAGGCAGCAACAGGGCGCCTCACACCCTCAGGGCAAGGCAGCAACAGGGCACATACTTCCCCCACCCCCTGGACAAGGCAGCAGCAAAGCGCATACTTACCCCACCCCCTGGGCAAGGCAGCAGCACAGCGCATACTTACCCCACCCCCTGGGCTAGGCAGCAGCAGAGCGCATACTTACCCCACCCCCTGGGCAAGGCAACAGAGCGCCTACTTCCCCTTTCACCTGGGCAAGACAGCAACAAAGTAACCCCCCTCCCCCAATGCATGTATGAGATTGTACATGGAGACTCGCAATGCAAGCAGTAATAGACAGAAGTTGCAGTGACAGGCGCCCACTAGTCTCTCTCTAAGTGTCCACGGTTTCCCCAGGAAGAGAGGTCCACAGCTAAGAGATGATTTCCTGCAGGAAACAGCATTAACACCGTCCCCCTCCAACCTGCCATTCCTTCTATTTCTGGTGCTGGCAAATCACAGCGGTGCCATTTCCAGGATGATAAAGTAGAAGGAATGTACTAAAACCAGTGTAGAGACATGAGGATTCCCCCACTAACCTAATGATCTGCGCCCCGCATATGCCAGTCACAAAGAATGGCGTGCATCTAAATATAAACACAAATACATAGAAATAGAACCAGCCGACACCAGACGCATTCAGGGAATTGTTTAGGATCCTAAAGACATTCATATGATTCTGGGGGAACGCTGCAGGACTGGAAGACATCAGTAGGATTCTCTGCGCAAGATCTCGACGGCTGACGCCGCTATATTAATCATGAGAGAGGGGGCTGGGTAACCGCAGGAGAACATCCACATATCATATTATAGGAGCAAAGGACGCGAAGCTTCAACATTCTCAGAGACCGTTTAGGAAGCCGGCATTACCCAATAGTCACCAGCCAGGAAATTCTGGGTAAAGATCTACAAATCCCTCATTCTTCCCAGCTGCCAGGTTCTACTACCTCAGTATACACGTACCGGTGTCACTACACCGCAGCAGCCATTCATCCGTATTCCACACCGACGAGCGCGTCTAACAGGCTGCCTGCAGGTTAGACTGAGGACTCTGAATACCTGGTGTAGGCATCACATATGAACCGTGGATACGCTGTTATAAGTGCAGGTGATAGGGCTATAAATAATCTGTATAAAGTATGGAAGCGTTTTACAGTGCGTGTTAATCAGAAAAACGAGTGTTATAAGAGTGCACCCCGGACTGTAACTTACTTGACCGAACGTAAAAAGCGCCAAGACTATGGGGGTCATTCTGACCCGATCGCACGCTGCATTTTATCGCAGCGGTGCGATTGGGTCAGAACTGTGCATGCGGCGGTCGCTGGGCGGAACGGCGGCATTTGGCCGCCGTTTCGTGGGCGCGGTCTGGCCAACGCAGGCGTGGCTGGACCGAACGGGGGGTGGGCCGCAGCGGCTGTGTGACGTCACACGCAGCCGCTGCGGGCCGGGGAGCGGCGAGTAGCTCCCAGCCAGCACGATAAAGCTGCGCTGGTCGGGAGTTACTCTTGAAGTGCAAAGGCATCGCCGCTGTTCGATGCCTTTGCCCTTCTGCAGGGGGGGGCGGCACGGACATGTGGGGTGGACTAGCCCTGTGCTGGGCGTCCCCCCACATGTCAGTGTGAATGTTCGTAGCTGTGCTAAATTTAGCACAGCTATGATCATCTCAGAATGACCCCCTATAGTCTCACCCTATTATATGGAGGCAGTACTCCTCAGTGACCCTCCCCCCAAACCATGGCGAGTGAAGCGAGTCATGTGAGGGGACACATGGTGCACTAATTGGGGTCCCCAGTCACTTTACGAAGAAAACGACCCCCCCCCCCAAAAAACAACAACAACCACCTCATGTCGACCTATTTTAGGTGTCGACCACAAGTGGTCGACTTAATGACGGTCGACCCTAGGACCCACGGGATCCAGTCTTTAGGTTGACAGTAAGTAGGTCGACCACTATTGGTCGACAGTAAGTAGGACAACATGGTTTCTAGGTCGACCGGGACTCTAGGTCGACATGAGTTTTTCACATTTTTTTCATTTATTTTTTTAAACTTTTTTATACTTTATGATCCACGTGGATTACAGTTGGGAACGGTAACTTGTGCCGGGCGCAGCGGAGCGAGGCACCTTGCCCAAAGCATGGCGAGCCGTGTGAGGGGACACGGTGCACTAATTGGAGTTTACGGTTACTGTACGGAGAAAACTACACCAATTTTTTTTTTTCAAACTCATGTCGACCTAGAGTTCCTGTCGACCTAGAAACCATGTTGACCACTAGTGGCTGACCTAGACACTGTCGATCTAAATCTAATCTACCTAACATACCACACCCGTGATCCACACCCGTTCCGAGAAATGATTTTTTTAAAAAGAAGCTAAAAACATGGTCTTATACATTGCACAGAACAGAAAGGGTCATTTATTTATTTTCAAGAGGACAAGAGTGAGCAGGCAGACTTGGCGCAAAAATGACTGGTGGGACATGCCGCAGGCGCGGCTGCGTAATCTCAATGTCCGCCATGAAGGGCTCGTCGCAGAGTAGAGCAGCCATGATAATTTATGCAATGGGATTTCTGGAGAGTTGTATAAAGGTTTGTGTTGTGTACTGTACCTACAGAATGCGCCTTTCTGACCATCTATTTTCCAGACGTCTCTGGGAGGGCCGCAGCAGCCCCTAGCCACCAGCGAGGACTTCATCAGGCCACCACTTTGCTGGGTTAGCTACATTCTGCGTTGTTCATCTTGACGTCTGAATTAAGGTGAGAGGTCAGATCCCAGGCAGGGGACAGAGGACGACAGCCTGGGAGGTGGAAACGGATCAGACCGGCAGAAAAACACAGCCGGCAGAACCAGAGATTAAACTCAAGCTGTTGTCCAGCACAAAGGGGGGGGCACCAGCCCTTCCCTGAACTCCTGTAAACCCTGGGAAGAAGCTAAAGGTTACAAGCCATGAAATTATTACCTATCGAAGGACGCAGATTACACCAAGAGCGACAAAAAAATCCAACATCTACTATAGAAGATAAAAAATAAGAATTTACTTACCGATAATTCTATTTCTCGGAGTCCGTAGTGGATGCTGGGGTTCCTGAAAGGACCATGGGGAATAGCGGCTCCGCAGGAGACAGGGCACAAAAAGTAAAGCTTTAGGATCAGGTGGTGTGCACTGGCTCCTCCCCCTATGACCCTCCTCCAAGCCTCAGTTAGGATACTGTGCCCGGACGAGCGTACACAATAAGGAAGGATTTTGAATCCCGGGTAAGACTCATACCAGCCACACCAATCACACTGTACAACCTGTGATCTGAACCCAGTTAACAGTATGATAACAGCGGAGCCTCTGAAAAGATGGCTCACAACAATAATAACCCGATTTTTGTAACTATGTACAAGTAATGCAGACAATCCGCACTTGGGATGGGCGCCCAGCATCCACTACGGACTCCGAGAAATAGAATTATCGGTAAGTAAATTCTTATTTTCTCTATCGTCCTAGTGGATGCTGGGGTTCCTGAAAGGACCATGGGGATTATACCAAAGCTCCCAAACGGGCGGGAGAGTGCGGATGACTCTGCAGCACCGAATGAGAGAACTCTAGGTCCTCCTTAGCCAGGGTATCAAATTTGTAGGATTTTACAAACGTGTTTGCCCCTGATTAAATAGCCGCTCGGCAAAGTTGTAAAGCCGAGACCCCTCGGGCAGCCGCCCAAGATGAGCCCACCTTCCTTGTGGAATGGGCATTTACATATTTTGGCTGTGGCAGGCCTGCCACAGAATGTGCAAGCTGAATTGTATTACACATCCAACTAGCAATAGTCTGCTTAGAAGCAAGAGCACCCAGTTTGTTGGGTGCATACAGGATAACAGCAAGTCAGTTTTCCTGACTCCAGCCGTCCTGGAACCTATACTTTCAGGGCCCTGACAACATCCAGCAACTTGGAGTCCTCCAAGTCCCTAGTAGGCGCAAGGCACCACAATAAGCTGGTTCAGGTGAAACACTGACACCACCTTAGGGAGAGAACTGGGGACGAGTCCGCAGCTCTGCCCTGTCCGAATGGACAAACAGATATGGGCTTTTTTTAAGAAAAAACCCACCAATTTGACACTCGCCTGGCCCAGGCCAGGGCCAAGAGCATGGTCACTTTTCATGTGAGATGCTTCAAATCCACAGATTTGACTGGTTTTAAACCAATGTGATTTGAGGAATCCCAGAACTACGTTAAGATCCCACAGTGCCACTGGAGGCACAAAAGGGGGTTGTATATGCAATACTCCCTTGACAAACTTCTGGACTTCAGGAACTGAAGCCAATTCTTTCTGGAAGAAAATCGACAGGGCCGAAATTTGAACCTTAATGGGCCCCAATTTGAGGCCCATAGACACTCCTGTTTGCAGGAAATGCAGGAATCGACCGAGTTGAAATTTCTTTGTGGGGCCTTCCTGGCCTCACACCACGCAACATATTTTCGCCACATGTGGTGATAATGTTGTGCGGTCACCTCCTTCCTGGCTTTGACCAGGGTAGGAATGACCTCTTCCGGAATGCCTTTTTCCCTTAGGATCCGGCGTTCCACCGCCATGCCGTCAAACGCAGCTGCGGTAAGTCTTGGAACAGACATGGTACTTGCTGAAGCAAGTCCCTTCTTAGCGGCAGAGGCCATAAGTCCTCTGTGAGCATCTCTTGAAGTTCCGGGTACCAAGTCCTTCTTGGCCAATCCGGAGCCATGAGTATAGTTCTTACTCCTCTACGTCTTATAATTCTCAGTACCTTAGGTATGAGAAGCAGAGGAGGGAACACATACACCGACTGGTACACCCACGGTGTTACCAGAACGTCCACAGCTATTGCCTGAGGGTCTCTTGACCTGGCGCAATACCTGTCCCGTTTTTTGTTCAGACGGGACGCCATCATGTCCACCTTTGGTATTTCCCAACGGTTCACAATCATGTGGAAAAACTTCCCGATGAAGTTTCCACTCTCCCGGGTGGAGGTCGTGCCTGCTGAGGAAGTCTGCTTCCCAGTTTCCACTCCCGGAATGAAACACTGCTGACAGTGCTATCACATGATTTTCCGCCCAGCGAAAAGTCCTTGCAGTTTTTGTCATTGCCCTCCTGCTTCTTGTGCCGCCCTGTCTGTTTACGTGGGCGACTGCCGTGATGTTTTTCCCACTGGATCAATACCGGCTGACCTTGAAGCAGAGGTCTTGCTAAGCTTAGAGCATTATAAATTTACCCTTAGCTCCAGTATATTTATGTGGAGAAAAGTCTCCAGACTTGATCACACTCCCTGGAAATTTTTTCCTTGTGTGACTGCTCCCCAGCCTCTCGGGCTGGCCTCCGTGGTCACCAGCATCCAATCCTGAATGCCGAATCTGCGGCCCTCTAGAAGATGAGCACTCTGTAACCACCACAGGAGAGACACCCTTGTCCTTGGATATAGGGTTATCCGCTGATGCATCTGAAGATGCGATCCGGACCATTTGTCCAGCAGATCCCACTGAAAAGTTCTTGCGTGAAATCTGCCGAATGGAATTGCTTCGTAGGAAGCCACCATTTTTACCAGGACCCTTGTGCAATGATGCACTGACACTTTTCCTGGTTTTAGGAGGTTCTTGACTAGCTCGGATAACTCCCTGGCTTTCTTTTCCGGGAGAAACACCTTTTTCTGGACTGTGTCCAGAATCATCCCTAGGCACAGCAGACGTGTCGTCAGGATCAGCTGCGATTTTGGAATATTTAGAATCCATCCGTGCTGTTGTAGCAGTATCCGAGATAGTGCTACTCCGACCTCCAACTGTTCCCTGGACTTTGCCCTTATCAGGAGATCGTCCAAGTAAGGGGTAATTAAGACGCCTTTTCTTCGAAGAAGAATCATCATTTCGGCCATTACCTTGGTAAAGACCCGGGGTGCCGTGGACAATCCAAACGGCAGCGTCTGAAACTGACAGTGACAGTTCTATACCACGAACCTGAGGTACCCTTAGTGAGAAGGGCAAATTTGGGACATGGAGGTAAGCATCCCTGATGTCCCGGGACACTATATAGTCCCCTTCTTCCTGGTTCGTTATCACTGCTCTGAGTGACTCCATCTTGATTTGAACCTTTGTAAGTGTTCAAATTTTTTTAGATTTAGAATAGGTCTCACCTAGCCTTCTGGCTTCAGTACCACAATATAGTGTGGAATAATACCCCTTTCCTTGTTGTAGGAGGGGTAATTTGATTATCACCTGCTGGGAATACAGCTTGTGAATTTTTTTCCATACTGCCTCCTTGTCGGAGGGATACCTTGGTAAAGCAGACTTCAGGAGCCTGCGAGGGGGAAACGTTTCGACATTCCAATCTGTACCCCTGGGATACTACTTGTAGGATCCAGGGGTCCTGTACGGTCCCAGCGTCATGCTGAGAGCTTGGCAGAAGCGGTGGAAGGCTTCTGTTCCTGGGAATGGGCTGCCTGCTGCAGTCTTCTTCCCTTTCCTCTATCCCTGGGCAAATATGACTCTTATAGGGACGAAAGGACTGAGGCTGAAAAGACGGTGTCTTTTTCTGCAGAGATGTGACTTAGGGTAAAAACGGTGGATTTTCCAGCAGTTGCCGTGGCCACCAGGTCCGATGGACCGACCCCAAATAACTCCTTTTGATAAGCGTGTGAGCGCCTTATCCACCCTAAGGGGTGTTTCCCAACGCGCCCTAACTTCTGGCGGGCAAGGGTATACCGCCAATAATTTTCTATCGGGGGGAACCCACGCATCATCACACACTTCATTTAATTTATCTGATTCAGGAAAAACTACAAGTAGTTTTTTCACTTCCCACATAATACCCTCTTTTGTGGTACTTGTAGTATCAGAAATATGTAACACCTCCTTCATTGCCCTTAACGTGTGGCCCTAATAAGGAATACGTTTGTTTATTCACCGTCGACACTGGATTCAGTGTCCGTGTCTGTGTCTGTGTCGACCGACTAAGGTAAACGGGCGTTTTAAAACCCCTGACGGTGTTTTTGAGACGTCTGGACCGGTACTAATTGTTTGTCGGCCGTCTCATGTCGTCAACCGACCTTGCAGCGTGTTGACATTATCACGTAATTCCTTAAATAAGCCATCCATTCCGGTGTCGACTCCCTAGAGAGTGACATCACCATTACAGGCAATTGCTCCGCCTCCTCACCAACATCGTCCTCATACATGTCGACACACACGTACCGACACACAGCACACACACAGGGAATGCTCTGATAGAGGACAGGACCCACTAGCCCTTTGGAGAGACAGAGGGAGAGTTTGCCAGCACACACCAAAAAACGCTATAATTATATAGGGACAACCTTATATAAGTGTTTTCCCTTATAGCATCTTTTTATATATTTCTAACGCCAAATTAGTGCCCCCCCTCTCTGTTTTAACCCTGTTTCTGTAGTGCAGTGCAGGGGAGAGCCTGGGAGCCTTCCCTCCAGCCTTTCTGTGAGGGAAAATGGCGCTGTGTGCTGAGGAGATAGGCCCCGCCCCTTTTTCGGCGGGCTCGTCTCCCGCTCTTCAACGGATTCTGGCAGGGGTTAAATATCTCCATATAGCCCCCGGAGGCTATATGTGAGGTATTTTTTGCCAAAAAATAGGTTTACATTGCCTCCCAGGGCGCCCCCCTCCCAGCGCCCTGCACCCTCAGTGACTGCCGTGTGAAGTGTGCTGAGAGCAATGGCGCACAGCTGCAGTGCTGTGCGCTACCTTAAGAAGACTGAGGAGTCTTCTGCCGCCGATTCTGGACCTTCTTCTCTTTTCAGCATCTGCAAGGGGGCCGGCGGCGAGGCTCCGGTGACCATCCAGGCTGTACCTGTGATCGTCCCTCTGGAGCTAATGTCCAGTAGCCAAAGAAGCCAATCCATCCTGCACGCAGGTGAGTTCACTTCTTCTCCCCTAAGTCCCTCGTTGCAGTGATCCTGTTGCCAGCAGGACTCACTGTAAAATAAAAAACCTAAGCTAAACTTTTCTAAGCAGCTCTTTAGGAGAGCCACCTAGATTGCACCCTTCTCGGCCGGGCACAAAAATCTAACTGAGGCTTGGAGGAGGGTCATAGGGGGAGGAGCCAGTGCACACCACCTGATCCTAAAGCTTTACTTTTTGTGCCCCGTCTCCTGCGGAGCCGCTATTCCCCATGGTCCTTTCAGGAACCCCAGCATCCACTAGGACGATAGAGAAATAAATAATATTTATAGCAGTAGTATTATGGACCGGTCTCCCAAACACAGGAGGACACACCCACGATGGGGGCTTTATCAATACTCAGCCTGTGACATCATCACGCAGATAGGGTGTCACTACTCCCCACGCACCTGGATCTCCCATAGGGGAGCACCAGTGTAATACTTATCCTGTGCCAAAGACCACATCCCTGACAGCCTGTGGCTTTTCTATCTAACTACAAATCCCAGCATTGCATGCTCTGACACGTGTGTAGAGTAAGAGGGAATGTGCGTCGGTGAGCGACGCTGTGAGATGTCTAAGTGACACTAATCCAGCTCCTCCTGAATCTGCATTTTCTACCCAGGGGTTTCGTCTTTCTCACTAACTAACGATAGGATGTGGTACCGACACGCGGCCCAGGGAGATTCCCATACGTAGCGCGGCACGCCAGTGACGGAGACTCTGATCTGCATCCAGGTCTAATGCGGAGAAATCATACAACGGAGAAGATCCACCACAGTATAGATCATTACAGAGAAACGCAGGATCACCAGATAAAGTTGCCACAACAATACATCTCTAAAGGCGAAGTCAAAACATATATTTAGGTTCTGCACTATACTGATGGTGGCTCCCTCTTTAACAGCTGACACGCTGCATATACTGGTTAGAATGACACCAATTTATAAAACAGAAGTAACCCAACCCAAACCCCCACCCCCCTCCTTAGTATTAACCCCAGACAGCCTGGCAATAGGTGATGCATCTGGGGACATGTCACCCACTTTCCAACATATTAATCTCAGGCATCGTTGCTCCACCCTCAGCGCATGACCCTAGGACTGAAAGGTCACATAGGTAGAAGGCAAAGATGTTAGATGTTCAAGATGGCCATAAGGCTGCACTTCCTTGCCAGTGGCAGTTGCAGAGCAGTACATTATTCAAATAGGGGAGCCACACCCAGTGATGTTTGACAGTATTTAGCGGTGGCAGTTGATGTGGTTATCCTATTTGAATAATGGACTGCTCTGCAACTGCCACTGGCAAGGAAGTCCAGGAACAGAGCATTGTGTCCTCCCCCCTCTGCGACTTGGTATAGCCGACACCATGCATTCTTCATAGCCCTGGTTGGGTGGGCTGTCTTAACTCTCCTCTGTGAGGGGGATATTCCCAATAATCATCTCACCCCTTTTAACCTCTTTGTGGGTGGAATTTTGAAAAATCCCCTCTTAGTGGGTGCCTACGTCACAAAAGCAAGCTACTGTTCAAATGTCAAGTTCCTAGTCATATACACACACACACACACACACACACATGTTCGCGGAGAAGAGAAATAGATAAAACGGGGAATTGCCATACAGACTGTACGGAAATACACACACCACACAACCCAAAAAGAGTAATTACAGCACAGGCGTCAGAAATATAGCTAGTACATGAGTTTCCGCGACCAGCGGAATCAGATACAAAAAGAAAGAGCGCAGCTATTTATTATTTATTTATTAACAGTTTCTTATATAGCGCAGCAAATTCCGTTGCGCTTTACAATTTGAAATAACAATAACAAACTGGGTGATAAACAGTCATAGAGGTAGGAAGGCCCTGCTCGCAAGCTTACAATCTATAGGGAAATAGGCATGTGTACACAAGGAAAGGTGCTATCTATTGCATACAATGAGAAGACGTGAGGATATGTGTGCACTGTACAGAGTGGATGTAATTTGATAGGAAGGTTTATGAAAGTTATGTGGGCGGTTCTGGAATTTGATATGCTTGCTAGACAGAAAATGAGAAAGCTATCTAAAGCAGAACAGAAGTAGACATTAAAGGGTTTATTATTCAGCCTTCTCCTTTATTGGCATCACCCTAGGGGGTGAAACCACAAAGCCACAATAACACTGCGCAGGAAAAGTTGAGCAAGCAGTGACAGCGCCACGCCTGGAGCGTCCGGCCCGCTAGATGCAATTAGAATTCATTGCTGGGTTATGAAGGCAGATCATGAACAGCTTCAGTAATGATGGGCCCAACCACGTCAATCCCCAGAGCTATGACGTGTCGGCTAAGGCGGAGTAAGGGAAAGGGTGACAGATGTCACCAGCTCCTAGCCAATGGATAGGCTGCATATTTGCGGACATTGGTCTAACACACAAAATGGTTGCCTCTGCAATGGGTAGGTGATTGGCGCACTGTGATCTAAGAATGTCGCCATGATCTTGTTAAAGAGAAACAATCAAAAACAGACACGATAGCGATTAAACACACTTGTATATTTTCCTTGGCTAGAGATGACCTGTCATTGATGTGTTTCTTAGGTCACTTCAATGAACTGAAATTTTCTCTGACACAGATGCCCTAGGACATGAAACAAGCTGCCAGCTGTGCACTTGAGGTCAACTTCATGTTACTGAATGTGCAGAGAGCTTGACCTGGAGGGGAACTGTAATTTGTCTACTGCTGTCAGGAGGCACTAAAACATTCACTCCACTACTTAAAAGGTAAAGAGGATATAGTCATGGGATCAGTGCCTAGTAATGTGTAGGACCCCTCTAGTCCGGCGAAGTGGCATCGATTCCACAAGTAGACTGAAGACCTCTGGAGAGATGTTGACCCACAGCTCCTTGATATTTGTAGGTGCTGGAACTTGGGTGCGAATGAACCGACCCACCATGACCTATAAATTCTCGACTGGGTTCATTTTTTGAGTGAACGTGGTTGACTTGTGGACAACTTGGGACAGATGACACTGTGCATTATACTACTGTATTAATCCATCGTTGTGTGGGTACATGAAGTCCATGAAGGGCTGCAAATGGTCACCAAGCACTGCAATGCAGCAGTTACTTGTCAATGACGTGGTCAGGCGAACCAGCGGACCCAAGCCATGCCACGTGAACACACCTCACACCATTACGGAACCACCACCAGCCTGCACGGTGCCTTGTTGACAACTGAGGTCCATGGCCTCGTGGGGTCTGCACCACATCATGCCATCAGCCAGAAACATCTAGAACAGTGACTCATCGGACCAGACCACGTTACCAGTCCAATTAGCGACTTCACAAGCCCAGGTGAGGAGCTGTGTCCACTGTCATAGTGTTAACAGAGGCACTCTGGTGGGTCTTCTACTCACGTATTCATTGGAAGCTAAAGAACGCAGTACTAATCTGCTGGATATGCGTCTGATACCTCCTGCACAGAATGTGGATGTGATTTGAGCCAGTGTCGCTTGTCTGCTACTACGGACAACTCTGGTCAGATGCTGCTGGTCAAGATCATTAAGCACCAGTGGTCTGCCATTGGGCTGTCCACAGTGGTTGGTAATTCCTTCCATGAGGTATTCCCGATAAGAACATGACACTGTAGATCTATTTTTTTTTTGCATAAAATGGGTGGGGCAACGGTTATTAAGCCCCAACCAACTCAGTAAACAGCGAGGGGCAGGGGAGTATATCGTGTCCCTATGTTCCTTTCTCTCTGGGTATGGCTGCAAGCAATTGGTGTCATGCCCGCCTCCGCAATGTGGGGAAATATCTGCCTGGGCTAACAGCCTGGGTTAACAGCCTGGAGAAATTAATAGGCTCTGCAAGGTTGCCAAGTGAAAGCAGACTGGACAAAGCAGCAGCTTAGCCATCTAGCGTCCTACAAGTTTGGAGAATAGCTGAGAGGGATTATAAAAAAAATAAGATTTTACTCACCGGTAAATCTATTTCTCGTAGTCCATAGTGGATGCTGGGGACTCCGTAAGGACCATGGGGAATAGACGGCTCCGCAGGAGACTGGGCACTCTAAGAATGAATTAGTACTAATGGTGTGCACTGGCTCCTCCCTCTATGCACCTCCTCCAGACCTCAGTTAAGGAAACTGTGCCCGGAAGAGCTGACATTACAAGGAAAGGATTTTGGAATCCAGGGTAAGACTCATACCAGCCACACCAATCACACCGTACAACTCGTGATAACACATCCAGTTAACAGTATGAACAACAAACGAGCATCACTCAACGGATGCCACATAACATAACCCTTTATTAAGCAATAACTATATACACGTATTGCAGAAAGTCCGCACTTGGGACGGGCGCCCAGCATCCACTACGGACTACGAGAAATAGATTTACCGGTGAGTAAAATCTTATTTTCTCTAACGTCCTAGTGGATGCTGGGGACTCCGTAAGGACCATGGGGATTATACCAAAGCTCCCAAATGGGCGGGAGAGTGCGGATGACTCTGCAGCACCGAATGGGCAAACACAAGGTCCTCCTCAGCCAGGGTATCAAACTTGTAGAATTTTGCAAAGGTGTTTGAACCCGACCAAGTAGCAGCTCGGCAAAGCTGTAATGCCGAGACCCCTCGGGCAGCCGCCCAAGAAGAGCCCACTTTCCTTGTGGAATGGGCTTTTACTGATTTTGGATGCGGCAAGCCAGCCGCAGAATGAGCCTGCTGGATCGTGTTACAAATCCAGCGAGCAATAGTCTGCTTTGAAGCAGGAGCACCCAGCTTGTTGGATGCATACAGGACAAACAGCGAGTCAGTTTTTCTGACTCCAGCCGTTCTGGCTACATAAATCTTCAAAGCCCTGACTACATCAAGCAACTTGGAATCCTCCAAGTCACGAGTAGCCGCAGGCACCACAATAGGTTGGTTCAAATGAAAGGATGACACCACCTTCGGCAGAAACTGCGGACGAGTCCGCAATTCTGCCCTGTCCATATGGAAAACCAGATAGGGGCTTTTACATGACGAAGCCGCCAATTCTGACACACGCCTAGCCGAAGCTAAGGCCAATAGCATGACCACTTTCCACGTGAGATACTTTAGCTCCACGGTCTTAAGTGGCTCAAACCAGTGGGATTTCAGGAAACCCAACACCACGTTGAGATCCCAAGGTGCCACTGGTGGCACAAAAGGGGGCTGAATATGTAGCACTCCCTTAACAAACGTCTGAACCTCAGGAAAAGAAGCCAGTTCTTTTTGAAAGAAAATGGATAGGGCTGAAATCTGGACCTTTATGGACCCCAATTTTAAGCCCATAGTCACTCCTGACTGTAGGAAGTGCAGGAACCGGCCCAGCTGGAATTCCTCTGTAGGGGCCTTCCTGGCCTCACACCAAGCAACATATTTTCGCCATATACGGTGATCGTGCTTTGCCGTCACGTCCTTCCTAGCCTTTATTAGCGTAGGAATAACTTCATCCGGAATGCCTTTTCCGCTAGGATCCGGCGTTCAACCGCCATGCCGTCAAACGCAGCAGCGGTAAGTCTTGGAACAGACAGGGTCCCTGTTGCAACAGGTCCTGTCTGAGAGGCAGAGGCCATGGGTCCTCTGTTATGCAGTTCCGGGTACCAAGTCCTTCTTGGCCAATCCGGAACAAGGAGTATTGTTCTCACTCCTCTTTTTCTTACGATTCTCAGCACCTTGGGTATGAGAGGAAGAGGAGGAAACACATAGACCGACTGGAACACCCACGGTGTTACTAGTGCGTCCACAGCTATCGCCTGAGGGTCCCTTGACCTGGCGCAATACCTTTTTAGCTTTTTGTTGAGGCGGGACGCCATCATGTCCACCTGTGGCAGTTCCCATCGATTTGCAATCTGCGTGAAGACTTCTTGAGGAAGTCTCCACTCTCCCGGGTGGAGGTCGTGCCTGCTGAGGAAGTCTGCTTCCCAGTTGTCCACTCCCGGAATGAACACTGCTGACAGTGCTTGCACGTGATTCTCCGCCCAACGAAGAATCCTGGTGGCTTCCGCCATTGCCACCCTGCTTCTTGTGCCGCCCTGGCGGTTTACATGGGCCACTGCGGTGATGTTGTCTGACTGAATCAGCACCGGTTGGTTTCGAAGCAGAGGCTCCGCTTGACTCAGGGCGTTGTATATGGCCCTTAGTTCCAGGATATTGATGTGCAGACAAGCCTCCTGACTTGACCACAGCCTTTGGAAGTTTCTTCCCTGAGTGACTGCCCCCCATCCTCGGAGGCTTGCATCCGTGGTCACCAGGACCCAGTCCTGTATGCCGAACCTGTGGCCCTCGAGAAGGTGAGCACTCTGCAGCCACCACAGAAGAGACACCCTGGCCCTGGGGGATAGGGTGATCAGCTGATGCATCTGAAGATGCGATCCGGACCACTTGTCCAACAGATCCCACTGAAAGATCCTCGCATGGAACCTGCCGAAGGGAATGGCTTCGTATGACGCCACCATCTTTCCCAGGACTCGCGTGCAGTGATGCACCGACACCTGTTTTGGTTTTAGGAGGTCTCTGACCAGAGTCACGAGCTCCTGAGCCTTCTCCACCGGGAGAAACACCTTCTTCTGGTCTGTGTCCAGAATCATGCCCAGGAAGGGCAGACACGTTGTAGGAATCAGCTGCGACTTTGGAATATTCAGAATCCAGCCGTGCTGTTGCAACACTTCCTGAGTGTGCGCTACGCTGATCAGCAACTGCTCCCTGGACCTTGCCTTTATGAGGAGATCGTCCAAGTATGGGATAATTGTAACTCCTTGCTTTCGAAGGAGCACCATCATTTCCGCCAATACCTTGGTAAATATTCTCGGTGCCGTGGACAGGTCAAACGGCAACGTCTGGAATTGGTAATGACAGTCCTGTACCGCAAACCTGAGGTACTCCTGATGAGGTGGATAAATGGGGACATGCAAGTAAGCATCCTTGATGTCCAGAGACACCATAAAATCCCCCTCTTCCAGGCTTGCAATGACCGCTCTGAGCGATTCCATTTTGAACTTGAATTTCTTCAGATAAATGTTCAGGGATTTTAAATTCAAAATGGGTCTGACCGAACCGTCCGGTTTCGGTACCACAAACATTGTGGAATAGTAACCCCTTCCCTGTTGAAGGAGGGGAACCTTTACCACCACCTGCTGGAGATATAACTTGTGAATTGCCGCTAACACTACCTCCCTTTCCTTGGGGGAAGCTGGCAAGGCCGATTTTAGGTAACGGTGAGGGGGCATCACTTCGAATTCCAGCTTGTATCCCTGAGACACAATCTGTATAGCCCAGGGATCCACCTGTGAACGAACCCACTGGTGGCTGAAATTTCGGAGACGCGCCCCCACCGCTCCCGGCTCCACCTGTGGAGCCCCAGCGTCATGCGGTGGATTTAGTGGAAGCCGGGAGGACTTCTGTTCCTGGGAACTAGCTGTATTGTGCAGCTTCTTTCCTCTACCCCTGCCTCTGGCAAGAAAGGATGCACCTCTGACTTTCTTGCTTTTTTGTGAACGAAAGGACTGCATTTGGTAATACGGTGCTTTCTTAGGCTGTGAGGGAATATATGGCAAAAAATTTGGACTTCCCAGCCGTAGCTGTGGAAACTAGGTCCGAGAGACCGTCCCCAAACAATTCCTCACCCTTATAAGGTAAAACCTCCATGTGTTTTTTAGAGTCGTCATCACCTGTCCACTGCCGAGTCCACAGGACCCTTCTGGCAGAAATCGACATTGCGTTTATTCTAGAGCCCAGTAGGCAAATGTCCCTCTGGGCATCCCTCATATATAGGACGTCTTTGATATGCCCCAGGGTCAGTAAAATAGTCTCCCTGTCCAGGGTATCTATTTCCTCAGATAGAGTATCTGTCCATGCTGCTACAGCACTACACATCCAGGCCGACGCAATTGCTGGCCTCAGTAGAGTACCTGAATGTGCATAAACAGACTTCAGGATACCTTCCTGCTTCCTATCCGCAGGATCCTTTAGGGCGGCCGTATCCTGTGACGGCAGGGCCACCTTCTTGGATAAGCGCGTCAACGCTTTGTCTACCCTAGGGGAGGATTCCCAGCGTAACCTGTCCGTTGGCGGGAAAGGATACGCCATAAGTAATCTTTTGGAAATCAGCACTTTCCAGTCAGGAGAATCCCACGCTTTTTCACATAATTCATTTAATTCATGTGAAGGGGGAAAAGTCACCTCTTGCTTTTTCTCCCCAAACATATAAACCCTCTTGTCAGGGACAGGGTTTTCCTCTGATATATGCAACACATCCTTCATTGCTATAATCATGTAGCGGATGGCTTTAGCCATTTTAGGCTGCAATTTTGCCTCATCGCCATCGACACTGGAGTCAGAATCCGTGTCGATATCTGTGTCAACAATTTGGGATAGTGGGCGCTTTTGAGACCCTGCCGGCCTCTGAGCTGTAGGATCAGGCATGGGTTGAGACCCTGACTGTCCCAAGGCTTCAGCTTTATCCAACCTTTTATGCAAGGAGTTTACATTATCATTTAACACCTTCCACATATCCATCCAATCAGGTGTCGGCGCCGTCGGCGGAGACACCACATTCATCTGCACCTGTTCTGCCTCCACGTAGCCTTCCTCGTCAAACATGTCGACACAATCGTACCGACACACCTAACACACACACAGGGGATGCTCTAATTGAGGACAGGACCCCCACAAGGCCTTTGGGGAGACAGAGCGAGAGAGTATGCCAGCACACACCCCAGCGCTATATAACCCAGGGATTACACAGTAACTTAGTGTTTACCCAGTAGCTGCTGTATAACTGATATATGCGCCTAAATTTATGTGCCCCCCCTCTCTTTTTACCCTCTTTCTACCTGGAGACTGCAGGGGAGAGCCTGGGGAGCTTCCTCTCAGCGGAGCTGTGGAGAGAAAATGGCGCTGGTGAGTGCTGAGGAAGAAGATCCGCCCCCTCAGCGGCGGGCTTCTGTCCCGCTTTCTGTGTAAAAATAATGGCGGGGGCTCATACATATATACAGTGCCCAGCTGTATATATGTGACTTTTGCCAAGAGGTATCATAATTGCTGCCCAGGGCACCCCCCCCCCCCCCCTGCGCCCTGCACCCTACAGTGACCGGAGTGTGTGGGTAGTGTGGGAGCAATGGCGCACAGCTGCAGTGCTGTGCGCTACCTCATGTGAAGACAGGAGTCTTCTGCCGCCGATTTTGATGTCTTCTTGCTTCTGCCGGCTTCTGTCTTCTGGCTCTGCGAGGGGGACGGCGGCGCGGCTCCGGGAACGGACGACCAAGGTTAAGATACTGTGTTCGAACCCTCTGGAGCTAATGGTGTCCAGTAGCTTAAGAAGCGCAACCTAGCCGCAGTTAGTAGGTTTGCTTCTCTCCCCTCAGTCCCTCGTAGCAGAGAGTCTGTTGCCAGCAGAAGCTCTCTGAAAATTAAAAAACCTAACAAAATACTTTCTTATCAGCAAGCTCAGGAGAGCTCACTAAAAGCACCCAGCTCTGTCCGGGCACAGATTCTAACTAAGGTCTGGAGGAGGGGCATAGAGGGAGGAGCCAGTGCACACCATTAGTACTAATTCTTTCTTAGAGTGCCCAGTCTCCTGCGGAGCCCGTCTATTCCCCATGGTCCTTACGGAGTTCCCAGCATCCACTAGGACGTTAGAGAAATATAATTGTTAAGAAGCTATTTGTGTAGGTCAACCTGCAGCCCCCAGTCGCTTGTTCTCATTTGTCCCTTATTCTGTGCTTTGAATAATGCAAAGTCTGCGACTGGACAGGAGAAGCTGACCTGTGCGTCACGTGAGCTCCTTCCCAGAGGTGAAGGAACAGGAGAAAGCGCAGTAACCGGCAGACAAACATGAAAAGGTAAGTAGAAGTAGGGGAGGAATGAGAGGCATGAGGTCTGATGGGCAGGAGAATTAGGGGGTCAAGCCGTGAGCAGGGGCAGGGACTGAGGAGCATGTGGCAATTGGATAAGGGGTACGTCGGGTGGTTTGGGGTAAATGTGGTAGGAGGTCCGAGTGGTATGTGCTGGAATTTGGGAAAGCAGGTGCTTTTTGTCAGGCTCTTTATATCCCAGAATTTAAGTGTAGTGTTGTGGCCCCTTTAAAGAATTGAGGGCCCTTGAGGAATATAAAGTTGTTCATCAATGATCTATATCAGTAATTCCTCAAATACACTGAAACCACCCCCATTTCCCAGCGAATCCTATAATACGGTGCAAGAGGCCTCAGACAGTGCAGCACAGAACAATCGCACGACACAGTGCCTCGTACCTCAGTGACGTCACTAGCTCCTAAGTAAATGGATCAGGTGTATTATCATCTATAGTGGCTCAGCCCACAAAGCAGCTGCAATACTCACTGATACTGGCAGAGCAATATCCCCGTATTTACACGTCTAAATAAAGCAGCGTTTATTTTAGCTACAAGTTTTTTCCCCACTATAATCTCAAACTCTACAATGCGATTTGATGAGGGGCGTAAGTGGCGCCCTGCAGTCTATTTAGGTGCAGAATTGTATTTCACAGATTTGAAACCGCGCTTAGACGAAAGACGAGTCCACGCACGAGTTACTATCTGAGCACTGAGTTACGTGCAGAAGATAAATGAGACGGTACATGGGAGAGGAGAACATCTTTATCTGGAGAGTGCATTCCTACACCCGTATATTCCCAGATTGCCTCCCCCACCACTAAAGGCCCTGGTAAGCAATACCAAGAAGAATCAAGACGCTGTGGCACAAGCCAAGAATGTATCTGAGCTCCCGCAGAGCAGCAAAGACCAGGAATCCAAAACACCCAAATCCCTTGAAGCAGAGAATGCATGTAGGGGAGAACAAGTGGACGCCTGCCAGCGTCCCATCTAAGATCTAATGTCCGCTGCTGACATTACACCGACTTACTGGCTTAGAGAGGGTGAGAAATTCCCTCTGGAACCCGTAAGGAATATTTACGTCCAGCCAAGAGAGGGGATTACCAGGCTGGTCGCCAACAATTCGGGCATTTTATCACAGGGAGCAAAGCTATAGAATAAACGTTTACTGCGGCAGTTTTATTGTACACGGATGGGACTGTAGGATAAACGAACCAACTGGACCCTCCCAAGAACCGAGTATGGAGACAAGAACAGAGTATGGAGACAAAGACTCGGGGAAGAAGATACAGAAAACGAAGAGAGAAGAAAAGAAAAAGAAAAAGAAATCTGGGTTGTTTTCATTCTCTCTTTTTTTTTTTTTTTTTTTTTAAAGTTCTTGCAAACTTTTCCAGATGAGACATGGTCGGGCGCCGTAGAGCACTATACCGCCCAAGCCGGACCAACTTTACAAAAATAAAATTACATATCTATAAGTTTAGTTTTAGTTTATTTTGAAAGGAGGTTCCTGCCCATGAATTCAGACGTTTTGGCTCAGTGTTCGTGTAAATCAAAACCAACAGATGAGCTGAAACCTCCAGCTGGGATTTAGCAAGTTCCAAATGACCTCACAGCAGGGAACTCAGCCAGAAACACTCCAGTAACAGCGCTCCCAGGGCCAGCTCCGTCCTAGCAGGGCCATGGAACGCCATGTGCCGGGCTTAGATATCGAGAACCCGGGCCTGGATTTTATGGCAGGGGAGCGTGGGGTTAAATCCGCAGCCTTAGCAGGTTTTTGTGGTTCGGGGAAAGAGGTGGGGGTCTGAAATTCAGAGCGCACCCCTCGGATGGTGGATTTAATAATTTCAGCGCCTTTCACTCATGTGAAGAAAAAAAAAAAGCTCCTAGAAAGATCTGCCTTTGTGTTATCAGCCTGACATTTAGCGTTCTGGAGGGAAGAAATGGACTCCGCATGAAAAGAGCGAGGGGGGAACTCACTGGGAAGAGAACAGAGGACAGTAGACCAAGACACTTGTTTGCTGCTCATAACACCGGCAGTCAGATAGCTCCTGTGAGAAATTAATCGCAGAGATGGAGTAGCTTTAAATAAAGCTGCAAGCAGGTGTGGTATACACGGTCGACATTGAACACTTTGATGTGAGAATTTCAACATGGCAGAAATGTTGACACGAAGGAATGTCTATAGACCATCCCTGGTGGCTTCTGGGTCCTGGTGGTCACATGTGCAACAGTTCTGACACAGACATCTGACAACGGTTCTGCAGAATATTCTACCCCTATCCCTCCCGTATCCTAACATCAATAACTGCTGACATTGTTGTGTCGACAACGATTGTCAACATTGTGCATGTCGACCTTATAACGGAGTTGTGTTTATTATAATATATATATATATATATATATATATATATATATATATATATATATATATATTACACCCAGAGCCTAGCACTCACCTTAATAAGTTCATTCACCTCTATACATCAGAACATAAATAGTGGGATTTTAGTTCATGGATTGTACAGTGCATTTAAGCTTGCAGCCCACATCACGGGACCCCATCTCACTGCTAGTCCTCCTCTATCACCTTTACTTTTATAACCTGGCCATTGCTGTCACATCAGAGACCAATTAAATGTGTGCTTCCAGGTTTAAAGCTCACCTGCCAACTAACTTATGGCTTTTAAAGGCGAGTCAGTCACCTACACAGCTTACAAATTACCACTGATGTATAGAGGTGAATGAACTTACTAAGGTGAGTGCTGGGCTCTCAGTGTAATATTATTTAAGCAATGTGGTCCTAGGCCATTGCAGGTGTAGCCTATACCACAGAGCCTATAGGGGACTACCATTAACAGATCCAGTTTCAAGACCAAATGTACCGTAAACAATTCCGAGCATTCTGCGTTTCTAGCAGAGCGCTACAAAGCAGCGCTCACTAATAGCTGGCGATTTAGGCACCAGACTGAACCAAAACCGCTGCCCCTAACACGTAGCACCTACACAGCATAAAGCAGAGAGACACTCTCAATGCCGACCAGCAAGTTCCCTGTATTTTACCCCATTTACCCCAGTTTTTAACACATTACTTTCCCACTTCACAAGCATGAAGTCCCCCCCCCACCCCCGGCATTAATCACTGCATACAGCGGTAACTGTGACGCGGTCTCACACTGTAAATATACCGCCAGGGTACAGAAGTTCAACATCTCCACCGCACGTTGGGCGTCCCACCCACAATAAGGCCTCTGCCGCTGGATGCAGGCCAGGCCTCGGCTCGGAAATATTTATGAAAACAGCTCTGGGTTATACGGCGAACAGATGTTCTTCATTAATACAATAGATGGAGGACGATAACAACCTCATTTAATTAACCATTTCCAAGCTCCTTGAGGCCATTCCTGGAGGAGAGCTAGGAGTTAAATGTACTCATCAAATCCATAATTAGTAGTTGTGGGGTGGGGGGTGACGATAGAAGAGATTGTGAAGTTCAGCCGGTCCCACACCCAACTACATCGTAGCAAAAGGGCCTGAAAAGATTGATGCCCAATAATAACTGGGCTGGGGACCTAATTCATGTTTTTTCACAACGGCTGACGTTCACGCAATGGAGCGATTATCTTGCGATTGCTTAATTGCCGCAATCGCACTGCGCACGTGCTAAGGTGACGTTGCGATCACGCTCGCACTGTGGGAGGTAACAGGGAGGAGGTGTGCCATGGCTGTTTTCGGGGCGTGTATCTGCCGTCAGCGGCGATCTTGTACGTAAAGAAACATGGCCACCACCAAGGAAATGCCCATGAACGGCCATCACTTTCACGCTCCATTTCTGATCCCATCTGAGCCGCACCCAACAGTGCCTTTGTGCGTCCATCTAGGGCAGGGGTGGTCAAACCAGCTAGGTGGTCTGGAAAACGTGAACGGTTCGTAGATCTCGATGACCAGTCTGGCCAGCCCTGACCTAGGGTAATGGTAATCGCAAATAACCAATCAACTATGTGAACATCACAATAGCACGTTCCTCCAAATAATTGTCACAAGTAAGTCTGGGCATGTGCCTAGCTGCTGCCCGGTAAAATTCACCAATCAAAAGCAGGAAAATGCCACTTAGCCAATCAGAACTTTTGTGATAAGGACACTGGCGCCGTGGCCCCTAGATTTAACAGGGGGACGACATACAGTTGCTTAAATCGCACATGGCCCCTTATACTCATCCATTAGCGTGGACTTACTGGTTTGTAGCAAATGGTCAGGCCATCCCACCAATTCATTGTCCTCTGGTGTTTAATAAAAATGTCAAATATATAAGAGCTTCTCCTCCTAAATGTTTCCGGTTTTTCTTCTGCTGAATGGTCAGGTTGACTCGCAGACACACAGTTGTCTATGTACTAGGCCTTGGAGGAAAGAGATAAAGCGCCAGCCAATCAGCTCCTAACTGTCACTTTACAGGCTGCGTTTGAAAAATGACCGTTAGAGACTGATTAGTTGGTTCTTTCTCTCTCTCTCCAAGGCTTTGTACATCTTCCCCACAGCCTGAAATACACATATTAGAGGAAGCACTGGCTGCACACAAGTACTGATATCTGTAATGATATATCTGTCCTGTAATTACCCTACAGAAGGATCCGTTTCCGGAGGCTGCAGGGAGATAATGAAGTCAGGGTCGTCCCTGGTCATAGACCTGCGCCCAGTGAAAGGTTCATGCGGAAGGTCTGTGCGCAGTAACTAATCGCAGGGGGACAGTAACAGTCCGGAGACCAATGCAGGAATGCCACCGGAATATATGGTGGGCTGCGCCTGCAGTCCGCTTTATTTCATAGTAACCAAGGAATTCCACTTCACATATATATACGCAGCTAAATGCGTCACTTATCCATGCATGGCCTGGCTTACGGCTCACTGGAGCCTCGTTTTTTTTTTTTCATCCCCGTCAATAGGCTTGAACGTTAATATAAGCCCAAATAGCTCAACAAAGCCGACTTGATTGGAATACACAATTATCCTGAAGCCTACAAGTTGTGATAAGATCTATGTAGAATATTATATATGTTATGTGGACCCCAGGGGCTCGGTGTCTATATACAAGGACTGTTCCCGCTGCCAGCACCATGTACTGTAGCTGATGTAGCCCAGTCACTGGACAGAGAAAATCTTTTATCCTGCAGGAGTCACTAATCTGAATTCCTGGGGTATCTGGAGTTGCATGAAGTGGAGGATTAGTAGAGGGATGAGACAATCACCTCCTTCGCCCCAGGACCTCTCAGCCCAGGAATCCGCAGGCAACCTGATATGAAACCTTATCTCCTGGAGCAGGCCTCAGGACAGTGTGGAGGGAGAGAGATGGGGGGATGGGGTACAGGGGAGCCTGGGAGATCTCCGCAGCTTAGGACGCGCAGTCCTGCAACACGATACTCCCAGGTTCTGCCTTTTGCCTTAATCAGCAATTCACGTTAAATCACAGAAAATCTAAACAATGCTGGGAGTAACCGGAGCACTTTCACTAAGTGTTATAGGCAGGAAAAAATGTGCCGGCAGTATACCCTCACTACATCCATGAGACTGCACGGAAGTGATAAACACAGCCTGTAACATGGCAATTAGGAGCTGATTGGCTGATACTTTGGGGTATATTCAATTAGTGTCGAAAGCTGCCGCCTGTCGAAAAGACGGCAGTTTTTGACTTTTTAAGGTCGAATCACGATTCGACCTATTCAGTCCCAGCTGTTTTTATTCGACAAGTCGGGGAATTCGACTTGCAGAATAGTATGTGAATTGGCGGTATAGCTGCCGATTCACGTACTTTTGAGGGATACGGGGCCAAATTCGACAGGATTTGGCCCAGTTTCCGACCATCTCAGTCAGACATAAAAAAATGTTGGACTGAGATGTGGGACCCAGAGGAGGAAAGGGGGGGGGGGGGGGGAGCCGGAGTACAGACGCGGGCATACAGGGGAGAGCAGCGCTGCAGCACAGCGCTACAGGAGGATGTGTCACAGCCGCACAGCTAACGGCAGCGTCCACCCGGCTACAGCAAGTGAGGTCACGCTTGCTGGAGCCGGGTGGACACGGCCGTGAGGTCATGCGACTGTGAGACATCCTCCTGCAACGCTGCTCTGCTCCGGCTGCCCGCGCCTGTCCCCGCTGGTCTCCCTCCTCTCCTCCGCTCACAGGTCTCATCTCAATTCGACTTTTTTTTAAAGTCGAACTGAGATGGGATTTAATAGGGGTTGTCGGATCCATTCCGACAAATGCATGTCGGAATGGATCCGACCCTAATTGAATATACCCCTTTATCTTTATCCAATTCAGCTCCCTCCATTGCTTAGGACAGGGACGGGGAACCTAAGGTTCTCCAGCTGTTGAACTACACATCCCAGCATGCCCTGCAACAGCTTTAGCATGGCCAAATAGCAAAACTGTAGCAAGGCATGCTGGTATGTGTAGTTCAACAACAGTTGGAGGGTAGAAGGTTCCCCATCCCTGGTTTAGAACATAGACCACCAAATGTATCTATTTATTAGCAGTTTCTTATATAGCGCAGCGTATTCCGTTGCGCTTTACAATTAGAACAACAGTAATAGAACAAAACTGGGTAATAACAGACAGACATAGAGGTAGGAAGGCCCTGCTCGCATGTGTTTGCACTAGAGAATATGAAGGTGGGACGTACACGGTTATAGGCCTATAATCCAGGGAGATTGATCCGTGTGTATCAGTGTGCTAGCATGCTCTGACTCCACTATCAGCGACCTTTACACAAAGATTCCTATCAGCTCCGATAAGGAAAATGAGACTTTAATAGGAGTAGATGGCTGCAAATCACTACCTAGCACTCCTCCATCACACTGTGGTAATGCAGAGCCTCCGCTCACCACACACTGTATACGGGGTGAGATTAGCATTCAGTGACTCACAACATTTACAGCACAAACAATCACACAACACCAGCGCACCAGGCTGGATCATTACATCAAATCTAGATCAAACAAACAGTAAAGCCCAGAAAATAAACTATTTAGCGATGCAGCCCATGGATTGGGGACATACGCGTCCCAGGCAAGACTGCGAGCAGTGATTATTAGTTAGCCCTCCTCAGCCAGCCATAGCAGGAACAGTATATTCTGCAGATCCCCAGAGAGCTCCTCCAGCTATTGGGTAAGATGAGATTGCTGGCAGAGGACGAGACCGCTGCACAAAACGTTTACAGGACAATCACATGTTGAATATGGTTATATTGCAGCTGAACTCCCAAAACAATGTAACAATGCACAATAAGAAACCAGCAACATCACTGAGAGTGCAGCCTATCCAGTCACTAGGAACCAGTGACATCACTGAGAGTGCAGCCTATCCAGTCACTAGGAACCAGTGACATCACTGAGAGTACAGCCTATACAGTCACTAGCAGCCAGTGATATCAACGAGTTTGCAGCCTATCCAGTCACCAGCAACCAGTGACACTACTGAGAGTACAGCCTATCCAGTCACTAGGAACCAGTGACACTACTGAGAGTACAGCCTATCGAGTCACTAGGAACCAGCGACATCACTGAGAATGCAGCCTATCCAGTCACTAGGAACCAGTGACATCACTGAGAGTGCAGCCTATCCAGTCACTAGGAACCAGTGACATCACTGAGAGTGCAGCCTATCCAGTCACTAGGAACCAGTGACATCACTGAGAGTGCAGCCTATCCAGTCACTAGGAACCAGCGACATCACTGAGAGTGCAGCCTATCCAGTCACTAGGAACCAGCGACATCACTGAGAGTGCAGCCTATCCAGTCACTAGGAGCCAGTGACATCCCCGAGTATGCAGCCTATCCAGTCACTAAGAACATCACTAAGAGTAAATCCTATGCATTCACTAGCAGCCAGTGACATCAACGAGTTTTCAACCTATCCAGTCACTAGCAGCCAGTGACATCACTAAGAGTGCATCCTATCCGTTCACTAGTAGCCAGTGACATCACTGAGAGTGCAGCCTATCCAATCACTAGGAACCAGTGACATCACTGAGAGTGCAGCCTATCCAATCACTAGGAACCAGTGACATCACTGAGAGTGTAGCCTATCCAATCACTAGGAACCAGTGACACTACTGAGAGTGCAGCCTATCCAGTCACTAGGAACCAGTGACACTAGTGAGAGTGCAGCCTATCCAATCACTAGGAACCAGTGACATCACTGAGAGTGTAGCCTATCCAATCACTAGGAGCCAGTGACATCACTGAGAGGGCAGCCTATCCAGTCACTAGGAGCCAGTGACATCACTGAGGCACGTCCTAGTTTATGGATGCGCTGTAGTCACTGTGGATAAAGTACCTGGTACACAAACACAATTATCCATGGTCTCCGCTCACTACCCTCCATACAGTATAATAATAACAGCGTTTTACAGTGATTCCGCTGACATGAGATCCATCCATGAAACCACAAATGAGGTGGAATGTATGTTCACTGTCCTGGGGCAGGCAGGCTGAGGGATGATGAACCACGCCATGCTCCAGGACCAGCCTCATTCTTCAGCTGTAAAACATCAGGCGGAAGCATTAACCCCTCACTGGCTGAAACCGTCCCAAACAAGCGTTGGCAATCTATTAAACTATTCCACAATGTGTCCCTACCACAAGAAATCCTATTTATTTTTATGAATTCCACCATCATGGGCTCGATTAATACTTCAGTTATTATTTTTGTCTCTCCTCTAAGATGGGCACTTTCCCCTTTTCAAGACTTTCCTAGCAAATTTTGTTACGCAGCCCCTGCGCCATTTTTTGTCGTCCTTCTCAAATTTGTTTTACCTTTATTTATCTTTATTATGTTCACGTTTTTTGTTTGGAGACAGGGTCTCCAGACCTGAACACCAGGTCTTCACAGTGACATATTGATCAACAGATCAATTGCTCCCCCCCACGCAATGGGTAAAAAATAAAATAACTCACTGTGTGGGGTCGACTCCACGAGTATTAAATATCCCAGCAACAGGGATCGTTCACTCATTCAAGGGATTAAAGGAATAGTAAAACAAACAAAAAAACATGTGGTGCTACAAAACATTCCCTGGGAACAAGATATAAATGCGGATGACATGACTGGGCATTTTCGCGAAATCTTTACTGTACTTCTTCAGATCTACGCCAGTGCAGGGCTCAAATGATCTGATGAAATGCACGTACGACTGATCAGTATCAAGTTAATGAAAAAGCTTTTAAGTGTAATGTGACGGCCGAGCCCTTTAATCATATTCTGATCTCTGTGTACACACACATGCACACAGAGTAAGATGGCAACGCGGTCACTAGAAGACTACAAACACACAAATAGTAACAGGAAGCAGCAGATGGAAATCTGCGGTCTCTGTGCCGCAGCCAAAGCCTGCGGAGGAACACACCTTACAGGAGAACCCCACACCCTTGCAAGATAGCTACGAGAGAACCGTGCCACCACCCAATGAGGAGACCCTTACTCAGTGACGTTCCCACCAGTCCGCTCCCCAAAAAGAAACTCTCCCAATACAGTATCAGAATGGCAGACATCGGTATACTGTCTGTTGTTCTCAATGCAGTTTTGTGCATAAAAATCCGTACAAATGAAATCATGTTTTTATAGAAAATCGGGGGCTAAACATTAAAGTTGCTGCAAGCAGGACCCATCAGAGGAACCCGAGTGGCGCCCGGCTAAACAGCAAAGTTGCTGCAAGCAGGACCCATCAGAGGAACCCGAGTGGCGCCCGGCTAAACAGCAAAGTTGCTGCAAGCAGGACCCATCAGAGGAACCCGGGTGGCGCCCGGTTAAACAGCAAAGTTGCTGCAAGCAGGACCCATCAGAGGAACCCGGGTGGCGCCCGGTTAAACAGCAAAGTTGCTGCAAGCAGGACCCATCAGAGGAACCAGAGTGGCGCCCGGCTAAACATTAAAGTTGCTGCAAGCAGGACCCATCAGAGGAACCAGAGTGGCGCCCGGATAAACAGCAAAGTTGCTGCAAGCAGGACCCATCAGAGGAACCCGAGTGGCGCCCGGCTAAACAGCAAAGTTGCTGCAAGCAGGACCCATCAGAGGAACCCGGGTGGCGCCCGGCTAAACAGCAAAGTTGCTGCAAGCAGGACCCATCAGAGGAACCCGGGTGGCGCCCGGTTAAACAGCAAAGTTGCTGCAAGGAGGACCCATCAGAGGAACCAGAATGGCGCCCGGCTAAACAGCAAAGTTGCTGCAAGCAGGACCCATCAGAGGAACCAGAGTGGCGCCCGGCTAAACATCAAAGTTGCTGCAAGCAGGACCCATCAGAGGAACCCGAGTGGCGCCCGGCTAAACATCAAAGTTGCTGCAAGCAGGACCCATCAGAGGAACACGAATGGCACCCGGCTAAACAGCAAAGTTGCTGCAAGCAGGACCCATCAGAGGAACCCGAGTTGCGCCCGGCTAAACAGCAAAGTTGCTGCAAGCAGGACCCATCAGAGGAACCCGAGTGGCGCCCATCTACCTGTTGAAGAGCGGGAATTGTAACTGTGAAAATATATAAAGTTCCCTATAGAGCATTATAATGTATATAAAAGTCAGACAGCACTAAAGCACACAGAATACATATAACGTTACACGTTGGGAAGGTCTCGGAACATAGAGAGAAAACACTCGCTGGAGGAAAGCAGATCTGTTCCATAGTAATAAAAATCCAATACTTGGGGGGTTCACCTATATTGTGGGAGGGGCTAATATTCATGAGCGTGCAGCCTATCCGTTCACTAGGAACCAGTGACATCACTGAGGCACGAGGCTCACATGCAGATTTTTTCATGCTATCGCTATTCCTTTTCCAAACATGTGGAACGCATTAAATACGGGCGCCTCTGCATTCTGATATAAGTAACCGTTCTGGCTGAAATGCCTTCACGTGGATCTGAAACACGCCAGGAGAATTGTAAATGAGGACGAATAATCGCCGACCACCCCCCTCCCCCCCCCGCCTCCAACTAATAGACCAAACTAAAACAAACAAAAAAAACTTATGAGCAGGTGAGCCCTTATCATATACATGTTGAGTTTTTTTTAGTTTATTTTTAATTCTCAATAGAGAGTAGTGACACTTACCCAAATATATTCCAAGGAGAAAATGTTCAGCTCTTCACCTAAAGAAAAACAAATCAATAATGAGATCAGTTTTGCTTCTCTACATTGTATCAATCAGTAACAGGTCTTCAGGAAAGCATAAACAGTACGTAACTGTACAGATTGATGGAATAACAGAGGGAACCCAGAAAACTTGTCTAGTTGTCGACCACTTAATGCAATAGTGTCCCAAGCAGGGTTCCACAAGATGGCGGTCCAGGTCTGAATCCAATTATTTATGGTCCATGTTATAGGCAAAATCAGGGCTTGTGGCTGTCAATCGTAAAATACTTGTACACAGACGCACAAACCTGTCCTCCGCCACATAACTCAGGCATGTCCAAACTGCGGCCCTCCAGCTGTTGGGAAACTACAAATCCCAGCATGCCCTGACACAGCTTCAGCATTCTCCGACAGCAAAACTGTGTCAGGGCATGCTGGGATATCTAGTTTCACAACAACTGGAGGGCCGCAGTTTGGACATGCCTGACATAACTGGCCCTTATGACGACACAGAAGCACAATTGAAATAATTTAATGATTTTTTGCTGAATTTCTTAATTGGAAACTTCTGGCCTAGGGGTGCCGTGAAATAATGCTGATACTCTAAGGTGCCGCAATTCAACAAGATGTTTGGGAACCACTGATGGATCTCATACTAGAGTGTAATGGGCCCTACACACTGATAGATCCGCCGCCGTGCTGCCCGACGTTTCTTCACTCCCCCCGTCACACGGCTCCATTGAAGTGCAAGCAAATATGGACGAGATCGTCCATATTGGCCTGCATGCACAGCCGACGGGGCACCAGCGATGAACGAGCGCGGGGCCGCGTATCGTTCATCGTTGCTGCCTCCACACTGACAGATATGAACGGTATCTCGTTCATTAATGAACGAGATCGTCCATATCTTTCAGTATTATCTGCCAGTGTGTAGGGCCCATAAGGGCTCGTACTGACACGGACACATGCACACAGACCAGTAACGTACAGGTGGCTATGGGTGCTTTGAGAAGGGCCATGTCCGAAATTCATTGGTCCAAACATTAAATAATGAGCATTTCGCCCAAAATGCAAAAACATTTACTGTATTGGCAGTGGGTGGCTTTACAGCGAATAACGACCTGCCAGGAGACAAACTGTAGATGGCTGGTAGAAGAGAGTGCGGTAAAAACAGAGCAAAGCGAAGCGAAACGCGGTTTCTACGCCGATAATTACAAATATTTCCACAACAGAAAACCCCCCCAAAACACAGAATTTGCCAGGGGTTCAGCCGACAAAGGCGCCTCTCTCTCTTTATCAGCAGTTTCTCCCAACAACTCAGAACAAGTTTTGGCAAATTACAGGCTTAGTAAATATTAATCCTAAAATCTCAGCGTGGGCAGATCTCCACTAATTTGCCCATATCATTAACAGTGACTTACACGTAGCTTTACAGATTAGCTGAAATCGCAGAAACAATGCAGGCTGCTGGGAAAACACCGCCACCAGGATCTAAGGCAGGGAGTATCTCACACACTGGTGACCCCGTCACCCAATACAAAACTGATCTAAGAGCAAACGAACACGGTTATTACTGCACAGGTCAGTAGGTGAAATCCATACACCACTTTATGCAGATACTGGAGAGAAATAACCTTCCGAACCTCAAAAGTAAGAATTTACTCACCGGTAATTCTATTTCTCGTAGTCCGTAGTGGATGCTGGGAACTCCGTAAGGACCATGGGAATAGACGGGCTCCGCAGGAGACTGGGCACTCTAAAAGAAAGATTAGGTACTATCTGGTGTGCACTGGCTCCTCCCTCTATGCCCCTCCTCCAGACCTCAGTTACGGAAACTGTGCCCGGAAGAGCTGACACAACAAGGAAAGGATTTGGAATCCAGGGTAAGACTCATACCAGCCACACCAATCAC
Organism: Pseudophryne corroboree; assembly: GCF_028390025.1. Classification (NCBI taxonomy): domain Eukaryota; kingdom Metazoa; phylum Chordata; class Amphibia; order Anura; family Myobatrachidae; genus Pseudophryne; species Pseudophryne corroboree. The sequence continues at coordinate 787,142,108 of NC_086446.1, forward strand.
ACTGTACAACTTGTGATAACCATACCCAGTTAACAGTATGAACAACAACTGAGCCTCATTTAACGGATGGCTCATAACAATAAACCTTTAGTTAAGCAATAACTACATACATGTATTGCAGAGAGTCCGCACTTGGGACGGGCGCCCAGCATCCACTACGGACTACGAGAAATAGAATTACTGGTGAGTAAATTCTTATTTTCTCTGACGTCCTAGTGGATGCTGGGAACTCCGTAAGGACCATGGGGATTATACCAAAGCTCCCAAACGGGCGGGAGAGTGCGGATGACTCTGCAGCACCGCATGAGCAAACTCAAGGTCCTCCCCAGCCAGGGTATCAAACTTGTAGAACTTAGCAAACTTGTTTGACCCCGACCAAGTAGCAGCTCGGCAAAGCTGTAAAGCCGAGACCCCTCGGGCAGCCGCCCAAGAAGAGCCCACCTTCCTTGTGGAATGGGCTTTCACCGATTTTGGATGCGGCAATCCAGCCGCAGAGTGAACCAGCTGAATCGTGCTATAGATCCAGCGAGCAATAGTCTGCTTCGAAGCAGGAGCGCCAACCTTTTTGGCTGCATACAGAATAAACAGCGAGTCAGACTTTCTGACTCCCGCCGTTCTGGAAACATAAATTTTCAAAGCCCGGACTACGTCCAGCAACTTGGAATCCTCCAAGTCCCTAGTAGCCGCAGGCACCACAATAGGCTGGTTCAAATGAAACGATACCACCCTAGGGAGAAATTGGGGACGAGTCCTCAATTCTGCCCTGTCCATATGGAAGATCAGATAAGGGCTTTTACATGACAAAACCGCCAAATCTGACACACGCCTAGCCGAAGCTAAGGCCAAAAGCATGACCACTTTTCACGTGAGATATTTTAGCTCCACTGTCTTAAGTGGCTCAAACCAGTGGGATTTCAAGAAATCCAACACAACGTTAAGATCCCAAGGTGCCACCGGTGGCACAAAAGGAGGCTGAATATGCAGCACCCCCGGAACAACGTCTGAACTTCAGGCAGTGAAGCCAGTTCTTTTTGAGAGAAAATGGATAGGGCCGAAATCTTGACCTTTATGGATCCTAATTTTAGGCCCATAGTCACTCCTGACTGTAGGAAGTGCAGGAATCGACCCCGCTGGAATTCCTCTGTAGGGCCTTCCCGGCCTCACACCAAGCAACCTATTTTCGCTATATACAGTGAAAAAGTCTTGCTGTCACGTCTTTCCTAGCCTTTATCAGCTTAGGAATAACTGCATCCGGAATGCCCTTTTCCGCTAGGATCCGGCGTTCAACCGCCATGCCGTCAAATGCAGCCGCGGTAAGTCTTGGAACAGACAGGGCCCCTGTTGCAACATGTCCTGTCTGAGAGGCAGAAGCCCTGAGTCCTCTGAGAGCATTTCTTGCAGCTCCGGGTACCGAGTCCTTCTTGGCCAATTCGGAGCAAAGAATATTGTTCTCACTCCTCCTTTTATTACAATTCTCAGCCCTTGGGTATGAGAGGAAGAGGAGGGAATACATAGACCGACTGGAACACCCACAGTGTTACTAGTGCGACCACAGCTATCACCTGAGGGTCTCTTGACCCGGCGTAAAACCTTTTTTAGCTTTTTATTGAGGTGGGACGCCATCTAGTCCACCTGAGGCAGTTCCCATCAATTTGCAAACTGCGTGAAGACTTCCTGATGAAGTCCCCACTTTCCCGGGTGGAGGTCATGCCTGCTGAGGAAGTCTGCTTCCCAGTTGTCCACTCCCGGAATGAACACTGCTGACAGTGCGCTTACTTGATTCTCCGCCCAGCGAAGAATTCTGGTGGCTTCTACCCTTGCCACCCTGCTCCTTGTGCCGCCTTGGCGGTTTACATGAACCCCTGCGGTCTGACTGGATCAGAACCGGTTGGTCGCGAAGCAGGATCTCCGCTTGACTTAGGGCGTTGTATATGGCCCTTAGTTCCAGGATTGATGTGAAGGCAAGTCTGTTGACTTGACCACAGACCTTGGAAATTTCTTCCCTGTGTAACTGCCCCCCACCCTCGGAGGCTTGCATCCGTGGTCACCAGGATCCAGTCCTGAATGCCGAATCTGCGGCCCTCGAGAAGGTGAGCACTCTGCAGCCACCACAGGAGAGACACCCTGGCCCTGGGGGATAGGGTGATTAACCGATGCATCTGAAGAGGTGATCCGGACCACTTGTCCAGTAAGTCCCATTGGAAGGTCCTCGCATGGAACCTGCCTAAGGGGATGGCCTCGTATGATGCCACCATCCTTCCCAGGACTCGAGTGCAGTGATGCACTGACACCTGTTTTGGTTTTAATAGATTCCTGACCACTGTCATGAGCTCCTGAGCTCTCTCTATCGGGAGATAAACTCTTTTCTGGTCTGTGAGACCAAGGGGATTTTGGGGTATTTGAAATGCATCAAAAAAGAAATGGAATTTGCAGCAACAAGGAAATATTAAAAGTTTTTTTTTAAAAATCCAAGTCGACGCGTTTCGGCTCAGCAGGAGCCTTCCTCAAGACATGTCTTGAGGAAGGCTCCTGCTGAGCCGAAACGCGTCGACAACTTTGGGCACTGTGCAATTCCTAAAAACCAGCCTTTAAGGTATTTTTATCACCTGGTGCACTTTATACAAAAAATTGGATTTTTAAAAAAATACTTTTAATATTTCCTTGTTGCTGCAAATTCCATTTTTATTTTTGATTCTCCTTTTGAGGAGTGCTTGTCTATGTATGTGTCTCTCTCCCAACTATGGGATTTTGTATTAATTAAAACATTTTTATTTATTTTTTAAATGGATTGATTGGCACCATTTCTTATTCCTTTTGGATTTATAACTATCCAACTACGCACTGGTATCCTGAGGCCTGAAACAGCTGTGGATCCAAAAGATACCTTGATAGGAACATTTTCACACTTCATCTTGTGAGTGTGGTACGCACCTTTATTGATATAGAAATATACGTGAAAGATACCTTTATACACTTGGTTCGTCTCCATTTTTAAGTGAGTTTAGGTATGCTCGTCTATGCATACTTCATGGTGAAGGATACACAGAAAGGGTGAAGAAATTTAAAAAAAACCTTTATGTGCACATATCCGTTCTTCTTAGTGTGAGTTGGGGTACGCACTTTATATAGATCCCCTATTCGTGCTACCGTCTTTCTGCCATTCTGATGGGATAAAGGACTTTTTGTTTATTTAATATCATACAAAAAACAATAGTACACATTGTATGTTTGTTTTTTTTCCATATAATAATGACTGGACACTAATTACATCAACTGAGAACATTCGTTGAACAACTGAGGATCACCATACTGAATACCCTCAAGGGACGTATACGTTATATTTATTTTGATGTTTATACAGGTTGAGTCTCCCTTATCCAAAATGCTTGGGACCAGAGGTACTTTGGATATGGGATTTTTCCGTATTTTGGAATAATTGCATACCATAGTGAGATATCATGGTGATGGGACCTAAATCTAAGCACAGAATGCATTTATGTTACATATACACCTTATACACACAGCCTGAAGGTCATTTTAGCCAATATTTTTTATAACTTTGTGCATTAAGCAGTGTGTCTACATTCACACAATTCAATTATGTTTCATATACACCTTATAAACACAGCCTGAAGGTCATTTAATACAATATTTTTAATAACTTTGTGTATTAAACAAAGTTTGTGTACATTGAGACATCAAAAAACAAAGGTTTCACTATCTCACTCTCACTCAAAAAAGTCCGTATTTCAGAATATTCCGTATTTCGGAATATATGGATATGGGATACTCAACCTGTATTGGGCGCTTATACTGAGAAAAAATTGTCTTTCTTTTGTGTTCCTTTTCTGGTCTGTGTCTAGGATCGTGCCTAGGAGAGGCAGATGAGCTGTAGGAACCAACTGCGACTTTGGAATATATAGAATCCAGCCGTGTTGCCGTTACACTTCCAGAGAAAGGGATACGCTGTTCAGCAACTGCTCTCTTGATCTCGCTTGTATGAGGAGATCGCCCAAGTACGTGAAAATAGTGACACCTTGCTTCCGCAGGAGCACAATCATATCCGCCATTACCTTGGTTATGACAATCCCGTAACGCAATTCTGAGGTACGCCTAATGAGGTGGATAAATGGGGACATGAAGGTATGCATCCCTTATGACCCGATTCACGATAAAATCTCCCTCTTTTTAGGCTTGCCCTGACCGCTCTTAGCGATTCCATCTTGAACTTGAACCTTCTCAGGTATATGTTCAGGGATTTTTAATTCCATATGGGTCTGACCGAACCGTCTGGTTTCGGGATTACAACATGGTCGAATAATAACACCCTCTTGTTGAAGGAGGGGACCCTTGATCACCACCTGTTAAAGATACAATTTGTGAATTGCAGTTAACACTGGCTCCCTCTCTTGGGGGGAAGCCCGCAGGGCTGTCGGTGAGGGGGCATCTTCTCACAGTCCAGCTTGTATACAATATCTATTGCCCCGGGACCTAACAGGGAGTGAACCCACTTGTGGCTGAACTTACGGAGTCGTGTCCCCACCGGGCCTAGCTCCGCCTGTGGAGCCCCAGCGGCATAGGTGGATTTTTGTAGGGGCCGGGGAGGACTTCTGTTCCTGGGAACTAGCTGTGTTGATCCCGGCTCTGACAAGAAAGGACGCACCTCAGACTTTCTTGTTTCTTTATTCGAAAGGCTGCATTTAATAATGTCGTGCTTTCTTAGGCTGTGCAGGAATATAAGGCAAACTAGCAGAATTACCAGCTATAGCTGTGGAGACCAGGCCCGAGAACCCTTCTCCACACAATCCTCAGCCTTCCATATGCCTCTTAAGTCGGCATCATCTGTCCAATGCATATTCTACAGGACACGTCAAGCAGAGATCGACATAGCTTTGACTCTAGGACCCAGTATACTCATGTCTCTTTGGGCATGCTTTATAACTATATATCTATCACTTAAGACAGCATCTTTAATATATTTACTAGGGTCTCAATCTCTGCTGATAAGGTACCTGTCCACGCTGCCACAGCGCTATAAACCCATGCCGATACAATCGCCGGTCTGGGTAGTATACTAGAATGTGCATGCTATCTGCAGGATCCCTGAGAATAGCAAGTGCTACCGTCTGTACAAACAGGACACCCTAGGGGAAGATTCTCAACACATCCTGGCCCTAGTGGGGAAAGGATACAGCCTGAGAATTCTCTTGTGGGAAGCTGCCGTCTCTTGTCTGGAGATTCCCGCTCTTTTTCCTCATGAGAGGAGGGAAATTTACCTCAGCATTCTTCCCCTTAAACATGTGTACTCTCGTGTCAGGGACAGATGAGTCATCAGTGATATGCAAATCATCTTTTATTTCAATAATCATATATTGAATACTTTCTAGCCATCTTGGCTGTAACTTTGCATTATCGTAGTTGACACTGGAGCCAAACTCTGTGTCGATACCAGTGTTTGCTATTTGGATAGTGAGCATAGAGAGACTCTGAAGGTCTCTGTGACATAGGGACAGACATGGGTAGATTTCCTGTCTGTTCCCTAACCATTTGTGCAATAAATTCACCTTAGCACTTACACATATCCAAACAGGTGTCGGCGTTGTCGACGGAGACACCCTCTCACACACATATCCGCTCTATCACCTCCTTAGAGGAGCCTTTTACCTCAGACATGTCGACACACGCGTACCGACACACCACACACACAGGGGATGCTTTATTTGAGGACAGTTCCCCCACAAGGCCCTTTGGAGAGACAGAGAGAGAGTATGCCAGCACACACCCCAGCGCTATATAACCCAGGGATTACACTACAACTCAGTGTTTACCCAGTAGCTGCTGTATATACAATTTTTGCGCCTAAATTTATGTGCCCCCCCCCTCTCTTTTCACCCTTTGTGTACCAGGATACTGCAGGGGAGAGCCTGGGGAGCTCCTACAGTGACCGGAGTGTGTGGTGTGCTGTGGGAGCAATGGCGCACAGCTGCGGTGCTGTGCGCTACCTTAATGAAGACAGGAGTCTTCTGCCGCCGATTTCATCGCTTCTCTTCTGTCTTCTGGCTCTGCAAGGGGGACGGCGGCACGGCTCCGGGAACGGACGATCAAGGTCAGGCCCTGTGTTCGAACCCTCTGGAGCTAATGGTGTCCAGTAGCCTAAGAAGCACAAGCAGGTAGGTTTGCTTCTCTACCCTCAGTCCCACGTAGCAGTGAGTCTGTTGCCAGCAGATCTCACTGAAAATAAAAAACTTAACAAATACTTTCTTTCTAGCAAGCTCAGGAGAGCCCACTAGGAGCACCCAGCTCTGGCTGGGCACAGATTCTAACTGAGGTCTGGAGGAGGGGCATAGAGGGAGGAGCCAGTGCACACCAGATAGTACCTAATCTTTCTTTTAGAGTGCCCAGTCTCTTGCGGAGCCAGTCTATTCCCATGGTCCTTACGGAGTTCCCAGCATCCACTAGGACGTCAGAGAAAGTAAGATGAATCCAAATATGAACCACTGTTTAGCTGTTCCCTGACTTTCCACCCATTTGATAAAAACAAACTGAATAATTAACCCCCAATTTATATTACAGACAGCAGAGACGCCGTCAGGTCATTTTAGGTACACGTACATCACTAGCTCTGTCCCTGTATATACATCAACCAATCCACATTCTGCATTTCTACCAAGTCTGCCGCGCTGTCAATCACTCTCTGTCTGCTCTATATAGAAGTCAACTGGTCGACCTAATGGCCGTAAGCCGTAATACACAACCACTGACATATATTGGTGTCTGATACGGACCTCTTTCAGCTGCAAGGTCTAGGTTTAAATTGACATAAACCCAAGTTCTCTTACCAGCAGTCTAGGGAGCACAATGCTGCTCTTGCATTACTAACAGCAACCTTAAATGTGTACATTTCCTGGAGGTTGTGAGCAGGTATCTCCGAGCGGACAGTTCCCCAATTCCTTCCTGGTACATCAACGGATTTAATTGTTTGCACAGAGCAGGAAGCGTTTCTGCAGGATAAACCAATATTCAGTCCTTAACGCAGTCTCCTGTGTCACACCAGGACATTACCCAGCATGCACCGGCAACAGGAGCAGGCAAGAAAGCTGGTGCACAGGTATTTGTGAAGAGGTGTTGTAATCCACCGCAGCCAATCAGATTGTGTCTTTACTCTAGTTCAGCTTTAGAAAACATCCAATTAGTTGCTATCATTACAGCAATTCATTGCAGCTGCCAATGCGCCAGTTTCTCCCAGTATAAGCATGTGTAGTAAATGTATATAGAACTCTAAGCAGCTCACTCACAGCGGTTAAGTGGCTGGCTCATTTACTAGTAATATATAGCCGGAGACAGCAATATACTGTATACAGCGTCATCCTGCCCAACCACAACTTATCAGTAATACGTATAGAGAAAGCGAAGACTGCAGGACGATGATGGGAAATTCTGCCCCTTATAATGGGGGCACTGCAGGGCGGCTAGGAGAAGCCAGACTTTATGGAGCGCTGTAATGTGTTCTTATTACAGCATGCAGAGACCGCTCACTACTAGACACCGAGACCTCTCGGGAAAAAAAAAGTTACTGGTAAAAGTGAATCGATTTCCAGAAAGAGATGGAGAAGCCATTAGGCCGCAGTCAGCGCAGACTTCAAATCTCTGCAAGGTCAGCGACTGGGGAAACCGGAGCACACAATCCACATACCAAAGACGCAGCGTTCCTGTTATCACCCGTGTGCAGGAACAGTCACCCAAAATCCATTATCTGTGCTGCTACAATGACTGATGTATATGCAGAGGAATTCCCTGACCATGCAGACACAGACCCTGAGCAATGACCTGCGGATCTGATATCCTCAGCTTACATTAGTGTTTACACACATTTACACTAGTCCACGGAGGCACACCGCTATATATATATATATATATACATACATTCATATACTACATACACTAGTCCACGGAGAGACATCTATATACATTCATATACTACATACACTAGTCCACGGAGGCACACAGCTATATACATATACATTCATATACTACATACACTAGTCCACGGAGACACACAGCTATATACATATACATTCATATACTACATACACTAGTCCACGGAGGCACACCGCTATATACATTCATATACTACATACACTAGTCCACGGAGGCACACAGCTATATACATATACATTCATATACTACATACACTAGTCCACGGAGGCACACCGCTATATACATTCATATACTACATACACTAGTCCACGGAGACACACAGCTATATACATTCATATACTACATACACTAGTCCACGGAGGCACACAGCTATATACATTCATATACTACATACACTAGTCCACGGAGACACACAGCTATATACATATACATTCATATACTACATACACTAGTCCACGGAGACACACAGCTATATACATTCATATACTACATACACTAGTCCACGGAGACACACAGCTATATACATATACATTCATATACTACATACACTAGTCCACGGAGGCACACCGCTATATACATTCATATACTACATACACTAGTCCACGGAGGCACACAGCTATATACATTCATATACTACATACACTAGTCCACGGAGACACACAGCTATATACATATACATTCATATACTACATACACTAGTCCACGGAGACACACAGCTATATACATTCATATACTACATACACTAGTCCACGGAGACACACAGCTATATACATTCATATACTACATACACTAGTCCACGGAGGCACACCGCTATATACATATACATTCATATACTACATACACTAGTCCACGGAGACACACCGCTATATACATATACATTCATATACTACATACACTAGTCCACGGAGGCACACAGCTATATACATTCATATACTACATACACTAGTCCACAGAGACACACCGCTATATACATATACATTCATATACTACATACACTAGTCCACGGAGTCACACAGCTATATACATTCATATACTACATACACTAGTCCACAGAGACACACCGCTATATACATATACATTCATATACTACATACACTAGTCCACGGAGACACACCGCTATATACATATACATTCATATACTACATACACTAGTCCACGGAGGCACACAGCTATATACATTCATATACTACATACACTAGTCCACAGAGACACACCGCTATATACATATACATTCATATACTACATACACTAGTCCACGGAGACACACAGCTATATACATATACTACATACACTAGTCCACGGAGGCACACAGCTATATACATATACATTCATATACTACTTACACTAGTCCACGGAGACACACAGCTATATAAGTATAAATTCATATACTACATACACTAGTCCACGGAGACACACAGCTATATACATATACATTCATATACTACATACACTAGTCCACGGAGGCACACCGCTATATACATATACATTCATATACTACATAAGTGAGTGGTGAGGAAGCACTATATATCGCCTTGCTGTGCGGGTAGAAGAGGCAGTGTGAGGAGGCACTATATATCGCCCTGCTGTGAGGAGGCACTATATAGCGCCCTGCTGTGAGGGTAGAAGAGGCACTATATATCGCCCTGCGGTGAGGAGGCAATATATATCGCTTGCTGTGAGGATAGAAGAGGCAGTGTGAGGAGGCACTATACACCGCCCTGCTGTGAGGATAGAAGAGGCAGTGTGAGGAGGCACTATACACCGCCCTGCTGTGAGGATAGTAGAGGCAGTACTATATATCGCCTTGCTGTGAGGATAGAAGAGGCAGTGTGAGGAGGCACTATATAGTGCCCTGCTGTGAGGAGGCAATATATATCGCTTGCTGTGAGAGTAGAAGAGGCAGTGTGAGGAGGCACTATACACCGCTCCTGCTGTAAGGCTAGAAGAGGCAGTGTGAGGAGGCACTATACACCGCTCCTGCTGTGAGGCTAGAAGAGGCAGTGTGAGGAGGCACTATACAACGCCCTGCTGTGAGGATAGAAGAGGCAGTGTGAGGAGGCACTATACACCGCCCTGCTGTGAGGATAGAAGAGGCAGTGTGAGGAGGCACTATATATCTCCTTGCTGTGAGGATAGAAGAGGCAGTGTGAGGAGGCACTATATAGTGCCCTGCTGTGAGGAGGCAATATATATCGCTTGCTGTGAGAGTAGAAGAGGCAGTGTGAGGAGGCACTATACACCGCTCCTGCTGTGAGGCTAGAAGAGGCAGTGTGAGGAGGCACTATACACCGCTCCTGCTGTGAGGCTAGAAGAGGCAGTGTGAGGAGGCACTATACAACGCCCTGCTGTGAGGATAGAAGAGGCAGTGTGAGGAGGCACTATACACCGCCCTGCTGTGAGGATAGAAGAGGCAGTGTGAGGAGGCACTATATATCTCCTTGCTGTGAGGATAGAAGAGGCAGTGTGAGGAGGCACTATATATCGCCTTGCTGTGAGTAGGCAATATATATTGCTTGCTGTGAGAGTAGAAGAGGCAGTGTGAGGAGGCACTATACACCGCTCCTGCTGTGAGGCTAGAAGAGGCACTATACACCGCCCTGCTGTGAGGATAGAAGAGGCAGTGTGAGGAGGCACTATACACCGCCCTGCTGTGAGGATAGAAGAGGCAGTGTGAGGAGGCACTATATATCGCCTTGCTGTGAGGATAGAGGAGGCACTATATATCACCTTGCTGTGAGGAGGCACTATATAGTGCCCTGCTGTGAGGAGGCAATATATATCGCTTGCTGTGAGGGTAGAAGAGGCAGTGTGAGGAGGCACTATACACCGCTCCTGCTGTGAGGATAGAAAAGGCAGTGTGAGGAGGCACTATACACCGCCCTGCTGTGAGGATAGAAGAGGCAGTGTGAGGAGGCACTATACACCGCCCTGCTGTGAGGATAGAAGAGGCAGTGTGAGGAGGCACTATATATCGCCTTGCTGTGAGGATAGAAGAGGCAGTGTGAGGAGGCACTATATATCGCCTTGCTGTGACGATAGAAGAGGCAGTGCGAGGAGGCACTATATATCGCCTTGCTGTGAGGGTAGAGGAGGCAGTGTGAGGAGGCACTATATATAACCTTGCTGTGACGATAGAAGAGGCAGAGTGAGGAGGCACTATATAGCACCTTGCTGTGACGGTAGAAGAGGCAGTGTGAGGAGGCACTATATATCGCCCTGCTGTGACGATAGAAGAGGCAGTGTGAGGAGGCACTATATAGCGCCCTGCTGTGAGGAGGCACTATACACCGCTCCTGCTGTCAGGGGGGGGGGGGGGGGTGGAGCAGTACTAGTGTGAAACTGACTAAGTGTCAGGAGATAAGACTGATGTAATATTACACAGGAAGGGCAATTTATGACATACGGTACCTGCTTTACGCAACACAACAACAATACAAACGGAAACAACGATAAAGATGTCAGGACTGGTAAAAGTATGACCCCCCCATCCCACCCAGAAAAAAATAATTCTGATAAGAACCACGAACACATTGTTCACAGAATTCCCCTACTCTTCCGGAATGTCCGTGAGGTTCAGGAACATTTTTGGAGTACTCCCTGACTTCTGTGAGAGACAGCCAGCCTCCGAGTTCCTGCCCATTACCCTAATGGAGATGGCAGGTCACTGACTGTGTAAGTTCTCCCTCCCTAATATAGGACATCCTGCTACAGAGGAGAGACAGAGCATGAGCAGGGCCATCTTCACATACAGGTACACTGGGCAGCTGCCCAGGGCCCCGCATTTGTAGGGCCCTTTGGACAGGAGTGGGTGGTGGTCAAACAATCAGAGTGACCAGGCAGCATTCTCTACCGGCCTCCCAGCCTGCAGACAGTGAATGGATGCTGATAGGTGAATGGCTGGAGCTATACACCAATCAGAGTGCGGACAGCCATTCACTGCATGGATGCTGGAGGGGCATGTTATGATTTTTTTTTATTTTTTTTATTGGCTCTCATGAATGGGTGAATTGCTTTGCCCAGGGCCTACTATACTGTAAGACAGCCCTGAGCAAGAGGGACATGTGTGTTATGGAGTAATCAACCAATAAAATGCTGCATTTGATTTCTATTCATGTCTTATGTAGGGTATTTGCTCTTTAAATATACAGCAGACTGCACTGGGGTTAGAGGCAGAGTCGTATTACGTTACACTGCTTTTCTCTCACATAGACTGCTGGAATTCACACCCTATTTCTGCCAGGTTTAAATGGGCAACTCATCTTAGGAATTCAGTGCAGCATTTCACCCGGGAATGTGCCCCAGCTCACAGCGTGGAGGGTGCTAGGACATCACCGTTACTTCTTACACCCCGGTGGCGAGACCCTGCATTATAATCAGAGTAATCCAACAGTCTGGCTGCTGAGGTCTACAGTATTCCGCTCACTTGCATTGGATTTACCGATTATATGTCAGAATTCTGCAAGCGATGGAAACACCACTGATAAACACAAGTGATTGGAAACACTGTAAAACAGAAACCAATAGGGCTTCAATGGGGTCGATTCTATTCGGCAACTTAAGAATAGCGCCGGGAATTAGCTCCCGACGCTATTCAATTCAGCTCCAGTTAAGTCGGCGATGTCCCGTTCTCGCCGACTTAACAGGTAGTTTTGTCGGGAGAACGGGCATTCTCCGACTTAACTACCCGCGGCGATGCCGATTCCCGACAGAATCAGCCTCGCGCCGGCCGCGAGGCAGCACTTTTGTCGGGTTTCTTCTCTCATCCCCCGGGGATGAGAGAAGAATTCCCGACAATTGCGGGTCACTAGCAGCTGAATTGAATAGCGTCGGGAGCTAATTCCCGGCGCTATTCTTAAGTTGCCGAATTGAATTGACCCCAATGTCCCTTTAAGCAATCGATCATACATTAATATTTGATGTGCCAATTATTCCTGAGCCCCAGGGACGCACTCTGCGACCTGCAATGGTGCATGCATGTCTCACTGAATCCCGGGCCTTTCACGTGTTTAATTATTACTAGGGTTTGTCTTTAAGAGGTTGGCCGCAGGAAGTGGATCTGGAAGCGCTGGTGAAAGGGAGCCAGGTGCGTATGGAGGAAATCGCGTATTTCCAACAAAGTGTCCATTCTACCTCCTGCCAGCTGGCTCAGATCGCCACATTCAGTCTTCTCCCAAACACCGGGGATGGGGGCTCGGAAGTGCAAGTGTCACAGTTTTGCATGCGGATACTTTGTTCTTCCTCTCTTAAGCTCATTATATACACCAGTCAGTAACGGGGCGCTATATCACAGATGTAAAATAGTCCATTTTAAAAGCCCTCTCCATAGCTTTATCCCCCTTGCATGGAAAGCCCCTATTGAGCGCTACTCCTCCCATCCTTCAACTCATCTCATAGAGCAAGAGGGCGATTATCAATTACCGTATGATGCCCCAATATTCTACAGTCGTACAATTTCTTTATTTCAATCACATATTATAACAGGCATGACTGTTGCAGAAGATGCAAACGCTTGCATAGAGAGCACCCTGATTTTGAGAGCTTACACTCTAGCACTCTATTGGAAAGTTACGTGCACGGCCACTTTCTAATAAGGTTCTGTGTTGTATCCATTTTCTAAGTGAAGGCCCCTAGTGATCATACAGCTAACCCACATATAAAGAACCTGATCCTTGTTTCATAGTTACACACAGAGACAGTGGCTCCCTCTAAACTGTGCAATATGAAGAAATAGAGTAATCTAGTGTGTTCCACTCTGCAAGGAGGAAAATCTGCTGTACTGTGTAACCCAGCGCAGCGGATTCTTCACCATTTACTCCTGAGCGCACAGCAGACAGGAAACAGTAGTCAGTTACTTTTATTACCCTTGTATCTCCCTGCAGTGGCAACAGGACTGTCTATATATAATCTACACAAATAACCTCTTCTGTTCTGCTGACAAATCATATTCCTGACAACTGACTGACGTTGTGGCAAAATGTATCCTACTATACATGTGTATACAATACAATATGACACAACATCTATCAGTTATCAGGGATATGATATGGCAATAAAACAGATATTGACGAACTCTGAAGTATCAGGAACTATTGTGGCAGATAAATATAAATATATGATTTTCTCTTTTAAATCACAACAACAACATACAAATAAAACAGAACAAGTGCACTCGTTGACGGTGGCACAGACGGGAGACAGAGGGTAGAGAGGGCGCTACGTGTAACCGCTTACCATCAATAGCACGGTAGGCAACTTCTGGCAGCTGCTGTGAAACTACTGATCACAAAATGCCTGGACACAGATTTTGCCCGAACCGCAAAACAGCGGTGGGGCATGCTAGGATCTGTAGTTCTACAACAGGTGGTGTGCTGGACATTTCCCACCTCTGTTCTAGAGAATAACCTGTGGTTAAAACGCTGGTACAAGACCTGGACAATTATTATAATACACCGGATGGCGCCATTCATATAACAAGAATATACCATTTCCTCATGAGTTTAGAGTCATTTGTTAGTTCAGATTTCAGTTTGACTGTCCGTGAAGACAATGATATAAACTCATCGGAAAGGATTGTGTTCTATGTCCTAAGCTCTTTACTATCTGGAAGATATAACAAGTAGCGGCATTATATTAGGAGCCGTTTAACGAGCGGTATACACTTCAAGATATATGAGGCAACTATTTATCACCAGAACTGGACTAACCTTCAGGGATCCTATAATAACACCGTCCACAAGTCAAGTGGAGAAATGAAATGACGCATAGAATGGACTTCCTGAGGGGGGACATTCATCATCTCTGACCTGCTGCGAGCGGCGTGGAGGTCCCTCTTCTCTTTAATGCTCACTGGGAAAGCAGATCACGTTTAGCTGGAGGGTAAACACCCGGCTGTAGGACTAGGCCCCATATGTATGTTCTCCTCAGACATGATAAATAAAGAGAGCCCACCACCCACTCCAAGGCGTGTACAGCTCCTCTGTTATTATTAATGCAGGATAACGCTCTCATGTACAGATCAGTCCCTACTAACAGACAGTATCTCAGTTCCTTGGGGATAAGTAGGACTTCCCGGTGGACAGGATGCCGGAATCCACAATACCAACGCCAGCATCCTGATATTTGAAATCCCAACAGGAGGGAGGTATGTTCCTCCCCTACCCCCTAACCCTCCGTTCCCGCAGCCTAACCCCCCCCCCCACCCCCCATTAGTGCCTAACTCTAACCTCCCCCCCCCCCCCCTCCCCCGGTGGTGCCTAAACCTAACCCGCCCTGCCCTACAGCCTAACCCTAGCCCTCCCCCTGTGGGTCCAAGACCCTAAGCCTCCCCGGAGGCACCTAAACCTAACACCCTTCTCCTCCAGGGCCCTAGCCCTAACACACCGGCTATACTTACGCTCGGGATGACGGCTGTCGGACTCCGGCGTCTGTCTCCCGACATTGTCAGCGATTCCGGCGTTGGGATTCCAAGTGCCGGGATCCCGACAGCCGGCATTTTAACTGCATCCCCACTGTACACAGGACCATAAGACAGCCTGTAGCGTGAAATTTGGAAAAACATATCAAAGATGGCTACACGTAATCCAACGGGTGGTATTCATGTGACCGGCGGTTGGGAGACAGACAGTCACATGACCTCCTCCACCATCCCGACCCCTCACTATCCCGATGGTCAGCATGCCGACCAACAGGGACTATTTCCACTCGCCCCTCCCCGCCGGGATCCCGATGTCGGTATGCAACCACCACACAGCAATGGCGCAGAACAATACTGACCCAAAAGCTCAACGGAAATGGCATCTGTTCATACAAGTGATATAGTAATATTTATTACCAATTTATAAGATGATCCAGTTATCCATCCAGAGCACCCAACGGACAGCATCAGGCTCCAACTGGCCCACCGACAGAGGCTTAACCGGTAAGGTACACCAATGAGAACACTGCGCCGGCCAAATGTTCTACATTCCTGATTGGCTACAGGTTGGCAGAGTCCTCCAGCTTTTCTGATGCTCTGGCATGCTGGTCAAGTCGTCCTAACTTTCAAATGTCCTGATTGGCTACAGTTCTGTGCAGTCCTTTTAGTGTTCTAATGCTCCGATTGGCTACGAGTTGGCCATGTCCTGCTAACTTCCAAATGCTCCGATTGGCTACAGGTGTCACTAGCGGTGTAAAGGCTGATCACACGCAGTTATCACAGGCAAAAATAAATAAATGTTCAAGCAGGTGCCTGTGCACCGGTGGAACGCACTTAAAAATGCAAAAAATATCACAACGTTTGCTTCATTTAGGAGACAGAAGAGCATTCAGCTCAATAATAAGCATGAAAAACAAAACTGTAACCAAAAACTAACAACCAACCAAAGCTAATAGCTGGCTAATTCCACAGAAGGGATGCAAATACGAAGCTCTCGCTCAGATAAGTACACTGGCGCACGTGTGCCTCCAAACCAGCCTCATTTCTTCACCGCTGTCCATACGGATGATGGAAAGGCTGATAACCTGCGGAAACGGTCACATGACAAAGAACCTTCAGCTTACATGTGACCTTTAAAGACCATGTTCCATAAAAAGCTAAATGGTTTGCAGGGTCAGGAACGAAGGCCGTGAGCAGAATACCAATTGGGTTCCCGGAACTTAAATATTCCATTAAAAGACTGAGTGGCCATTAACGTGTAGGCAATGACAGAAGGAACTAGAAACAACCCATACTGACCTCTAAGGGGGGAATGCAGGTCTTTTTGAGTGCATGTAAGCAATGGTTCCCGACGGGAGATATTCAAATCGCTCTGCAAATGGGCGCAGGTGTCAACTGCTTATCATCCAAATGCACCGGGTTCAGACATAAAGGGGGGAATTCAAATGTTTGAAAAGTCAGCTGGGTGTCTGTTTTTTCCTATTAGACAGGACAAAGCAGACACCCAACTGACACTTCAAACAATTGAATACCCCCCATAAAGTGGCAAACCATTTGCAAAGTACTGGGCGTGCTGAGTTTGGGTGGATTTCCGCTCACCACCTCAGGAGGGAGAAAGCAAAAATAATGGAAGCCCCCAGAACTTGCGTCCATTGGCACAAAACAATTGAATAGCTCCCCTCACTTTAGACGGGAACTGCGGGAGCCCAAACACAATTGGATTCCAGTCTAAAGTCTGTCATGCCCCCATCACCTAATAATTATAACCGCACACCTCATCTCACACTGACATTAAGGATATATCAATACCTAAAAAAAAATTACTAAAAATAAAAAGATGACTTATTCCTTAATACACAACGCATCACAGAAGTCATTATCGGACAGTCTATTGAATCTCCCCGATATCTTCAATTGTTTTGGTGTTTGCTAATAAAGAAAAAATCCCAAAGGGGAACATTAATGATATTTGCCTATTATTCCCCTTAGGTATAAATGTTTGCTAAACACAATGGGGACGATTAAATTCAGCGACACTTGAATAGCGCCGGCGCTATTCAATACAGCGACAAGTGACACCAATTGTCGGGAATTCTTCTCTCACCCCCGGGGGATGAGAGAGGAAATCCGACAAAAGTGCTGCCGCAAGGCTGATTCTGTCGGGAATCGGCATCGCGGCGGGGAGTTAAGTCAGAGAATGCCCGTTCTCCCGACAATTCAAACTGTTAAGTCCGCGAGAACGGGCCTTCGCCGACTTAACTTGAGCTGAATTGAATAGCGACGGGAGCTAACTCCCGGCACTATTCAACTGTTGCTGAATTGAATTGACCCCTATATTCCTCAAAAAAACACATTAGTGTCAGACGCAAGGTTTGACCGTTTCATGGCACCGCCACTGGCCAGAAATCTTGCGGCAAAGTGGTCAACCCGTCAGTGGTGATCTGCACCAGGAAAATGAAATCACGCACATCTGGCTCCTGTTTGTGTAATGTGGAAACTTGAACATGCTTACCAACACATAGGGAGGGGGTGGGGGGGGGTTAGCCCTGTACTTCCTCCCTGGAATTAACCATTGGTGTGCCAGACTGCACCGCAGCTCTCACACCTAGAAGAAGGGCTGCAAGAGTTGAGCATGGGGTCACAGCTGGCTGCTCCAGGGCCATCCCCCTGTATTTGTGCTGGCAGATTCTCAAGTTCCAGAGTGCTGGCCTTTGAAGTGGGGAAACCTGTTTGGAGACCTTTCAGCAGATGTGATGTCACCACCACAGAAACTGGAGGAACAGGTTTCACTCTTGTCCTCAACTTTTACTCTAGGTCCTTGTGAGTACAAGAAACGGATTGCCAGCTGTTCAGACAAGATAAACTCACGTCAACATGCGGTTCCGTAATTTCATTGGGGGAGATTTATCAAAGCTTAGAGAGAGATAACGCTGTACAGAATGGGTTCCAGTGCAATAGTTCCCTAATTCTACCCCCAATGATTCACCAGCCCCAGAGGAATATTATCATCCGTCGGTAAATAAACCTCAATGCATGTGGTGACAGTCAGGACTGGCTTCAGTCTATGGAACAAACAACAAATCCGTATACGACCCTATCTGCATGGAACAATAAGATAACGACTTAACAAAGGAAACGGTTTTATCAGCTGACCATAAGATTGATGTTATCACAGCGGGGAAAAGGTCATCGCCTGGGGACGTTCAGCAGGTCTGTGCAGCACACTGTGATCACTTTCTCTACCTACAAAGTTACTAGTGACAGATCATTGTGATATTGTACAGGAATTCTGCAGAACCCGGGCACAACTAATGGAGGGAACTCACCAGGTGCCACAATGTATCAAAGTGCATTACACTGAATAGGTGTCGATGCTCCTCCCCCATGGTCTTGCTATTCGCATATGGGAGGGGCACCGACACCTGGCTGGTGTGCTTTAAACAGAGGAGTGCGGAACGTGGTTATTCCAGCCATCTGGACCCCGCAGGTTCAGCAGCACATCCGCAACACGAGCAATATCTTACCGAGCTCCACTGTCAAACATTTGCTTTTATGCTTTAATTAGCAATGAACCAATTACCGTTAATTGCTAGCGATGGGTTTCCATTCACCATAGTCAGGAAAAAACAAAAGTTGGACGTTTAGGGACAGCTTGAACTGCGCATGGGGTCCTGTTGGGAGTCTCGGGAGGTTTATGGCAAGGTTTTCTGTACTGTAATACATGAAATGTGCTCTTTAGTGTGGCGGTGCATGCAACAACCAGGGATCTTTGAATGAGCCACAGAATTAACGTTTTCATTGGTATGGCAGCATGTAACACGCAACTTCTAAATTATGCAACATAACCTTAAAGGTTTCCAAAATTCAAGGACAGATTCGTTTTACAGTATTTGCGTCACTTACAAGAACTCTCACGTTTCACCTATTGCTATACCCAGAATCAGAACGGAATATGCAATTTAACATGTAGTAAAATTGAGTTTCTTGGCATAATTTTGGCAAACAATACGGGCCCATCTACCACGGCCAGGTGACCTCATCAGGTGGGTCCCTAACATTCCGCAAGGCGGACATAATCGCTCCCACATTGTGTTCGCAGGAGCGCAATGTGCGCATCACTGCGTATGTGCCACTCCTCTCCATACACTTGGTTTCATAGCTGACTCCATCATCAGTGCACACTAAAAATTGCCTATACTTGGTCCCAGGGATCTGTATGCAAACAGGTGTAATCCTCCGTAGCCCAGAATCAGCCATTGCTCAGTCAGGTGCTACCTGCAGAAGCCCCATTACACCTACTCACCGGAGGATGTGCTGTACGTATACACAGAACACTCCGTTACCGGACTTGGGCTCAACTCCATCAGACCACAGTACACAAAGATGTAATATATACATATACACACACAGACCGTAACACTGTGCTGCACACATACAAGTAATTGGGAGGACTAACCGTATTGGCCGCAAACAAAAAGAGGCTTTAGTTTAAACCCAGCGAGAATTGTAAGGAACATTTACAGCACCTGTAGTATACGCCTACTAGCATTTAACCCTTCACATCAAGGATAACAGAAATATTTCCAACCGCCTCCTTTCTCTGTCATTCACAATGTATTAGGCAGATGCTATATATGACCTGTGCGTACATTAGAAGGTCCTGTCAGGTAGGTCGGTCTATCAGAGTTCACCGTGACACAGGGAGTCCTCAATCCCAGAACAAACAGAATAAAGGAACAGAGCAAACAACTGGGAACTGATAACCAGACAGCTGCACACAAGGTGCCAGGTCTCATTGTGCGGGAGCTGCATCTACCCAACACAATCTATTCCCAACACAACAGCCTAGGGGCGGCCAGTGACCAATCCGGTTGGACAATCTGATTGCTATCTATCAAGTTTTTACAACCTCGCTATATTAAGCTCGATTTTACTTTTTTTTTTTTATACATATTTTCTTTTCCATTTGATTTGAAACAAACACGACGCATGTTTTACCATCGGGTCACCGAGGAAAGCGAGGTTAAAACATAAGGAGGAGAGTGCAGATCCGGTTGTATAAACTAGAAGGAATGCTAATCCGTAGCTTATACCATAATAAGCGTCATGTGGATGATCCAGCCCACCAGATCTCCAGGAACAAGCCACACTACTGAGGTATGAGGTATGCAGGGCCTCATGACTCAGTGCTGTCACAATCTACAATCTCACATAAAGGTTGTGCCTCAGATATTCGGCGTCCCATAGATGATTCCCTAGTGTCTGTGACGACGGGAACAGACGGAACAGCCATCAATCCAGATAAATAATAAGAATTTACTTACCGATAATTCTATTTCTCGGAGTCCGTAGTGGATGCTGGGGTTCCTGAAAGGACCATGGGGAATAGCGGCTCCGCAGGAGACGGGGCACAAAAGTAAAGCTTTCCGATCAGGTGGTGTGCACTGGCTCCTCCCCCTATGACCCTCCTCCAAGCCAGTTAGGTACTGTGCCCGGACGAGCGTACACAATAAGGGAGGAATTTTGAATCCCGGGTAAGACTCATACCAGCCACACCAATCACACCGTACAACTTGTGATCTAAACCCAGTTAACAGTATGATAACAGCGGAGCCTCTGAAAAGATGGCTCACAACAATAATAACCCGATTTTTGTAACTATGTACAAGTATTGCAGATAATCCGCACTTGGGATGGGCGCCCAGCATCCACTACGGACTCCGAGAAATAGAATTATCGGTAAGTAAATTCTTATTTTCTCTATCGTCCTAGTGGATGCTGGGGTTCCTGAAAGGACCATGGGGATTATACCAAAGCTCCCAAACGGGCGGGAGAGTGCGGATGACTCTGCAGCACCGAATGAGAGAACTCCAGGTCCTCCTTAGCCAGGGTATCAAATTTGTAGAATTTAGCAAACGTGTTTGCCCCTGACCAAGTAGCTGCTCGGCAAAGTTGTAAAGCCGAGACCCCTCGGGCAGCCGCCCAAGATGAGCCCACCTTCCTTGTGGAATGGGCATTTACATATTTTGGCTGTGGCAGGCCTGCCACAGAATGTGCAAGCTGAATTGTATTACACATCCAACTAGCAATAGTCTGCTTAGAAGCAAGAGCACCCAGTTTGTTGGGTGCATACAGGATAACAGCAAGTCAGTTTTCCTGACTCCAGCCGTCCTGGAACATATTTTCAGGGCCCTGACAACATCTAGCAACTTGGAGTCCTCCAAGTCCCTAGTAGGTGCAAGGCACCACAATAAGCTGGTTCAGGTGAAACACTGACACCACCTTAGGGAGAGAACTGGGGACGAGTCCGCAGCTCTGCCCTGTCCGAATGGACAAACAGATATGGGCTTTTTTGAGAAAAAAAACACCAATTTGACACTCGCCTGGTCCAGGCCAGGGCCAAGAGCATGGTCACTTTTCATGTGAGATGCTTCAAATCCACAGATTTGACTGGTTTTAAACCAATGTGATTTGAGGAATCCCAGAACTACGTTGAGATCCCACAGTGCCACTGGAGGCACAAAAGGGGGTTGTATATGCAATACTCCCTTGACAAACTTCTGGACTTCAGGAACTGAAGCCAATTCTTTCTGGAAGAAAATCGACAGGGCCGAAATTTGAACCTTAATGGACCCCAATTTGAGGCCCATAGACACTCCTGTTTGCAGGAAATGCAGGAAACGACCGAGTTGAAATTTCTTTGTGGGGCCTTCCTGGCCTCACACCACGCAACATATTTTCGCCACATGTGGTGATAATGTTGTGCGGTCACCTCCTTTCTGGCTTTGACCAGGGTAGGAATGACCTCTTCCGGAATGCCTTTTTCCCTTAGGATCTGGCTTTCCACCGCCATGCCGACAAACGCAGCTGCGGTAAGTCTTGGAACAGACATGGTACTTGCTGAAGCAAGTCCCTTCTTAGCGGCAGAGGCCATAAGACCTCTGTAAGCATCTCTTGAAGTTCCGGGTACCAAGTCCTTCTTGGCCAATCCGGAGCCATGAGTATAGTTCTTACTCCTCTACGTCTTATAATTCTCAGCACCTTAGGTATGAGAAGCAGAGGAGGGAACACATACACCGACTGGTACACCCACGGTGTTACCAGAACGTCCACAGCTATTGCCTGAGGGTCTCTTGACCTGGCGCAATACCTGTCCCGTTTTTTGTTCAGACGGGACGCCATCATGTCCACCTTTGGTATTTCCCAACGGTTTACAATCATGTGGAAAAAACTTCCCGATGAAGTTTCCACTCTCCCGGGTGGAGGTCGTGCCTGCTGAGGAAGTCTGCTTCCCAGTTTCCATTCCCGGGATGAAACACTGCTGACAGTGCTATCACATGATTTTCCGCCCAGCGAAAAGTCCTTGCAGTTTTTGCCATTGCCCTCCTGCTTCTTGTGTCGCCCTGTCTGTTTACGTGGGCGACTGCCGTGATGTTTTTCCCACTGGATCAATACCGGCTGACCTTGAAGCAGAGGTCTTGCTAAGCTTAGAGCATTATAAATTTACCCTTAGCTCCAGTATATTTATGTGGAGAAAAGTCTCCAGACTTGATCACACTCCCTGGAAATTTTTTCCTTGTGTGACTGCTCCCCAGCCTCTCGGGCTGGGCTCCGTGGTCACCAGCATCCAATCCTGAATGCCGAATCTGCGGCCCTCTAGAAGATGAGCACTCTATAACCACCACAGGAGAGACACCTCCTTGGATATAGGGTTATCCGCTGATGCATCTGAAGATGCGATCCAGACCATTTGTCCAGCAGATCCCACTGAAAAGTTCTTGCGTGAAATCTGCCGAATGGAATTGCTTCGTAGGAAGCCACCATTTTTACCAGGACCCTTGTGCAATGATGCACTGTTTTTAGGAGGTTCCTGACTAGCTCGGATAACTCCCTGGCTCTCTCTTCCGGGAGAAACACCTTTTTCTGGACTGTGTCCAGAATCATCCCTAGGCACAGCAGACGTGTCGTCGGGATCAGCTGCGATTTTGGAATATTTAGAATCCACCCGTGCTGTTGTAGCAGTATCCGAGATAGTGCTACTCCGACCTCCAACTGTTCCCTGGACTATGCCCTTATCAGGAGATCGTCCAAGTAAGGGATAATTAAGACGCCTTTTCTTCGAAGAAGAATCATCATTTCGGCCATTACCTTGGTAAAGACCCGGGGTGCCGTGGACAATCCAAACGGCAGCGTCTGAAACTGATAGTGACAGTTCTGCACCACGAACCTGAGGTACCCTTAGTGAGAAGGGCAAATTTGGGACATAGAGGTAAGCATCCCTGATGTCCCGGGACACTATATAGTCCCCTTCTTCCTGGTTCGTTATCACTGCTCTGAGTGACTCCATCTTGATTTGAACCTTTGTAAGTGTTCAAAAAAAATTTTTTTTTTTTTTTTTTTTATTTATTTTTTTTTAGACTAAGTCTCACCTAGCCTTCTGGCTTCAGTACCACAATATAGTGTGGAATAATACCCCTTTTCTTGTAGTAGGAGGGGTAATTTAATTATCACCTGCTGGGAATACAGCTTGTGAATTTTTTCCCATACTGCCTCCTTGTCGGAGGGAGACCTTGGTAAAGCAGACTTCAGGAGCCTGCGAAGGGGAAACGTCTCGACATTCCAATCTGTACCCCTGGGATACTACTTGTAGGATCCAGGGGTCCTGTACGGTCTCAGCGCCATGCTGAGAACTTGTCAGAAGCGGTGGAACGCTTCTGTTCCTGGGAATGGGCTGCCTGCTGCAGTCTTCTTCCCTTTCCTCTATCCCTGGGCAGATATGATCTTATAGGGACGAAAGGACTGAGGCTGAAAAGACGGTGTCTTTTTCTGCAGAGATGTGACTTAGGGTAAAAAACGGTGGATTTTCCAGCAGTTGCCGTGGCCACCAGGTCCGATGGACCGACCCCAAATAACTCCTCTTCCTTTATACGGCAATACACCTTTGTGCCGTTTGGAATCTGCATCACCTGACCACTGTCGTGTCCATAACATCTTCTGGCAGTTATGGACATCGCATTTACTCATGATGCCAGAGTGCAACTCTGTGCATTTCGCATATATAGAAATGCATCCTTTAAATGCTCTATAGTCAATAAAATACTGTCCCTGTCAAGGGTATCAATATTTTTAGTCAGGGAATCCGACCAAGCCACCCCAGCTCTGCACATCCAGACTGAGGCGATCGCTGGTCGCAGTATAACACCAGTATGTGTGTATATACTTTTTATGATATTTTCCAGCCTCCTGTCAGCTGGTCCTTGAGGACGGCCCTATCTATAGACGGTACCGCCACTTGTTTTGATAAGCGTGTGAGCGCCTTATCCACCCTAAGGGGTGTTTCCCAACGCGCCCTAACTTCTGGCGGGAAAGGGTATACCGCCCATAATTTTCTATCGGGGGGAACCCACGCATCATCACACACTTTATTTAATTTATCTGATTCAGGAAAAACTATGGTAGTTTTTTCACATCCCACATAATACCCTCTTTTGTGGTACTTGTAGTATCAGAAATATGTAACACCTCCTTCATTGCCTTTAACGTGTGGCCCTAATAAGGAATACGTTTGTTTATTCACCGTCGACACTGGATTCAGTGTCCCTGTCTGTGTCTGTGTCGACCGACTAAAGTAAACGGGCGTTTTAAAAACCCCTGACGGTGTTTTTGAGACGTCTGGACCGGTACTAATTGTTTGTCGGCCGTCTCATGTCGTCAACCGACCTTGCAGCGTGTTGACATTATCACGTAATTCCCTAAATAAGCCATCCATTCCGGTGTCGACTCCCTAGAGAGTGACATCACCATTACAGGCAATTGCTCCGCCTCCTCACAACATCGTCCTCCTACATGTCGACACACACGTACCGACACACAGCACACACACAGGGAATGCTCTGATAGAGGACAGGACCCACTAGCCCTTTGGAGAGACAGAGGGAGAGTTTGCCAGCACACACCAAAAACGCTATAATTATATAGGGACAACCTTATATAAGTGTTTTCCCTTATAGCATCTTTTTTATATATTTCTAACGCCAAATTAGTGCCCCCCCTCTCTGTTTTAACCCTGTTTCTGTAGTGCAGTGCAGGGGAGAGCCTGGGAGCCTTCCCTCCAGCCTTTCTGTGAGGGAAAATGGCGCTGTGTGCTGAGGAGATAGGCCCCGCCCCTTTTTCGGCGGCCTCGTCTCCCGCTCTTAACGGATTCTGGCAGGGGTTAAATATCTCCATATAGCCTCCGGAGGCTATATGTGAGGTATTTTTAGCCAAAATAGGTATTCATTTGCCTCCCAGGGCGCCCCCCTCCCAGCGCCCTGCACCCTCAGTGACTGCCGTGTGAAGTGTGCTGAGAGGAAAATGGCGCACAGCTGCAGTGCTGTGCGCTACCTTTAGAAGACTGAGGAGTCTTCTGCCGCCGATTCTGGACCTCTTCTTACTTCAGCATCTGCAAGGGGGCCGGCGGCAAGGCTCCGGTGACCATCCAGGCTGTACCTGTGATCGTCCCTCTGGAGCTGATGTCCAGTAGCCAAGAAGCCAATCCATCCTGCACGCAGGTGAGTTCACTTCTTCTCCCCTAAGTCCCTCGTTGCAGTGATCCTGTTGCCAGCAGGACTCACTGTAAAATAAAAAACCTAAGCTAAACTTTTCTAAGCAGCTCTTTAGGAGAGCCACCTAGATTGCACCCTTCTCGGCCGGGCACAAAAATCTAACTGGCTTGGAGGAGGGTCATAGGGGGAGGAGCCAGTGCACACCACCTGATCGGAAAGCTTTACTTTTGTGCCCCGTCTCCTGCGGAGCCGCTATTCCCCATGGTCCTTTCAGGAACCCCAGCATCCACTAGGACGATAGAGAAATACTGTATATACAATGGGTATGGGACTCAAGGTCGACACCCATTGGTCGACAGTGGGTAGGTCGACACTAGAAATAGGTCAACATGGCCATTAGGTCGACATGAAAAAAGGTTGACATGAGTTTTTTTTTGTGTGCGTCGTTCTCTCCGTCAAGTGACCGGGAACCCCAATTAGTGCACCGCGTCCCCTTGCATGGCTCATTTCGCCCGCCATGCTGCGGGCAGGTTGCCTCACTCAACTACCGCTGCGCTCGGCACGGGTTACCGTTCCCAATCGTAGTCCACGTGGATCGTAAAGTATGAAAAAGCCCCAAAAAATTGTGAAAAACTTGTGTCGACCTTTTTTCATGTCGACCCAATGGCTGTGTCGACCTACCCACTGTCGACCAATGGGTGTGGACCTAGAGTCCGGATTATGCGAAGTATAATGACATATAGAAGATTACGGTATAAATGAGCCTGCTCCTTCCAGTCCAGCTTCCCACCAGTCTGTACATGTATATAATTGCTCACATACATTATTCTCAGGATGCAGATGATCGCAGAACCCGCGCTTCCCACATAATGACAGGAAACTCAGCCTCTATAAATGACCTAAAAGCAACATACTCTATTTGTTTTTAATTACGTGTCCGCATCGCGTTACGTCAGCAACCTCTTCTGTAGTTTCCAATGTGATTATAAAGCTGCTCTCCACAATTAGGACACAATAAACATTTACTGCTAACATGGGGTCAGCCACAGATCAAACCGATAATAAATTACAGTGTATATGCATATGTATATATACACAAGCACAGCGCTGGAAAACCAAAGTATTAATGTGGGCCCCCTACAATCCGTAACAAACGTGTGTATGTGATGGGGAAGAGTGAACGGTATTGTGCCATCAGTGCTTCAATACCCACAGAACAGTTTTCTCTGAAAAATCATTCAGCTGTTTCTTACTGCACGCTGCCATATTTCTCTGAGACTGTCACGCACATCAATAAGATGCTCCTCTTACCAGCAGTGTAGGTTACAGCAGTTTTACTGCCTTTATTTACCAACATATTAAACCAGAATTTTTTTCTAAAGAAATTCAAATATGGAAATGGTTTACAGGGAGATCATGGGCGTGATGTGACCGCTGCATTAAATGCTCATTTATCTCATACACCAGGACAGTTTTACTCAATGCTGTTTTTTTTTTATTTTCTGTAAGGTTTTAGATTGGTGGGGTGGAGTGCTCTCCCCAGGGACTATTTCATGGGTGCCCCCACCTGGTATTCTTCTTACACCGCCCAGCTGACAGTTGGGGAGACACCAGTGGTGCAAGTAGAAAAAAAATGTGTTATAGGCACTGTGTGCGCGCGCGTCGAAGGCGCGCGCCAAAAAATGGGTGTGGCCAAATGCCACATGGGGCATGGCCAATGAAAATTGGGGCGTGATACACATATGGGGGGAGGGGCAGATACACAAATGCCCCCAGAGTGCCAGATATACATGTCCCCCCAGTGCCAGATATGCCCCCAGTGCCAGATATACATGCCCCCTTTCCCTGCTGCTCACTGCTGCTGCTGGTGTCTTGATCCTGTGTGTGTGTGAGGGAAGGAGAGTGCAGCCTGCGCCTGTCCTGCCCCTCAGTCGGTGCGGGTGTCATTGTCTTCCTTCAATTCTGCGCCATCCGTGAGCCAATCAAAGCTCGCGGTCCGGCAGCGATGGCTGCCGATCCACGAGCTTTGATTGGCTCACGGATCGGCGCTGACTTGAAGAAAGACACTGAGGGGCAGGAGAGCGAATGCTGCGCAATCCTCCCCTCAAGAAGCGGCGCCGGTGAGCAGCAGAGGGAGTGAGCGTCGGCCCGTCGGCGTGGGTATGGCGTACCCACCGCTAAATTCTTAAGGGTACGCCGTACCAACCAACTTGCACCGCTGGGAGTCACTACATCTGGCACCCAGGGCTGACCCAACTTCCAGAAGACTATACTGGCATCAGCCATCGGGGGGCATTGTGAGAAACAGACATGCTTACCGCACATAGCCACCCCTGCTGTAAGGAGGATCCCGGCCAGGGGTACCCACCTCCACAGGTCTCGTCTGCCTCGGACCCGGCCCGCCCTGCTCTCCAGGCAGGCACGCAGCTTACGCCTCTCCTACCTGGAGCATCCAGATCATAGGTCAGCCTTAATTAGGGCGAGTCAATACATTGACCACTAATAAGAGACATGGACAAAAGGTCAACATGAAAATTCGGTTGACATGTAAGCGGTCTACGGTGCTTATGGTCGACAGGTACAAAAGGTCAACACACATATGGTCGACACAGCTTTTTAGTTTTTTCAAAACTTTTTTATACTTTATCATCCATGTGGATTACGATTGGGAAAAGTAACCAGTGCCGCGAGCAGCGGCAGCAGAGCGAGGCACCTGGCCCGAAGCATGGCGGCTCCTCGTACGTGTCGACTTTTTACACTGTCAACCTTTTCAGCATTCAACATTTGCCACGTCGACCAATAGTGGCGGACCTAATGACTGTCTACCTACTTAGGGGCGATTCTATAATCCGTACCCCTACCTGGAGCCCGTCAGACAGCATAGAGGCCTACACATCACCACTAATGGGCCAGTTACACATCCAGAACACTAGTGCACAACGGCCTGCACATCCAGAACACTAGTGCACAACGGCCTGCACATCCAGAACACTAGTGCACAACGGCCTGCACTTCCAGAACACTAGTGCACAACGGCCTGCACATCCAGAACACTAGTGCACAACGGCCTGCACATCCAGAACACTAGTGCACAACGGCCTGCACATCCAGAACACTAGTGCACAACGGCCTGCACATCCAGAACACTAGTGCACAACGGCCTGCACATCCAGAACACTAGTGCACAACGGCCTGCACATCCAGAACACTAGTGCACAACGGCCTGCACTTCCAGAACACTAGTGCACAACGGCCTGCACATCCAGAACACTAGTGCACAACGGCCTGCACATCCAGAACACTAGTGCACAACGGCCTGCACATCCAGAACACTAGTGCACAACGGCCTGCACATCCAGAACACTAGTGCACAACGGCCTGCGCATCCAGAACACTAGTGCACAACGGCCTGCGCATCCAGAACACTAGTGCACAACGGCCTGCGCATCCAGAACACTAGTGCACAACGGCCTGCACATCCAGAACACTAGTGCACAACGGCCTGCACATCCAGAACACTAGTGCACAACGGCCTGCACATCCAGAACACTAGTGCACAACGGCCTGCACACCCAGAACACTAGTGCACAACGGCCTGCACACCCAGAACACTAGTGCACAACGGTTTGCACACCCAGAACACTAGTGCACAACCGTCTGCACATCCAGAACACTAGTGCACAACGGCCTGCACATCCAGAACACTAGTGCAAAACGGCCTGCACATACAGAACAATAGTACACAATGGCATGCTGCTCACGCCCTGCCCCCCCCCCCCCCCCCCAAAAAAAAAATACCTCATAATGCTGCCGGGCAATTCCTCTTGGACAGGAAATTATGTCCAATTGAACTGAGGTGCTAATTAAGTCACCTGTGCGCAGAACCCAATCAGTAGCGTCGTCAATTCCTGCCTAACACTGGATACTAATGAACTGAAAAGCTGCATGCTCAAAATGCCTGCCTGCCTCAGCTCATGTGAATGGACAGACTGCATTCTCATAATGGTCACGCTCGCAATATAGCTGTCAGTACCGTGCCTTGTGCCTCAGTTCCTAGTGAATGGATAGGCTGCGGTTCTCAGAACCGTGGGGAATTGCCTGGACAAGTAACGCACGTAACAGCTTTTACACAATAACCATTGAATGGGTCAGGGATGTCTGCCGCCACGCCGGCTTTCGGAACTTTGAAGAAAGAGCGGCTGGGGTAACATCTCCCGGCACAACCGCCAGGAGCCACGTGTGCTCTGTGTGATAAGCGATATCTCCAGCCTACTAGTCATTTTACCAATTTATGTTTCCGTCAGATATATGCAGAGGAGAAGCGGGCGACAGGCCCAGTGCAGACATCAGCTGGGAACAAACAACACAAATACGCATTCTGCTTTCCAGAAAATGGCGCACAGGTGAGATCCAAATGTAGAACGATGACAACACCCATCATCAGTCACTCCAGACGCGAGGATCGGTCACTATAAACTGAACAATCTAAAAAAGGTATTACAGATCGTATTATATATTGTACTAGACTAAGCACTCCTGGTCACTATATACCTCTTATAGGGTGATATTACAGACCATCAAGAGTCAGCAACTTCTGCAGCGCTGAGTGCGGTCTGTGCAACTTCTGCAGCGCAAGTACATAAACTACCTCCATGTTACATAGAGATTACTCCAATATTCTTATCACATATCTGTAACGTGCCAGTCACCCAGGAACTACACAGGGGATAATGTCGACACTATCCAAGAGATGTTTAATATAAATATCTCCCCACTCCACAACCAGCTACATGACGCACATTTAGACACGAATCCGGCTGCAACAGACTTTTGAAATGTCGGGTGAGGTTTTCAGAGAAGGAACCACAACTGCCAGCCAAACCACAGCCCGTCGCCTCTGCTGCTCAGAGTGGGTACAGCCCGGACTGCAAGCTATTGATAAGGTGAGACGGAGCCACGTTCTGAGTGTCAGCTCTGGGGGAGTGATCAGTACTGATAGGGGTGGAATTTATCCTACAAAAAAAAAGTTTATTTTTATTTCTGGATTATACCATGTAGATGGGGGGATATTTTACACCTTGGGGTGGGGGGGTCGTGAAGCAAATGTAGAGCAGCACTATCAGCTGTCAAATTCCACAAACACCTCTCCCCTCCCCATCTCTCATCTGGATATTCTCACAGCGGGTGGAATCTAGATAATGCGGCTCCTCCACCTTCAGCTCAATCTCCATACACAGAACAGCTCCTACTGACCTCAAACATACTGTCAGGGTGTACAGAGGACAAGGCAGAGTGCCAAAATACCCACACTAGAGACAAATGTATACGGTCACTGTTATGGAGGTATACGCCCTGCGTTCGCATTTTCCACGTGCAGAATAAAGCTAAGCCCTGAAGGTCGGGATCACTGATCCACATCACAAAGAAGATATGCCATTTCATAAGTAGGGTTGTCGTAACATTAAATGTATGGGCAGAAATGATCAGGTGTGGTATGGAGGGTCGACAGTGTCTAGGTCGACTGCTATTGGTCGACAAGGATGCTAGGTCGACTGGGTCTGTAGGTTGTCAAGGTCTAGGTCGACAGGTCAAAGGTCGACATGAGTTTTTAATGTGTTTTTTGTGTGTGTGTCGTTTTCTCCGTACATTGACCGGGAACCCCAATTAGTGCACCATGTCCCCTCACATGGCGCGCTTCGCTCGCCATGCTTCAAGCAATTTTACTATTCCCAATCATAGTCCACGTGGATCGTTAAGTATGAAAAAGTTTTTTTTTTAAAAAGCTAAAAACTCATGTCAACCTTTTGACCTGTCGACCTAGAACATGTCGACCTAGAAACCCTGTCGACCTAGTTACTGTCAACCAATAGTATTTGACCTAGACACTGGATACCGAAAAGATCACGCACTGTGAACCCAAATTTTCCATACACTCTGGAGCCGCGTACGGCTTGCTATGTCAGATAAAGTATAGAACACAATTAGAATCATTATGCTTGATTGGCAGCACAGTCCCGTCTGGCACACCATACAGGTTGAGGCTTACATAAGTAGGCGGGGCTTTGGAAAAATGGCTGCTTGGGACACACCGTGGAACGGCTTACTTGTGCCCAATATTGCCTGTATCAATGAGAAATGTGACAACCTACTATAATAACGGACACCAAAATAGCATTATGCCTGAAATCACCTGCTGAAACGTGATCACTGCCTACTGAAGAGTTGATGCCTCTTACCAGCATTCGTAACTAACGAAACAATTCATTCAATATGGGGTCCTCACTCGGAAGTGATCTAAGACCACACACACACACACACACAGCACAAGTGTCCAACAACAATGCCTGTTTATAAGGAAAAACGGAACACACAAACCTCGTACTCTGCCCTATCAGTACCTTCCCCGCGACGGTGTTACAGACACAAGGGGAATGTACATTAACTGGACGATTTTAAAGCATACAAGCGCTTTGGGGGAACACAGACAGATGTCTGTATAGTTATATTATTATTCAATAATATTGTTTTATTTATAACATTTTCCTTTAGTGCACGTTCTATAAATGGGATTTAAATGACACCGTCCGACAGATGTCCCAGTGCCCACTTGGAAGTATTCCAACTCATCTGTTCAGGCTGTCAATGTCTAGCAACAGGGACAGAAACTGGATGGGGCAATGATGGGAGCTAATCTGAGCGTGGACAGGAATGCCAAATGGTACACAAACACATTATATACAGTCAGGTCCAGAAATATTGGGACATCGACACAATGCTCATATTTTGGGCTCTATACACCACCACAATGGATTTGAAATGAAACAAATAAGATGTGCTTTAACTAAAGACTTTCCGCTTTAATTTGAGGGTATTTACATCCAAGTCAGGTGAACGGTGTAGGAATCACAAGTTTCTATATGTGCCTCCCACTTTTTAAGGGACCAAAAGTAATGGGACAATCGACTCAAAAGCTATTTCATGGACAGGAGTGGGTTAAGCAGGTAAAAGGTCTGGAGCAGATTTCAGGTGTGACAATATTTATGGATCCGAAATATATATATATATATATATATATATATATATATATATATATATATATATATATATATATATATATATATATATATATATATATATATATATATAGTCCAGAAATGAAGCACACACTTAAATGAGATCCAGGGGTGCCGTGTCAATTCCTAGTAATACAATCGTTCCCAATGTTTACCCAGCTGGGTCATACATAAGGAGACCAGCACACCACCAAGTAGGAAAAAAAAAAAAAAAAAAAACATTTAATATTTAAGCAGCATTATCAGGCCTTTTGAAAAAAAGTTATTGGTACTCATCAAAGTTCGCTGAAAAGAGTCCATAATACATCATATCAGCCATCCCTATGGCCCGTTTCGGTTGTTACACCTTCATCATGGGGTCAGCTAACCCCATGAAGAAGGTGTAACAACCGAAACGGGCCGTAGGGATGGCTGATATGATGTATTATGGACTCTTTTCAGCGAACTTTGAAGAGTACCAATAACTTTTTTTCAAAAGGCCTGATAATGCTGCTTAAATATTAAATGTTTTTTTTTTTTTTTTTCCTACTTGGTGGTGTGCTGGTCTCCTTATGTATGACCCAGCTGGGTAAACATTGGGAACGAATATATATATATATATATATATATATATATATACGCACACACATACACAGTGTACATACTAGCACACTGCACCTAATGAGAGGGGGGCATATTTTAATTTTGTCGGGCAAAGTGTTATATATCGCTAATATGCCCCCCTCACTGATTAGGTGCAGGGTGCTAGAATGAACACTCCGCACACACCGCCATTACTGTTTAATATGGACATTTCTCCACTGTTAGGGAAAAGAAGTGAAGACGTTAGTCCGGAGTGCCATTTGTTACGGTGGCACTCCGCACACATCGCTACGATTTGATTTGCCTCTAATGTTAGTTCCCATTTGCGACGCTGAAGGCCGACGTTGATTCACCAGTTCCATAACCAAGGAGACTAATAATGGTGGAAAAGAATAAAACAGCTTGCTCAGATACCGGAGCCCCACCCTCATAGCATGATGGACTGTTGCAGAGGGGTGGAAGACTATGATGGCTATTTCAGGAATACTATGCTGCAGTACACAGACCAGTGGCTCCCAAATTCAGTCCTCAAGGCCCCCCTAACAGAGCAGGGTTTAAGGATAGCCATATTTGATAACAGGTACAGAACCTCAGTCAATTTGATTTAACCATCTGCGCTGAAGCATGGATATCCTTAAAACCTGGACTGCTACAGTGCCTTGTGGCAACCACTAAGACTGATAGACAATGTGAAGTAATGGCTTAGTTTACTCTTCAAAGAAAAAACAAAACATAATTAACACAAAGCAGCATAAGTATTATACAGTATGTCTGTATCTCATAGCTGACCCTCCAATCGCCCTCCCCGCCAACAAAGAACTTGCGCAAGCAACATGTCAAAAGATTATTGCCTAGGGTGAGTGTAAACGCTCAGCGACACTGAATTACATAATCTGCGTAATTTGCAAGACTTGCATTCCTGCCAAAAATACAGATCAAAGAGCAATCACAGAATAAGAGACTTTAATGACAGGCATATTTCTATAATACGGCTCTGATCGGGTTACCAAGTCAGCCCGTACGGCCTGCGACACACCCAGGTAACTTCTACTAATATAGCGATGGCTGGGGAGGGGTCCCCCTATTGTTACGTGGAATTGCCCTTCCATTCACTCTATTAAAATCATTAGGGACAATTACAGAGCCCAGACACCAAATTGTCTCCGCTATGTAACTAGGGAAAGTGGACCCATCACAAACAATTACGTTCTGATGAGATTTGAGCGTTATTAAAGGTTATGAATCCTGCATCCAATCAGCTGGGGGCTTATTTACTTGTAGAAGGTACAGCTAGCGTCAGGGTGGACGCACGCACATTCATTATTTGTTACATAAACTTTTACAAGCAAAGTTGCAGCGCAGCGGACATACTGCCAGCGACCTACAATGTGGATTGAAATTTCCAAGTATCGCCACCATAGTAAATGAAAGTGAAGCCTGGGTCTAGTGGTTACTCTCAGTAGTGATTAACACCAAGTGAAATACACAACTGTAAAGCATAGATATGTTTTCACAGCCATTGCCGGGAGGGAGGAACCTAACCAACCAAAGGCCCGATTCAGACCTGATTACTGCCGAGTGTTTTCGCACAGCTGGCGATCAGGTAATAACTGCGCATGCATAAGCACCGCAATTTACATGTGCGTCGGACAACAACAAAGGGCTTCGCCAGTCAGCGTCAGGATGGTGCGAAAATTCCATTTGCATGGGCGTTCGCAAGGTGACTGACAGGAAGAAGCCGATTGCGGGTGGTAGCTGACCGTTTCCTGGGAGTGTCCGGAAAACGCAGGCGTTCCCAAGCGTTTTCAGGGAGGGTGTGTGACGTCAGCTCCTGACTCAATCGGGAAGTACTTTTAACACTGTAGGAGTAAGTCCTGGGCTGCGCGCACACTGAGTGAGGTGCGAACGGATTTACAGCTGCCCGCATGCGATCGCACACTTGCACAGGCGAATTTCTACTCCCCCTTGGGCGGCGACTATCCGATCGCAGGACAGCAACGTTAGCAGCCCAGCGATCAGGTCTCCCTTGATTCGAGCCCTGGATTACGGATAAATCCCTAATTGTTTGGCATCATAACATTGCCTGCTGCATTCATGACTGAGTCAGGCTGCATTTTAGGACGAGCAGTCACTGTGGATGTTTGAGACTCTTCACAACAAAACACTTAATTAATTGCACATTCCTGGGACGGCTGCCGACGAAATAATCATTCTTTCTAATTATGCAAAATTCCTAATCGTCTACATGCGATCTCTGATGATTTATCTTCTTTCTGTGGCAGATCAGGGACATACTGTACATTAACGAACCGTTCTCTCCTCATTGCAGAATGTATTTATTAAAACATTGAAAAAATAAAATTCCTTTGCACTTACTGCAGATTCCTAAGTGTAATGGTGAAGATATTAAGTAATTAGAATGAATTCCACATTGTTTGCTTTTGCAATGAGCAGCATTGTATTTGGTGGGTTTGCATGTGGGTATCTCTTGAGAAGAATCACCCTCAGCACCCACCTCCGTTACCGTCATGAACTATGTTTAAGCTGGAAATGAGGCTTTGCCATAACAAATGGACACTTATGCAATTGCAGTTTCCCCATCTACTCCCGCAGAATTATCCTGGAATTTCTGCAATCAGAATTCCCAGGAGGAAACTGTTGTGCCATAGCAGAGTATCTGTCCATGAACCGACTTCCTTCCCAAGATACAGACCCCCCCCCCCCCATATTGCTGACATGTAGCTGGCGGTATCACAGCAGAAACCTCCGACGCGATTTTACCCTGTTATTATCCGCAGAGGCAATGATGGAAATACAGTGTATCACGTGTAATCCTGCACGACTCGGCTACATACCATTCCAGTGTCTGTCACTTTTCCCTTTGTAAAATAGAGGGAAGGTGATGGGGGAAGCCAATGTGCGGCACACCAGCGGCTGCTGAACTACACATCCCAGCATGCCCAAACACAGTGACAAGCCTTCCTTTGCAGCCCATTCCTGCTTTGCTGTTATACCTTATAATGACTGTTTAAAAGGAACGCGGATTTACTATTACATATATATGCCTAGTGTCCACTGGGATCCGATCTTTAGGCCGACAGTAAATAGGTCGACGCTATCTAGGTCGACTGCTATAGGTCGACAGGGACTCTAGGTGGACATGATACATGGTCGACATGAGTTTTTCACTTTTTTTTTTTACTTTTTCCTACTTTATGATCCACATGGACTATAATTGGGAACAGTAACCTGTGCCAAGCGAGGGACCTTGCCCGAAGTACGGCGAGCCATGTGAGGGGAGACGGTGCACTAATTGGGGTTCCCGGTCACTGTACGGAGAAAACAACACCAAAAAAAGTTTTTAAAAAACTCATGTCGACCTAGATCTACCTAACATACCACGCCCGTGTCCACTCTAGCACCCTGCACCTAATCAGTGAGGGCGGCATATTAGAGTTTTAAAGAGTTACATTTTTGGGGTGACATATCGTTACAGCTGTATACATCACGTATAAAATGTTTAAACACGTCCCCGTACAGATAGGGTGCTACAGAGAACACGCCCCCTCACTGATAGGGTGCCACAGAGAACACGCGCGTGTCTTGCATTTATTAAATGTATTCATTTAGCTTACCCCAGAGATTATAGGTAAGGTGCGGCCCTTTCGGAGGTTGGATGTCCACCCAGCGCGGCCCTCAAAATGTATCCGGTTACTGATCACTGCTCTAGTAGCAAAACTGTGGTAGTGCAGGCTGGGATGTGTAGTACCACAGCTGCTAGACTGACGCACGTGGCCTACGCCTGGTCTAAAATATGCATCAACCATGCAGATAATATGGCATGCCCAGCACCTGTAAGAGCAGCCCCACGGGACTTGTCAGCTGAAGTTATAAAGAAATATATTTATAGAAATAAATCCACCCTTCCGGACGGCAGGTGGAAGTGGTTTTCTTTCTAATGAGACAATTGTCTCCAGTGAGGAGGGAAGATAGACATTGAATGCGCTGTCAAACAGCGTCACAGCGGACTGAAACGCCATTCACACCGCAGGCTGAACCCAGGTTACTGCCGGGTCTTCCGTCTGCTGCCGCTCAGGGAGGACGCTCCAAGCGCTGGTGATCCGGCTCTCCGTATGCTTTTAGCGTCACTTGGGTGAGAACACGGGCTACCAGAGTCTGTGCAGGGCTCCACCATGGTAGCTATCAGGGACGGATTCCCAGGTAACATAACCTGGGTAGACCCTTACACACCAAACATAAGCCTGGGTTGCCCAAAAGATAACCTGGGTTCTAAGTTTGGTGCGAAAGGGGTTTTATTGTTGCCCACGGAGCAGAAACAAACCCCCCATATCCCTAATCAAAGGGGTATCCAGTCTTAAGGTTGAAGACACTTAAGGCCCGTACACACTGGCCGATATATCAGCCGTTCTCTTGAACAGCCGATATATCGCAGGTCCGTCGGCCAGTGCGTACGGCCGATACGTCTGAACTCCGTCGTTCACAGACGTATCGCGTCGGCCCCGCAGCACAGCAGACGCCCAATATATCTACCGATATATTGGCGCGTCGCTGTGTGTGTACGGGCAACGGCCGACCGCCCGTACACATGCCGCGGCGGCCGGCGGTGACTGACAGCTGAACTGGGCGGGTCGTGTGTACACGCCCGCCCAGTTCATGACGTCAGTCCCCGACAGATCGGGCAGTGTGTATGCTCAACACACTGCCCGATCCGTCCATAGATATATCTGCCGATCAATTGATCGGCAGATATATCTTCCAGCGTGTACCCACCTTTAGGTCGACAGTCATTAGGTTGACACGAGTTTTTCACTTTTTTTATTCATTCCTTTAACTTTTTCATACTTTACGATCCACGTGGACTAGGACTGGGAACGGTAACCTGTGACGAGCGCAGCTGTAGCACTAATTGAGGTTCCCGGTCACTTTACGAAGAAAACGACACCAACATTTTTAAATAAAAATCATGTCGACCAATAGTGGTCGACTTAATGACTGTCAACCTAAGTGTGGGTGACCCAATGATCCACACCTATCAAAGGATAGAGCATAAAACTAAGCAATGTTTTCACATTTACTTTTCTGCATGCAGAATAAATTGATGTCAGGGTCCCTTTAATAACCATTAACACATGTTCCCCATAAAAGTAATCCTACAATTTACTAATGTAATGGGACATCTCTCTCCACTCTCCACGCCCACGCCAGATAAAGTACCATTAGATGCCTGCATGAGAAGAGAGAGATAAAAGGGCCAACAGCCGGGAGTTGGTTATGATGTTATAAGGCCACTAAACTGATACCTCAGTGTCATCTGCTGATGTATCTATCTACAGTATGTATATATACCCTGTACTTGTATATTGTCTCCAACTGTAAGTCACTGTTTTCCTGTTTTGCTTATTCGTTCATATACTCTAATAGGCGCTGCAGATCCCTTGTGGCGCCATATAAATAAAGGATAATAATAATAATAATAATAATA
Organism: Pseudophryne corroboree; assembly: GCF_028390025.1. Classification (NCBI taxonomy): domain Eukaryota; kingdom Metazoa; phylum Chordata; class Amphibia; order Anura; family Myobatrachidae; genus Pseudophryne; species Pseudophryne corroboree. The sequence goes on from NC_086446.1 coordinate 787,181,162, forward strand.
ATAATAATAATAATAATAAACTATACAAGTTACCCCAGACAGGAAACGGCTTCTTGAAACATTCACAAATGTATCTGCAATAGTCTTCACCAGCTAGCAGTGACTATCGTTGACACAGCAATGAGGAGGGAAATAAAAGTCCCATACATCCTATTGTTAACTGTTATCAGCCTTTACAGAAACCTATAGGCTCCCTGCTGTGCCACAATAGGGTTACTGCAGTCTATGGGTTAGAAAACAAAGGGCACCCCCCCATCCCCCCTCACTGGATGTGTAATATATAATGTTTTATTAGTTCTCTGCAAATGTTGGCAAAAATATAGTGTTATTTAATGGTTTGTCAGGGACATTAGATGTGGGACGGAAAACACCAGCATGAAACTTTGACATTAAAAGACCTGGACCATTACCTAACCTTAAATAAAACCAATAGGTTTACCGGTCTGTAACACACGGGTCTTAATGATCTGAAATAAGTACGAAAATTCCGAATTTCCCTCCTGCCTGTGGGGTACAGTGACGAAGACCCCTGTCCCCCACCCCACCACCCATATTCCCGTTAATCAGCAAAACTAATTATACAGCTAGATACTTTGAGTACAAAAGAAACTTAGAGGTGAAGTTCCTGACACCTCAGACAGAGAGCGTGGTAACAGCGTCCCCAGGACGCACATCAAAGTTCTCAACTTCATTTACTTCAAAAGAGGTTCCCCAGCATGGGCCGGGCCCAGCTGGAAGGACGGCACTGAAAGGAGGGGGGAATAACAGAGGACACTTGTGTTACATTTCCCAGGACACAAAAACAGTAATAAACAATATATATTCAGTGGCTGGGGATAAATCTCACAATATGGGCGCAGGTAGTTCTCCTGCGCAGTGTCCCTGTATTACGCAGCGCAAACTGGATCCGTTCTCTAGGTTGACAGTAACTAGGTCAACACTTTCTAGGTCGACCACCATTGGTCGACAGTAACTAGTTCGACAGGTCAAAAGGTCGACACAATTTTTTTCTTTTTTTGAACCTTTTCATTCTTAATGCTCCACGTGGACTACAATTGGGATGGTAATCTTGCCCGAAGCGAGGGGACACGGTGCACTAATTGGGGTTTCCGGTCACTCTACGAAGAAAACGACACAAAACCCATAAAAAAACTCAACGACCTATTGACCTGTCGACCTAGACACCTCGTCGACCAATAGTGGTCGACCTAGACACTGTCGACCTAGTTACTATCTACCTTCCATACCACACCCGTTCAAACGGCCTTAAAAGTGCACCTGACTCTTACTCATCAACACCGCGTAGGCTGAAGCAATATATTTGTACCCACGAGTATACTTTAGGGGCGAGTTTGCCCAGATCGTTATCTAGTACGTGGCGAGGTGGCGGAACATCGCAGCATTTCTGAGTCAGACGTCGGCGCTATAACCAGTACTGAGCTCATGTGGGTTTAGAATTAATCGAAAACATTTTCACTGAACGTTACCAAATACTTTCCTGTCCAAAAGAATTATACTGATCCCGAGCATACATAACATTACAGAGTCAAACAATGACATCAGTTTGGGAGGGTCACACAACCACCTACCAGCACCGCACGGAGCCCGCTTACATATGTGAGGAGAGATTACAGATCGGAGCAGTCACACACTCACAGATACTGATCTAGAGCTAGTGTCACCCCAGCATCTTCAGGTATGTAACATAGGGCAGTGTGAGAGCAAGGAAATACTCCACCCTTCCTGCCCATAGTATTCTGCAGGAACTGACACTTTCAGTATGAACAGCCATCACATAAACCACCTGTATGAATAATGAGTGCAACACAGGACTCCATGACCGCGCAGCCTGGGTCACTACAGAGACACACCACAATACACGTGTCAAAAGCCAATGTTATGTCTGCCTAGCTCAAGGTCACTACATGCCAGTGTCATGCTGCAATCCCACCAACACGCTATGCGGACAGCACTCTCACTGCCAGACGTGACTACAGCCAGGAGGAATGACCAATGCTGCCTAGTGCAAATACTTTGTGTGTTATTGTCCTGTGGACACCTACTGCACCATGCACCACACTCTCAGCCCTGCACCCAGAATCCCTGCAGCGCACTCTCAGCCCTGCACCCAGAATCCCTGCAGCGCACTCTCAGCCCTGCACCCAGAATCCCTGCAGCGCACTCTCAGCCCTGCACCCAGAATCCCTGCAGCGCACTCTCAGCCCTGCACCCAGAATCCCTGCAGCGCACTCTCAGCCCTGCACCCAGAATCCCTGCAGCGCACTCTCAGCCCTGCACCCAGAATCCCTGCAGCGCACTCTCAGCCCTGCACCCAGAATCCCTGCAGCGCACTCTCAGCCCTGCACCCAGAATCCCTGCAGCGCACTCTCAGCCCTGCACCCAGAATCCCTGCAGCGCACTCTCAGCCCTGCACCCAGAATCCCTGCAGCGCACTCTCAGCCCTGCACCCAGAATCCCTGCAGCGCACTCTCAGCCCTGCACCCAGAATCCCTGCAGCGCACTCTCAGCCCTGCACCCAGAATCCCTGCAGCGCACTCTCAGCCCTGCACCCAGAATCCCTGCAGCGCACTCTCAGCCCTGCACCCAGAATCCCTGCAGCGCACTCTCAGCCCTGCACCCAGAATCCCTGCAGCGCACTCTCAGCCCTGCACCCAGAATCCCTGCAGCGCACTCTCAGCCCTGCACCCAGAATCCCTGCAGCGCACTCTCAGCCCTGCACCCAGAATCCCTGCAGCGCACTCTCAGCCCTGCACCCAGAATCCCTGCAGCGCACTCTCAGCCCTGCACCCAGAATCCCTGCAGCGCACTCTCAGCCCTGCACCCAGAATCCCTGCAGCGCACTCTCAGCCCTGCACCCAGAATCCCTGCAGCGCACTCTCAGCCCTGCACCCAGAATCCCTGCAGCGCACTCTCAGCCCTGCACCCAGAATCCCTGCAGCGCACTCTCAGCCCTGCACCCAGAATCCCTGCAGCGCACTCTCAGCCCTGCACCCAGAATCCCTGCAGCGCACTCTCAGCCCTGCACCCAGAATCCCTGCAGCGCACTCTCAGCCCTGCACCCAGAATCCCTGCAGCGCACTCTCAGCCCTGCACCCAGAATCCCTGCAGCGCACTCTCAGCCCTCCACCCAGAATCCCTGCAGCACACTCTCAGCCCTGCACCCAGAATCCCTGCAGCACACTCTCAGCCCTGCACCCAGAATCCCTGCAGCACACTCTCAGCCCTGCACCCAGAATCCCTGCAGCACACTCTCAGCCCTGCACCCAGAATCCCTGCAGCACACTCTCAGCCCTGCACCCAGAATCCCTGCAGCACACTCTCAGCCCTGCACCCAGAATCCCTGCAGCACACTCTCAGCCCTGCACCCAGAATCCCTGCAGCACACTCTCAGCCCTGCACCCTCAGTCCTGTGCCCAGCACCCTGCATCCCCTGGTACCTCAGTCCTGTGCCCAGCACCCTGCATCCCCTGGTACCTCAGTCCTGTGCCCAGCACCCTGCATCCCCTGGTACCTCAGTCCTGTGCCCAGCACCCTGCATCCCCTGGTACCTCAGTCCTGTGCCCAGCACCCTGCATCCCCTGGTACCTCAGTCCTGTGCCCAGCACCCTGCATCCCCTGGTACCTCAGTCCTGTGCCCAGCACCCTGCATCCCCTGGTACCTCAGTCCTGTGCCCAGCACCCTGCATCCCCTGGTACCTCAGTCCTGTGCCCAGCACCCTGCATCCCCTGGTACCTCAGTCCTGTGCCCAGCACCCTGCATCCCCTGGTACCTCAGTCCTGTGCCCAGCACCCTGCATCCCCTGGTACCTCAGTCCTGTGCCCAGCACCCTGCAGCCCCTGGTACCTCAGTCCTGTGCCCAGCACCCTGCAGCCCCTGGTACCTCAGTCCTCTGCCCAGCACCCTGCATCCCCTGGTACCTCAGTCCTCTGCCCAGCACCCTGCATCCCCTGGTACCTCAGTCCTCTGCCCAGCACCCTGCATCCCCTGGTACCTCAGTCCTCTGCCCAGCACCCTGCATCCCCTGGTACCTCAGTCCTCTGCCCAGCACCCTGCATCCCCTGGTACCTCAGTCCTCTGCCCAGCACCCTGCATCCCCTGGTACCTCAGTCCTCTGCCCAGCACCCTGCATCCCCTGGTACCTCAGTCCTCAGCTCAGCACCCCGGATCCCCTGGTACCTCAGTCCTTTGCACCCTGCTTCCCCTGGTACCTCAGACCTGTGCCCAGCATCCTGCCTTTCCCTGGTACCTACCTCAGTTCTATGCACCCAGCATCCCCTGGTACCTCAGTTCTGGGCACCCTGCATCCCCTGGTACCTCAGTTCTGGGCACCCTGCATCCCCTGGTACCTCAGTCCTGTACCATGCATCCATTGGTACCTCAGTCCTTTGCACCCTGCATCCCCTGGTACCTCAGACCTGTGCCCAGCATCCTGCCTTCCCCTGGTACCTCAGTTCAGTGCACCCAGCATCCCCTGGTACCTCAGTGCTCTCCCCAGCACCCTGTCTCTCCCTGTACCTCAGTCCTGCACCCATATTACCTGAGAAACCCCTCAGCACTGCATCCTGCACCCAGCACCACTGCAGCCCTCACATCATGCAGCACCAAGCTCCTTCCCAACATCACTGCAGCACCCACATGATGCTGCACCCCGAGAGCCCTGCACCGCTCACCGCTCACAGTGCACACCCCTCACTACACTGCAGCACTCACACACACTGCATATCCCTCACTCACACTGCACCCATACTCTACACCCCTCACTCACACCCCACAGTCCTCACTACAAGCGCAGGCAACACCTCCCTCGCACCGCAGCCACAGAGCATCCCGGCCCGCAGGCCTGTGAGTGAGAGGACACCCCCGGGCAGCTCACCATGGATGATCCGTCTCTCCGCTCTCCTCAGCCGCACTGACCGACCAGCCAGAACTACAGCCACGCCCCCTCCAACGTCACAGCGCGGGGAGTAACGGGAGATACAGAGCGGCTTGGTCATTGGCCAGCGAGCGTCCAATCCGACAGCAGTGTTACGTAGACTACACCACCCAAAATACACTACGACGGTGAGGGCGGGGTCACCGTGATACCACGCCCCCTCCCCTCACTCCTATCCTGCCTGCCTCACATCTCGCCAGTCGCCTCTTCCCTACCTCACCCCTTCCCTGCCTCACACCTCGCATCTTCCCTACCTCACCCGTTCACTCACTGCCTCACACCTCACCCCTTCACATCTCGTCTCTTCCCTACCTCACCCTTCCCTGCCTCAAACCTCACCCCTTCCCTGCCTCACACCCCGCCTTTTCCCTACCTCACCCGTTCACTGCCTCACACCTCGCATCTTCCCTACCTCAGCCCATCCCTGCCTCACACCTCACCCCTTCACTGCCTCACACCTCAACCCTTCACTACCTCACACCTCGCCTCTTCCCTACCTCACCCCTTCACTGCCTCACATCTCGCCTCTTCCCTACCTCAGCCCTTCCCTGCCTCACACCTCACCCCTTCACTGCCTCACATCTCGCCTCTTCCCTACCTCACACCTCACCCCTTCACTGCCTCACATCTCGCCTCTTCCCTGCCTCACAGCTCACCCCTTCTGTCTCACACCTCACTTTTTCCCTGCCTCATACCTCACTCACATCTCAGCCAGACCACTCACTCCTACCCTGCCTCATACCTTACCCCTTCCCTGCCTCATACCTTACCCCTTCCCTGCCTCATACCTCACCCCTTCCCTGCCCCCCACCTCACCCCTTCCCTGCCCCCCACCTCACCCCTTCCTTGCCCCCCACCTCACCCCTTCCTTGCCCCTTCCCTGCCTCACAGCTCACCCTTTCTTTGCCTCACAGCTCACCCCTTCCATGCCTCACACCTTCAGTGCCAGACCCCACACTTCTTCCCTGTCTCATAAACACACCCCTTCCTTGCCTCAAACCTCACCCCTTCCCTACCAGACCCCTCACTACTTCGCTGCCTTACAACTTTCCCCTTCCGTGCCTCATACCTCACCCCTATCCTGCCAGACTCCTCACACCTTCCCTGCCAGACCCTCACCCCTTCCCTACCAGACCCCTCACTACTTTGCTGCCGTGCACCTTTCCCCTTCCGTGCCTCATACCTCACCCCTATCCTGCCAGACTCCTCACCGCTTCCCTGCCAGACCCTCACTCCTTCCCTGCTCATACCTCACCCCTTCCCTACCAGACCCCTCACTCCTTCACTGCCTTACACCCTGCCTCATACCTCACCCCTATCCTGCCAGACGCCTCACCCCTTCCCTGCCAGGCCCTCACCCCTTCCTTGCTAGACCCCTCACTACTTCCCTGCCTCGCACCCAACCCATACTCTGCCTAACACCTTTCCCCTTCCCTGCCTCATACCTCACCCCTTTCCTGTCAGACCCATCACCCCTTCCACGTCACACACCTCACCTCTTCTCTGCCAGACCCCTCACTCCTACCCTGCCTCATACCCACCCCTGCTCTGCCACACACCTTACCACTTCCCTGCCTCATACCTCACCCCTGCTCTGCCACACACCTTACCACTTCCCTGCCTCACACCTACAGTACCCTGCCAGACCCCTCACCCTATGACTGCCAGACCTCTTACCACTTCCCTGCGTGGTACCTCTCTCCTTCCCTTCCAGATACACAAGTACTAGGCTAGTAAGAGTATCCCTAAGCTAACCCTTGGTGAGGCCTCTTTCCTTGTAAGACAGAAGATAGCTTAGGTGGAGGCAGTCCCGTAACGACATTTTAGCACTGTGTGCAAAAAGCAGCATCGGCGCCCCCCCCCCCCCCCCCCCCCCCCCTAACGCAAACCGGCGGCATGGCTTCACGGGAAAGGGGTGTGGCCACAAAATAATACCAATTCATATAATGGTGCACAGTAGTCTCCATTATTCAAATTACGCCGCACAGTAGCGCCACTACACCAGGTAGAACCCCTTTTACACATTACGGCAGACAGCGTCCTCTTATTACACATTACGGCAGACAGCGTCCTCTTATTACACATTACGGCAGACAACATCCCCTTTTTACACATTACGGCAGACAGCGTCCTCTTATTACACATTACGGCAGACAGCGTCCTCTTATTACACATTACGGCAGACAGCGTCCTCTTATTACACATTACGGCAGACAGCGTCCCCTTTTTACACATTACGGCAGGCAGAGTCCCCCTTTAACACAGTACGGCAGCCAGTCCCCCTTACATCCCCCCCCTACCCTTAGGGTGTAGTGTAGTAAAATGTACTGTGGTGTAGTGTAGTGTAATACAGTGTAGTGTAGTGTAGTGTACTGTAGTAAAGTGTAGTGTAGTCACGTGCTGTTGCGGGCGGCGGCGGCTTCACAGGGACATGGGCGGGCGGGTGGCGGCTTCAGCAGCAGGAGTCTGGTGGGCGGCAGCTGCTTCCGTATTGCAGGGGAGGGGGGCCGGGCTGCCGCTGGGCCATTGAGAAGGCTGCACAGACGCCGCAGCGGCTTGAAAACCTCCTCTGAACTTGAAGCCGCCCGCCTGCTGAAGCTGGACACAGGCGGGTAGGCGACGGCTTCAAGTTCAGAGGAAGTTGCGGAACACAGGTGGGTGGGTGGCGGCGGCTTCAGCGTGACAGGGTTGTGTCCGGGTGGGCGGCGACGGCTTCAGAGGGACACGGGCGGGCGGCGCCGCCGTCAGCGGGACACAGAGCTAGCAGGTGTGATGCCAGATGGTGCGCCCTCAGTGCATTTGCGCTGTGGGCAAGGCACCATCGGCACACACCTAGTTACGGCTCTGGGTGGAGGCAGAGCCACAAAGAGTGTCCTCAGGAATAGACCATAGTATATTGTGACTTGCAGCCTGCCGCGCACACACAAGCAAGTGGCCCAACTTCTTCTACCAGTGCACGCATTGTAAAAATGGGCATTGCGGGATGGTGGTTTGCTTAATGTGGGTATGGAGCAACCGGTGTGGGGTAGGACAGCATGACTGAGCAAAGAGGAGGCTGGAGACTCAGGTGACCTGGCATATGCTGGGTATTGTATACTGTTATATATTTTACATTTCAGTTGTATCGCTCGATATATAAACTCACAGGAAAACTTATACCTGTGTTTAACTTGAATTATTTATAGTGAATATACGTCTGACAGTAAGGTGGTTATGTGCTGCTGTCAGTGAGGTGGGGGATGTGCTGCTGTCAGTGAGGTGGGAGTGTGCTGCTGTCAGTGAGGCGGGGATGTGCTGATGTCAGTGAGGCGGGGATGTGCTGCTGTCAGTGAGGTGGTTATGTGCTGCTGTCAGTGAGGTGGGGGATGTGCTGCTGTCAGTGAGGCGGGGATGTGCTGCTGTCAGTGAGGCGGGGATGTGCTGGTGTCAGTGAGGCGGGGATGTGCTGGTGTCAGTGAGGCGGGGATGTGCTGATGTCAGTGAGGCGGGGATGTGCTGGTGTCAGTGAGGAGGGGATGTGCTGGTGTCAGTGAGGCGGGGATGTGCTGATGTCAGTGAGGCGGGGATGTGCTGCTGTCAGTGAGGCGGGGATGTGTTGCTGTCAGTGAGGCGGGGATGTGTTGCTGTCAGTGAGGCGGGGATGTGCCGCTGTCAGTTTGGCGGGGATGTGCCGCAGTCAGTGAGGCGGGGATGTGCCGCAGTCAGTGAGGCGGGGATGTGCCGCTATCAGTGAGGAGGGGATGTGCCGCTGTCAGTGAGGCGGGGATGTGCCGCTGTCAGTGAGGCGGGGATGTGCTGCTGTCAGTGAGGCGGGGATGTGCTGTTGTCTTGGGGATGTGCTGCTGTCAGTGAGGCGGGGATGTGCTGCTGTCAGTGAGGCGGGGATGTGCTGCTGTCAGTGAGGCGGGGATGTGCTGCTGTCAGTGAGGCGGGGATGTGCTGGTGTCAGTGAGACGGGGATGTGCTGGTGTCAGTGAGGCGGGGATGTGCTGGTGTCAGTGAGGCGGGGATGTGCTGATGTCAGTGTGGCGGGGGTGTGCTGGTGTCAGTGAGGCGGGGATGTGCTGGTGTCAGTGAGGCGGGGATGTGCTGGTGTCAGTGAGGCGGGGATGTGCTGATGTCAGTGAGGCGGGGATGTATTGCTGTCAGTGAGGCGGGGATGTGCCGCTGTCAGTTTGGCGGGGATGTGCCGCAGTCAGTGAGGCGGGGATGTGCCGCAGTCAGTGAGGCGGGGATGTGCCGCAGTCAGTGAGGCGGGGATGTGCCGCTGTCAGTGAGGCGGGGATGTGCCGCTGTCAGTGAGGCGGGGATGTGCCGCTGTCAGTGAGGCGGGGATGTGCTGTTGTCTTGGGGATGTGCTGCTGTCAGTGAGGCGGGGATGTGCTGCTGTCAGTGAGGCGGGGATGTGCTGCTGTCAGTGAGGCGGGGATGTGCTGGTGTCAGTGAGGCGGGGATGTGCTGCTGTCAGTGAGGCGGGGATGTGCTGGTGTCAGTGAGGCGGGGATGTGCTGATGTCAGTGAGGCGGGGATGTGTTGCTGTCAGTGAGGCGGGGATGTGCCGCTGTCAGTTTGGCGGGGATGTGCCGCAGTCAGTGAGGCGGGGATGTGCCGCAGTCAGTGAGGCGGGGATGTGCCGCAGTCAGTGAGGCGGGGATGTGCCGCTGTCAGTGAGGCGGGGATGTGCCGCTATCAGTGAGGAGGGGATGTGCCGCTGTCAGTGAGGCGGGGATGTGCCGCTGTCAGTGAGGCGGGGATGTGCCGCTGTCAGTGAGGCGGGGATGTGCCGCTGTCAGTGAGGCGGGGGATGTGCTGCTGTCAGTGAGGCGGGGATGTGCTGCTGTCAGTGAGGCGGGCATGTGCTGCTGTCAGTGAGGTGGTGATGTGCCGCTGTCAGTGAGGGGGGGATGTGCCGCTGTCAGTGAGGTGGTGATGTGCCGCTGTCAGTGAGGTGGGAGTGTGCCGCTGTCAGTGAGGCGGGGATGTGCTGCTGTCAGTGAGGTGGGGGATGTGCTGCTGTCAGTGAGGCGGGGATGTGCTGCTGTCAGTGAGGAGGGGATGTGCTGCTGTCAGTGAGGCGGGGATGTGCTGCTGTCAGTGAGGCGGGGATGTGCTGCTGTCAGTGAGGAGGGGATGTGCTGCTGTCAGTGAGGCGGGGATGTGCTGCTGTCAGTGAGGTGGGGGATGTGCTGCTGTCAGTGAGGCGGGGATGTGCTGCTGTCAGTGAGGAGGGGATGTGCTGCTGTCAGTGAGGCGGGGATGTGCTGCTGTCAGTGAGGCGGGGATGTGCTGCTGTCAGTGAGGTGGGGGATGTGCCACTGTCAGTGAGGCGGGGGATGTGCTGCTGTCACTGAGGCACAATATTTCTCTAACGTCCTAGTGGATGCTGGGGACTCCGTAAGGACCATGGGGAATAGACGGGCTCCGCAGGAGACAGGGCACTTTAAGAAAGAATTTGGATACTGGTGTGCTCTGGCTCCTCCCTCTATGTCCCTCCTCCAGACCTCAGTTTGAATCTGTGCCCGGACGAGCTGGGTGCTACTTAGTGAGCTCTCCTGAGCTTGCTAAAAAGAAAGTATTTTGTTAGGTTTTTTTATTTTCAGAGAGATCTGCTGGCAACAGACTCTCTGCTACGTGGGACTGAGGGGAGAGAAGCAGCCCTACTCACTGAAGATAGGTCCTGCTTCTTAGGCTACTGGACACCATTAGCTCCAGAGGGATCGTACACAGGATCTCACCCTTTGTCGTCCGATCCCAGAGCCGCGCCGCCGTCCCCCTCGCAGAGCCGGAAGACAGAAGCCAGTGACAGAAGCAAGAAGACTTCGAAATCTGCGGCAGAAGACTCCAGTCTTCATATGAGGTAGCGCACAGCACTGCAGCTGTGCGCCATTGCTCCCACACTAAACCTACATACTCCGGTCACTGTAGGGTGCAGGGCGCAGGGGGGGGCGCCCTGGGCAGCAATTAGAGACCTCTTGGCAAAAAGTGGGCATATATACAGTTGGGCACTGTATATATGCATGGGCCCCTACCATATTTTTACACAGAAAAGCGGGACAGAAGCCCGCCGCTGAGGGGGCGGGGCTTCTTCCTCAGCACTCACCAGCGCCATTTTCTCTCCACAGCTCCGCTGAGAGGAAGCTCCCCAGGCTCTCCCCTGCAGAATCACGGTAGAAGAGGGTAAAAAGAGAGGGGGGGCACATAAATTTGGCGCAAAAACAGTATATACAGCAGCTACTGGGTTAACACTAAGTTACTGTGTGATTCCTGGGACATATAGCGCTGGGGTGTGTGCTGGCATACTCTCTCTCTGTCTCTCCAAAAGGCCTTGTGGGGGAACTGTCTTCAAATAGAGCATCCCCTGTGTGTGTGGTGTGTCGGTACGCTTGTGTCGGCATGTTTGAAGAGGAAGGCTATGTGGAAACAGAGCGGGAACAAATGAATGTGGGGTCGCCGCCGACGGCGCCGACACCCGATTGGATGGATATGTGGAAGGTTTTAAATGATAATGTTACTTCCTTGCATAAAAGGTTGGATAAAGCTGAAGCCTTGGGACAGCCGGGGTCTCAGCCCATGCCTGATCCTATGTCGCAGAGGCCGTCAGGGTCTCAGAAGCGCCCACTATCCCAAATTGTTGACACAGATATCGACACGGATTCTGACTCCAGTGTCGATGGCGATGATGCAAAGTTACAGCCTAAAATGGCTAAAGCCATCCGTTACATGATTATAGCAATGAAAGATGTGTTGCACATCACAGAGGAAACCCCAGTCCCTGACAAGAGGGTTTATATGTATGGGGAAAAAAGGCAAGAAGTGACCTTTCCCCCTTCACATGAGTTAAATGAGTTATGTGAAAAGGCTTGGGATTCTCCAGATAGAAAACTGCAGATTTCCAAACGGATGCTTATGGCGTATCCTTTCCCGCCAACGGACAGGTTACGCTGGGAATCCTCCCCTAGGGTAGACAAAGCTTTAACACGCTTATCCAAGAGGGTAGCCCTGCCGTCACAGGATACGGCCACCCTAAAAGATGCTGCTGATAGAAAGCAGGAGGGTACCCTGAAGTCCATTTATACACATTCAGGTACCTTACTAAGGCCGGCGATTGCGTCGGCCTGGATGTGTAGTGCTGTAGCAGCATGGACGGATACCTTATCTGAGGAACTTGATACCTTGGACAAGGATACTATATTACTGACCCTGGGGCATATAAAAGACGCTGTCCTATATATGAGAGATGCTCAAAGAGACATTAGCCTACTGGGCTCTAGAATAAATGCAATGTCGATTTCTGCCAGAAGGGTCCTGTGGACTCGGCAATGGACAGGAGATGCCGACTCAAAAAGGCACATGGAGGTTTTACCTTACAAGGGTGAGGAGTTGTTTGGGGAGGGTCTCTCGGACCTGGTCTCCACAGCTACGGCTGGAAAGTCAAAATTTTTGCCATATGTTCCCTCACAACCTAAGAAAGCACCGTATTACCAAATGCAGTCCTTTCGATCACAAAAAGGCAAGAAAGTCCGAGGTGCATCCTTTCTTGCCAGAGGCAGGGGTAGAGGAAAGAAGCTGCACAATACAGCTAGTTCCCAGGAACAGAAGTCCTCCCCGGCTTCCATTAAATCCACCGCATGATGCTGGGGCTCCACAGGCGGAGCTTGGCCCGGTGGGGGCGCGTCTCAGAAATTTTAGCCACAAGTGGGTTCACTCCCAGGTGGATCCTTGGGCTATAGAGATTGTGTCTCAGGGATACAAGCTGGAATTCGAAGAGATGCCCCCTCACCGTTACCTCAAATCGGCCCTGCCAGCTTCCCCCTTAGAGAGGGAAATAGTGTTAGCTGCAATTCACAAATTGTATCTTCAGCAGGTGGTGGTCAAGGTTCCCCTCCTTCAAGAAGGAAGGGGTTACTATTCGACCATGTTTGTGGTACCGAAACCGGACGGTTCGGTCAGAGCCATATTGAATTTAAAATCCCTGAACATATACCTGAAAAGGTTCAAGTTCAAGATGGAATCGCTCAGAGCGGTCATCGCAAAGCCTGGAAGGGGGGATTTTATGGTGTCTCTGGACATAAAGGATGCTTACCTTCATGTCCCCATTTATCCACCTCATCAGGAGTACCTCAGATTTGTGGTACAGGATTGTCATTACCAATTCCAGACGTTGCCGTTTGGTCTCTCCACGGCACCGAGGATATTTACCAAGGTAATGGCGGAAATGATGGTGCTCCTGCGACGGCAAGGAGTCACAATTATCCCATACTTGGACGATCTCCTCATAAAGGGCGAGGTCCAGAGAGCAGTTGCTGATCAGCGTGGCACGCTCTCGGGAAGTGTTACAACAGCACGGCTGGATTCTAAACATTCCAAAGTCGCAGTTGATTCCTACGACTCTGCTGCCCTTCCTGGGCATGATTCTGGACACAGGCCAGAAGAGGGTTTATCTCCCGATGGAGAAGGCTCAGGAGCTCATGACACTGGTCAGAGACCTATTAAAACCAAACCAGGTGTCGGTACATCACTGCACGCGAGTCCTGGAAAAGATGGTGGCATCATACGAGGCCATTCCCTTCGGCAGGTTCCATGCGAGGACCTTTCAATGGGATCTGTTGGACAAGTGGTCCGGATCACATCTACAAATGCATCGGCTGATCACCCTATCCCCCAGGGCCAGGGTGTCTCTCCTGTGGTGGCTGCAGAGTGCTCACCTTCTCGAGGGCCGCAGATTCGGCATTCAGGACTGGGTCCTGGTGACCACGGACGCAAGCCTCCGAGGGTGGGGAGCAGTCACACAGGGATGAAATTTCCAAGGTCTGTGGTCAAGTCAGGAGACTTGCCTTCACATCAACATCCTGGTACTAAGGGCCATATACAACGCCCTACGTCAAGCGGAGACCCTGCTTCGCGACCGATCGGTGCTGATTCAGTCAGACAACATCACCGCAGTGGCTCATGTAAACCGCCAAGGCGGCACAAGGAGCAGGGTGGCGATGGCGGAAGCCACCAGAATTCTTCGCTGGGCGGAGAATCACGTAAGAGCACTGTCAGCAGTGTTCATTCCGGGAGTGGACAACTGGGAAGCAGACTTCCTCAGCAGGCACGACCTCCACCCGGGAGAGTGGGGACTTCATCAAGAAGTCTTCACGCAGATTGCAAGTCGGTGGGAACTGCCACAAGTAGACATGATGGCATCCCACCTCAACAAAAAGCTACAGAGGTATTGCGCCAGGTCAAGAGACCCTCAGGCGATAGCTGTAGACGCACTAGTGACACCGTGGGTGTTCCAGTCGGTCTATGTATTTCCTCCTCTTCCTCTCATACCCAAGGTGCTGAGAATCATAAGAAGAAGAGGAGTGAGAACAATACTCATTGTTTCGGATTGGCCAAGAAGGACTTGGTATCCAGAGCTGCAAGAAATGCTCACAGAGGACCCGTGGCCTCTGCCTCTAAGACAGGACTTGTTGCAACAGGGGCCCTGTCTGTTCCAAGACTTACCGCGGCTGCGTTTGACGGCATGGCGGTTGAACGCCGGATCCTAGCAGAAAAAGGCATTCCGGATGAGGTTATTCCTACGCTGATAAAGGCTAGGAAGGACGTGACGGCTAAACATTATCACCGTATATGGCGAAAATAAGTTGCTTGGTGTGAGGCCAGGAATGCCCCTACGGAGGAATTCCAGCTGGGCCGTTTCCTTCACTTCCTACAGTCGGGAGTGACTTTGGGCTTAGAATTGGGTTCCATTAAGGTCCAGATTTCGGCCCTATCCATTTTCTTTCAAAAAGAACTGGCTTCTCTACCTGAAGTTCAGACGTTTGTAAAGGGAGTGCTGCATATTCAGCCCCCTTTTGTGCCTCCAGTGGCACCTTGGGATCTTAACGTGGTGTTGAGTTTCCTGAAGTCACACTGGTTTGAGCCACTTAAAACCGAGGAATTAAAATTTCTCACGTGGAAGGTGGTCATGCTATTAGCCTTGGCTTCAGCTAGGCGTGTGTCAGAATTAGCGGCTTTGTCACATAAAAGCCCCTATCTGGTTTTCCATATGGACAGGGCAGAATTGCGGACCTGTCCGCAATTTCTGCCAAAAGTGGTGTCATCTTTTCATATGAACCAACCTATTGTGGTGCCTGTGGCTACTCGTGACTTGGAGGATTCCGAGTTACTAGATGTGGTCAGGGCTTTGAAGGTTTATGTAGCCAGAACGGCTAGAGTCAGGAAAACTGAGTCGCTGTTTATCCTGTATGCACCCAACAAGCTGGGTGCTCCTGCTTCAAAGCAAACTATTGCTCGCTGGATCTGTAACACGATTCAGCAGGCTCATTCTGCGGCTGGATTGCCGCTGCCAAAATCAGTTAAAGCCCATTCCACTAGGAAGGTGGGCTCTTCTTGGGCGGCTGCCCGAGGGGTCTCGGCATTACAGCTGTGCCGAGCAGCTACTTGGTCAGGTTCAAACACTTTTGCAAAGTTCTACAAGTTTGATACCCTGGCTGAGGAGGACCTTGTGTTTGGTCAATCGGTGCTGCAGAGTCATCCGCACTCTCCCGCCCGTTTGGGAGCTTTGGTATAATCCCCATGGTCCTTACGGAGTCCCCAGCATCCACTAGGACGTTAGAGAAAATAAGATTTTACTTACCGGTAAATCTATTTCTCGTAGTCCGTAGTGGATGCTGGGCGCCCGTCCCAAGTGCGGACTTTTTCTGCAATACTTGTATATAGTTATTGCTGCAATAAGGGCTATGTTATTGTTGCATCAGGGTTGAACTGATGCTCTGTTGTTGTTCATACTGTTAACTGGGTAAGTTTATCACAAGTTATACGGTGTGATTGGTGTGGCTGGTATGAGTCTTGCCCTGGATTCCAAAATCCTTTCCTTGTACTGTCAGCTCTTCCGGGCACAGTTTCTTTAACTGAGGTCTGGAGGAGGGACATAGAGGGAGGAGCCAGAGCACACCAGAATCTAAATTCTTTCTTAAAGTACCCTGTCTCCTGCGGAGCCCGTCTATTCCCCATGGTCCTTACGGAGTCCCCAGCATCCACTACGGACTACGAGAAATAGATTTACCGGTAAGTAAAATCCTATTTTTAGCCATCTGATTTGATGTCAGTAGATTTTAAAAATTAGACTGACTATAGAACAAAAGGGTATTTTTAAAGAGGAAAGTCCCTCCACTTATGATCATTTATTCATTAGCGCACTTTAGGTACCTCCATGATATTTTCCTGATTGCAGACATCATGTGGCCACTGGGGTGTGGGGAGAAAGAGAACTGACTGCAGCACCAGCCTCTCTCCCCAGCACAGCACATGCTGTTGTGTGCTGCACTAGGAGATAGAGGTAGAAGCGTGTCCTCTCTCTCCCTGCGAGATGTGCGGGGGAAGGGGGGGGGTGAGCGATTGCACCCTCTGAGTGGTGGCCGCCGCCCATTAGTATCCACCAGGCGCCTCACAGAAACTTTTAATATTATATTTCCTAGGGAGTGGGGCTGGTCACACCTCCCTGCATTAGCCCCTCCCCAGTACCTGGGTCCGGCACCCCTGACCACAATCATATAATAAAGAACAAAACAACATCCCCTATAGGGAGGGAGAGACGTAGGGGTAAATTTACTAAAGTTTCTAAAAATTAAAAGTGGCAACTAATAGCAACCAATCAGAGTCTGTCTTTCATTTCTCTATACTGGCTGGGAAGGGTGGAGGATGGTATACGGGAGAGGAGGGTCCTGCCTGTAAAGGAACACAGCTCATTGGTGGCTAGTCCCAGGGGAGGAGCGCAAAGTGATTGACAGGAAGTGACCGTTTGCAGGCATCAACTGGGAGTTTATAGGGAGCGATTGAAAAAGGCAGGCGTTATGGTCGCCTTCAGGGTGTGTATCTGCCGTCAGCTGTGAACTCACCCACGCTAAAACATGGCGACAGCATCGCTAGTGCCGTGTCCAGCCTGCATAGCCAAAGACCAACCCTTATCTCCTATGTTCCTCATTTTTTCACGTAGGCTGCAAATGTGTACGCAGTTCAGTGGCAAACGCAGGATTTTTAGGGAGGGGTTTCCAGATACTTTATAAATAAATAAATATATATATATATGTATATTTACTAGAGATGAGCGGGTTCGGTTTCTCTGAATCCGAACCCGCACGAACTTCATGTTTTTTTTCACGGGTCCGAGCGACTCGGATCTTCCCGCCTTGCTCGGTTAACCCGAGCGCGCCCGAACGTCATCATGACGCTGTCGGATTCTCGCGAGACTCGGATTCTATATAAGGAGCCGCGCGTCGCCGCCATTTTCACACGTGCATTGAGATTGATAAGGAGAGGACGTGGCTGGCGTCCTCTCCATTTAGATTAGAAGAGAGAGAGAGAGAGATTGACCTGATTTACTGGAGCTTAGGAGTACTGTAGAACTGTAGAGAGTGCAGAGTTTACTAGTGACTGACCACAGTGACCACCAGACAGTGCAGTTTTATTTAATATATCCGTTCTCTGCCTGAAAAAAACGGTACACACAGTGACTCAGTCACATACCATATCTGTGTGCACTGCTCAGCCCAGTGTGCTGCATCATCTATGTATATATCTGACTGTGCTCAGCTCACACATCTTATAATTGTGGGGGAGACTGGGGAGCACTGCAGTGCCAGTTATAGGTTATAGCAGGAGCCAGGAGTACATATTATTATTAAAATTAAACAGTGCACACTTTTGCTGCAGGAGTGCCACTGCCAGTGTGACTGACCAGTGACCTGACCACACTGACCACCAGTATAGTTAGTAGTATAGTATACTATATTGTGATTGCCTGAAAAAGTTAAACACTCGTATCTGACTGTGCTCAGCTCACACATCTTATAATTGTGGGGGAGACTGGGGAGCACTGCAGTGCCAGTTATAGGTTATAGCAGGAGCCAGGAGTACATATTATTATTAAAATTAAACAGTGCACACTTTTGCTGCAGGAGTGCCACTGCCAGTGTGACTGACCAGTGACCACCTGACCACACTGACCACCAGTATAGTTAGTAGTATAGTATACTATATTGTGATTGCCTGAAAAAGTTAAACACTCGTCGTGTGACTTCACTTGTGTGGTGTTTTTTTTTTAATTCTATAAAAAACTCATTCTGCTGACAGACAGTGTCCAGCAGGTCCGTCATTATATAATATATACCTGTCCGGCTGCAGTAGTGATATATATATATTTTTTATATCATTATTTATCATCCAGTCGCAGCAGACACAGTACGGTAGTTCACGGCTGTAGCTACCTCTGTGTCGGCACTCGGCAGTCCGTCCATAATTGTATACCACCTACCCGTGGTTTTTTTTTCTTTCTTCTTTATACATACATACTACTACTACATCTCTTTATCAACCAGTCTATATTAGCAGCAGACACAGTACAGTACGGTAGTCCACGGCTGTAGCTACCTCTGTGTCGGCACTGGGCAGTCCGTCCATAATTGTATACCACCTACCCGTGGTTTTTTTTTCTTTCTTCTTTATACATACATACTACTACTACATCTCTTTATCAACCAGTCTATATTAGCAGCAGACACAGTACAGTACGGTAGTCCACGGCTGTAGCTACCTCTGTGTCGGCACTGGGCAGTCCGTCCATAATTGTATACCACCTACCCGTGGTTTTTTTTTCTTTCTTCTTTATACATACATACTACTACTACTACATCTCTTTATCAACCAGTCTATATTAGCAGCAGACACAGTACAGTACGGTAGTCCACGGCTGTAGCTACCTCTGTGTCGGCACTGGGCAGTCCGTCCATAATTGTATACCACCTACCCGTGGTTTTTTTTCTTTCTTCTTTATACATACATACATACAGAGCCGGCCCTAGGCATAGGCAAACTAGGCAAGTGCCTAGGGCATCTGATATGCCTAGGGGCATGAGCAGCTTCTGCTGATTAAAATGATATGCAGCATGCCTATATTCTGTGTGTAGCATTTTGTATGCAGATACAGCCACAGTCGCACACAGTATATAGGCATGCCGCATATCATTTTAATCAGAAAAAGCTGCTTGTGCATCCTAGCCACATAGCAATGCAAATCAGATGCATTTTCATAAAAAATAGGCACCAACGTTAGCAGAGCTGCCAGTTGACTCACGCCAGGAACTATATGTGTCATTATATGTAAAAGGGCATTAATAATTTGTAACATATGTGTAAGGGGCACTATGTGTGTCATTATGTGTATAAGGGCACTAATAATGTGCAGCATATGTGTAAGGGACATTATGTGTGTCATCATGTTTATAAGGGCATTAACAATGTGCGGCATATGTGTAAGGGAAATTATATGTATAAGAGCATTAATAAGGGTTGGCATAATGTGTAAGGCGCATTATGTTTATAAGGACATTAATATGTGTCATATGTGTAAGGGGCATTACTGTGTGGTATTATGTGTATAAATGCATTACCAATGTGTGGCATTATGTGTATAAGGTCCTCTACTGTGTGGCGTAACGTATAGAAAGGGCACTACTGTGTGGTCTAATGTGAATAAAGAGCAATATGGTGTGGTGCAATGTGAATAAGGAGCAATATGGTGTGGTGTAATGAGAATAAAGATCAATTTGGTGTGGTGTAATGTGAATAAGGAGCAAATCAGTATGATGTCATGTGAATGAGGGGCATTACTGTGAGGAGTAACGTATATAAGGTAAAGTTGTACTACTGTGATGTAATATGAATAATGGACACTATCGCATTATAAATTGTGAATAAAGTTGCACTACTGTGAGGCATAAGTTGAATTGGGGGCACTATTGTGTGGCCATGCCTCTTGCCAGCAAAAACACATACCTTTTTGGGCTGTGCGCCGAATGTGCACACTGTTCTTATTTAAATTACAGGGGGTAGGAAAACAAAAAAAGGACTGCTATGGGTGGGAGGTGATGGTGCTGGGAAAGGGGTGCAGGGTCAGAGGCGGCACCAACCAAAATCTTGCCTAGGGCATCATATTGGTTAGGGCCGGCTCTGCATACATACTACTACTACATCTCTTTATCAACCAGTCTATATTAGCAGCAGACACAGTACAGTACGGTAGTCCACGGCTGTAGCTACCTCTGTGTCGGCACTGGGCAGTCCGTCCATAATTGTATACCACCTACCCGTGGTTTTTTTTTCTTTCTTCTTTATACATACATACTACTACTACATCTCTTTATCAACCAGTCTATATTAGCAGCAGACACAGTACAGTACGGTAGTCCACGGCTGTAGCTACCTCTGTGTCGGCACTCGGCAGTCCGTCCATAATTGTATACCACCTACCCGTGTTTTTTTTTTCTTTCTTCTTTATACATACATACTACTACTACATCTCTTTATCAACCAGTCTATATTAGCAGCAGACACAGTACAGTACGGTAGTCCACGGCTGTAGCTACCTCTGTGTCGGCACTGGGCAGTCCGTCCATAATTGTATACCACCTACCCGTGGTTTTTTTTTTTCTTTCTTCTTTATACATACTGTCACAACTGAGGGCCTGAGCTGACGGGAGGCAGCCTCAGTTGTAGGGGCTGAGATGTACCGGAACCTGGGAGGTTGTATCAGACCCCTGGACATGTAAGTAACATGAATAATAACTGCCCGAAGGCGTGACCACGACAACTTAGATAAAAGTCAATGATGTTTATTATGACAACTCCGCATCACAGCAGCAATAAAGGAAAACGTAAAAGTCAGCAAAGAATAAATACAGTTCCTGAGTACTACAGCATGGCAGGAGCCACAGGGCACTGGTAGTGTGAGATAGTTCTTATGATCTTCTAGATGGAAAGTCCTTACCAGGCCCGGCTGTAGCAATGGAGATAACCCAGGATTGTACCAGCTGGTGTTCCAGGAAGAGCTGGGTTGCTGAAGGTAAAACAGCTGCTGTGGATACTGGCTGGAACCAGACTGTTGTTAGCACGGAGTGGATACTGGCTGGAACCAGTTAAATAATAAATGAACTTTGGGAGCGATGAAATGTGAACTGAAATGTAGAACTTGAGAGCGGAGAAATAATAATTCCGGTGGAGAGTGGTAAAGTGTAGAAAGGACACCGGCCCTTTAAGGGAAGCTGTATTCTGCTGGAAGCTGAGGCTGGAAGCAGGTAGTGTTGTAGCTGGAAACAGATGAATCCACAATGGATTGGAGAGTCAGGCTACACCGCAGGTGGAATGCTGGTGCGGGTCTCTATGGTGGAAGTCTTGAGACAGGAGCTGGAACCTGGAAGACAATCATAGAAGAGAGACAAACAGGAACTAGGTTTGACAACCAAAGCACTGACGTCTTCCTTGCTCAGGCACAGCTTACTTATACCTGCAGCAAGGAAGGGGTTGGCTAGGCAATTATGCAAATCAACAATACAAACAGCAGATTGGTGGAAATGATCAGATGACAGAATCCAAGATGGCTGCGCCCATGCAGACACTTGGAGGGAAGTTTGGTTTGTAATCCATGTGGTCTGGGAAACAGTAATGGCGGCGCCGGCCACCGGAGACAGGAGACGCCAGGCTGATAGATGCACATTTAACCACGCGGGCACAGCGGAGGCCGCGGCTGATGAAAACACCACTCTGACACTCTGCATGTGGAAACTCAGGAACAGCGGAATCTGGTCCTGGAACGCTGAGCCCGCCTTAGGAGGCATCTGAAGGGTAAGTAATGGCGTCCAGATACCCGGATCGTGACAGCACCCCCCCCTTTAGGAGTGGCCCCAGGACACTTCTTAGGCTTTAAAGGAAACTTTGCGTGGAAATTTCGGACCAAGGCAGGAGCATGGACGTCAGAGGCATTGGTCCAAGAGCGTTCTTCAGGACCATAGCCCTTCCAGTCAATGAGATACTGAAGTTGACCGTAACGGTGACGTGAGTCCAGGATCTTGGCCACTTCATACTCAACGCCTCGTTGAGTTTGGACTTTCGGAGTTGGTGGAAGTGAGGAATGAAACCGATTCAAGATTAGCGGTTTCAACAGGGAAACATGGAATGTCCTGGGTATTTTTAAGAAGGGAGGTAACTGGAGTCTGTAAGCAACAGGATTGATGACTTGATCAATTTTAAAAGGACCGATGTAGCGAGGTGCAAACTTCATACTGGGAACTCTTAACCTCAAATTCTTCGTGGATAACCATACCCGATCACCCACCTTGAGAGCAGGAACTGCTCGACGCTTCTTATCCGCAAACTTCTTGTACCTGAACGATGCCTTGAGCAGAGCTGATCGTACGCTCTTCCAGATATTGGCAAACTGATGCAAGGTGATATCCACTGCGGGAACAGAAGTTGCTGGAAGCGGTTGGAACTCAGGGACTTTAGGGTGGAATCCAAAGTTGGTGAAGAATGGTGTTGAAGAAGATGAAGAATGATACTGGTTGTTATGACAGAACTCGGCCCAGGGAAGTAATTGAACCCAGTCATCTTGAGAGGAGGACACATAGATGCGGAGGAAGGCCTCCAAGTCCTGATTCACCCTCTCAGTTTGACCATTGGTCTGAGGATGGTAAGCCGTGGAAAACTTTAACTTGACTTGGAGGACTTGACATAAACTTCGCCAGAATTTGGCTGTGAATTGAACTCCTCGATCTGAGATAATTTCTTCTGGAAGACCGTGGAGTCGGAAGATCTCTTGTATGAATACTTGAGCCAACTTGGAAGCTGACGGAAGACCGGTGAGAGGAATGAAGTGTGCCATCTTGGTGAACCGGTCAACTACCACCCAGATGGTATTGAACTTGTTGCACATGGGCAAATCTGTAATAAAATCCATCGACAAATGGGTCCATGGTCGACGGGGAACAGATAGTGGAACCAGTTGCCCCGCAGGCGACTGGCGGGATACTTTATGTTGAGCACACTTTGGGCAAGATGCAATAAACTCCAAAACGTCCTTTTTCAGAGTTGGCCACCAATAGGACCTAGAGATAAACTCCAGGGTTTTTTGGATACCTGTATGTCCGGCAAAACGGGAAGCATGGGCCCAATGCATGAGCTTCTTCCTTAGCATCGGCTTCACAAAACTTTTCCCTGATGGGGGCGTAGAGTCCATCCCTACCGTGGAGAATGCCAACGGATTTATAATAGGATGCTTGTCTGAAGACTCTGACTCATTTTCTTGCTCCCATGAGCGGGAAAGGGCATCGGCCTTGCGATTCTGAGAGCCCGGACAGAACTGGAGTTTAAAGTCGAACCTGGAAAAGAAAAGTGCCCATCTGGCCTGACGAGGGTTGAGACATTGTGCGCCTTTTAGATATAGAAGGTTCTTGTGGTCTGTAAGGATGGTGATTGAATGAGAAGCTCCCTCCAACAGATATCTCCACTCCTCTAGAGCGAGCTTGATGGCTAGCAACTCCTGGTCGCCAATGGCATAGTTGCGCTCCGCTGGGGAGAACTTCCGTGAGAAGAAACTGCAAGGATGTAAATGACCATCTTTAGCCCTCTGAGATAACACCGCTCCTACTCCAACGGAGGAGGCATCCACCTCTAAGATGAAAGGAGAGTCGACGTCAGGCTGTTTCAGGACAGGTGCAGAGATGAACCTCTGTTTTAAAAGATGAAAAGCTTGCATGGCTTCTTCAGACCACTTGGACGGGTTAGCACCCTTCTTGGTGAAAGCAGTAATAGGCGCCACAATGGTGGAAAAGTCTCGTATAAACTTTCGGTAATAATTGGCGAACCCTAAGAACCTCTGGACCCCTTTGAGGGTTAAGGGTACTGGCCAATTCTGGATTGCTTGTAGTTTCTCAGGATCCATCTCTAGTCCGGAACCGGACACAATGTACCCTAGAAACGGAATGGACTTGACTTCAAAGACGCATTTCTCTAATTTGCAGTAGAGATGATTGACACGGAGACGGGACAGAACCTCCTTTACCCAGAAACGATGTTCCTCTAAATTGTTGGCAAAAATGAGGATATCATCTAGATAGACCACGACATGACGGTATAGAATGTCTCTGAAGATCTCATTGACGAAATGCTGGAAGACAGCTGGAGCATTGCTCAATCCGAAGGGCATGACGAGGTACTCATAATGTCCGTCACGGGTGTTAAATGCGGTCTTCCACTCGTCACCCTCACGGATCCGGATGAGATTGTATGCACCTCTCAGGTCCAGCTTTGTAAAGATGGTAGCTCCGCTAACTCTGTCAAAGAGCTCAGTAATCAGGGGTAAAGGATAGCGGTTCTTGATGGTAATGTCGTTCAAACCTCTGTAGTCGATGCACGGCCGCAGACCACCATCTTTCTTCTTTACAAAAAAGAAGCCTGCGCCGGCTGGAGAAGAAGAAGGTCGAATGAACCCCTTTGCTAGGTTCTCTTTTATGTATTCCTCCATAGAATGCGTCTCGGGGAGAGACAACGGATAAGTTCGGCCTCGAGGTGGAACCTTCCCTGGAACGAGATCAATCGGGCAGTCCCATTCTCTATGAGGGGGAAGGATATCAGCAGAAGCTTTACTGAACACATCCGTGAAATCTTGATATGGAGGAGGTGGAACATCAGACGACCTGGGGGAGGAGGAACAGACAGGCAACACTTTAAACAAACATGTCTTAGTACAGGAGGAACCCCATGCCAGGATTTGCGTAGTCGTCCAATCAATTGTAGGATTGTGAAGACGGAGCCATGGAAGGCCCAGGACCACAGGATGTGTGGCTCTTGGAATCACTAAAAGTGAAATAAGTTCGGAATGAAGAACTCCCACTCTCAGACGAACTGGTAGAGTCCTTAGAGAAATAACTGTATCAAAAATTTTACTGCCATCCACAGCAGTTAAGGAAAAGGACGAAGGAAGTCTCTCGGTGGGTAGGGACCACCGTTTAACATAGGCTTCGGTAATAAAGTTCCCAGCTGCTCCGGAATCCAGGAGGGCAATGACGTTCTGATAACGTTGAGCAACTTGAAGCGAGACTGGGAGGTTACAATCTTGAGGAGATGGAGAGGAGATCATTACTCCTAGCCGGCCCTCTCCTTGGCGAGCTAGGATTTGGAGTTTCCCGGACGTTTGGGACAGGCATTAATGGTGTGAGACGGAGCTGCACAGTACAAACAGAGAAACTCGGAGAGACGTCTTCGGCGCTCAGCAGGAGTTAAACGGGAACGGCCAATTTGCATGGGTTCATCTTTAGTTGGTGACAGTTGGCGAGGAGGAGGAGCAGAAGATTTTGGAGCAGATGATCTTCCACGCTCAGTTGCTCTCTCTCTGAAACGTAAGTCAACTTTCGTACAAAGTGAGATTAACTCATCTAACTTGGAGGGTAAGTCTCTGGTAGCTAACTCATCTTTAATACGCTCGGATAAACCATGCCAGAATGCAGCATACAGGGCCTCGTCGTTCCATGCCAGTTCGGATGCCAGGATCTGGAACTGTATAAGATATTGTCCTACAGTACGTGATCCCTGGCGTAAACGGAGAATCTCAGACGAAGCTGAAGTTACCCGGCCTGGCTCGTCGAAGATGCGCCTGAATGTTGACACGAATGCAGTGTAAGAAGATAGCAGGGTGTCGGACCTCTCCCATAACGGTGATGCCCAATCGAGGGCTGAGCCACTGAGAAGAGAAATAATGTAGGCAATTTTTGTACGGTCACTGGGGAAATTGCCAGGTTGTAGCTCAAACTGAATCTCACACTGGTTGAGAAATCCCCTGCAGAATCTTGGAGATCCGTCAAATTTTGCTGGCGTTGGAAGATGAAGACGTGGAGCAGGAATGGGTAAGGTGGGTGGGGTTATAGCTGGAGTCACTGTGGTTGACGCACCAGATGCGCCTGATCCACGGAGAGTGGTCTGAATCCCATCCAGCCGAGTAGAGAGATCCTGGAGACAGCGGATGATGTGGCCCTGTGCAGCCTCCTGATGTTCTAGTCGGGCTGCCAGTTCTTGCATCGGCCTGGCCGCCTGATCCTGGTCTCCGGCTGGATTCATTAGGTCAGTGCTTACTGTCACAACTGAGGGCCTGAGCTGACGGGAGGCAGCCTCAGTTGTAGGGGCTGAGATGTACCGGAACCTGGGAGGTTGTATCAGACCCCTGGACATGTAAGTAACATGAATAATAACTGCCCGAAGGCGTGACCACGACAACTTAGATAAAAGTCAATGATGTTTATTATGACAACTCCGCATCACAGCAGCAATAAAGGAAAACGTAAAAGTCAGCAAAGAATAAATACAGTTCCTGAGTACTACAGCATGGCAGGAGCCACAGGGCACTGGTAGTGTGAGATAGTTCTTATGATCTTCTAGATGGAAAGTCCTTACCAGGCCCGGCTGTAGCAATGGAGATAACCCAGGATTGTACCAGCTGGTGTTCCAGGAAGAGCTGGGTTGCTGAAGGTAAAACAGCTGCTGTGGATACTGGCTGGAACCAGACTGTTGTTAGCACGGAGTGGATACTGGCTGGAACCAGTTAAATAATAAATGAACTTTGGGAGCGATGAAATGTGAACTGAAATGTAGAACTTGAGAGCGGAGAAATAATAATTCCGGTGGAGAGTGGTAAAGTGTAGAAAGGACACCGGCCCTTTAAGGGAAGCTGTATTCTGCTGGAAGCTGAGGCTGGAAGCAGGTAGTGTTGTAGCTGGAAACAGATGAATCCACAATGGATTGGAGAGTCAGGCTACACCGCAGGTGGAATGCTGGTGCGGGTCTCTATGGTGGAAGTCTTGAGACAGGAGCTGGAACCTGGAAGACAATCATAGAAGAGAGACAAACAGGAACTAGGTTTGACAACCAAAGCACTGACGTCTTCCTTGCTCAGGCACAGCTTACTTATACCTGCAGCAAGGAAGGGGTTGGCTAGGCAATTATGCAAATCAACAATACAAACAGCAGATTGGTGGAAATGATCAGATGACAGAATCCAAGATGGCTGCGCCCATGCAGACACTTGGAGGGAAGTTTGGTTTGTAATCCATGTGGTCTGGGAAACAGTAATGGCGGCGCCGGCCACCGGAGACAGGAGACGCCAGGCTGATAGATGCACATTTAACCACGCGGGCACAGCGGAGGCCGCGGCTGATGAAAACACCACTCTGACACTCTGCATGTGGAAACTCAGGAACAGCGGAATCTGGTCCTGGAACGCTGAGCCCGCCTTAGGAGGCATCTGAAGGGTAAGTAATGGCGTCCAGATACCCGGATCGTGACACATACATACTACTACTACATCTCTTTATCAACCAGTCTATATTAGCAGCAGACACAGTACAGTACGGTAGTCCACGGCTGTAGCTACCTCTGTGTCGGCACTCGGCAGTCCGTCCATAATTGTATACCACCTACCCGTGGTTTTTTTTTCTTTCTTCTTTATACATACATACTACTACTACATCTCTTTATCAACCAGTCTATATTAGCAGCAGACACAGTACAGTACGGTAGTCCACGGCTGTAGCTACCTCTGTGTCGGCACTCGGCAGTCCGTCCATAATTGTATACCACCTACCCGTGGTTTTTTTTTCTTTCTTCTTTATACATACATACTACTACTACATCTCTTTATCAACCAGTCTATATTAGCAGCAGACACAGTACAGTACGGTAGTCCACGGCTGTAGCTACCTCTGTGTCGGCACTCGGCAGTCCATCCATAATTGTATACTAGTATCCATCCATCTCCATTGTTTACCTGAGGTGCCTTTTAGTTGTGCCTATTAAAATATGGAGAACAAAAATGTTGAGGTTCCAAAATTAGGGAACGATCAAGATCCACTTCCACCTCGTGCTGAAGCTGCTGCCACTGGTCATGGCCGAGACGATGAAATGCCAGCAACGTCGTCTGCCAAGGCCGATGCCCAATGTCATAGTACAGAGCATGTCAAATCCAAAACACCAAATATCAGTAAAAAAAGGACTCCAAAACCTAAAATAAAATTGTCGGAGGAGAAGCGTAAACTTGCCAATATGCCATTTACCACACGGAGTGGCAAGGAACGGCTGAGGCCCTGGCCTATGTTCATGGCTAGTGGTTCAGCTTCACATGAGGATGGAGGCACTCAGCCTCTCGCTAGAAAAATGAAAAGACTCAAGCTGGCAAAAGCAGTAGCACCGCAAAGAACTGTGCGTTCTTCGAAATCCCAAATCCACAAGGAGAGTCCAATTGTGTCGGTTGCGATGCCTGACCTTCCCAACACTGGACGTGAAGAGCATGCGCCTTCCACCATTTGCACGCCCCCTGCAAGTGCTGGAAGGAGCACCCGCAGTCCAGTTCCTGATAGTCAGATTGAAGATGTCAGTGTTGAAGTACACCAGGATGAGGAGGATATGGGTGTTGCTGGCGCTGGGGAGGAAATTGACCAGGAGGATTCTGATGGTGAGGTGGTTTGTTTAAGTCAGGCACCCGGGGAGACACCTGTTGTCCGTGGGAGGAATAGGGCCGTTGACATGCCTGGTGAAAATACCAAAAAAAATCAGCTCTTCGGTGTGGAAGTATTTCACCAGAAATGCGGACAACAGGTGTCAAGCCGTGTGTTCCCTTTGTCAAGCTGTAATAAGTAGGGGTAAGGACGTTAACCACCTCGGAACATCCTCCCTTATACGTCACCTGCAGCGCATTCATAATAAGTCAGTGACAAGTTCAAAAACTTGGGCCGACAGCGGAAGCAGTCCACTGACCAGTAAATCCCTTCCTCTTGTAACCAGGCTCACGCAAACCACCCCACCAACTCCCTCAGTGTCAATTTCCTCCTTCCCCAGGAATGCCAATAGTCCTGCAGGCCATGTCACTGGCAATTCTGACGAGTCCTCTCCTGCCTGGGATTCCTCCGATGCATCCTTGCGTGTAACGCCTACTGCTGCTGGCGCTGCTGTTGTTGCTGCTGGGAGTCGATGGTCATCCCAGAGGGGAAGTCGTAAGCCCACTTGTACTACTTCCAGTAAGCAATTGACTGTCCAACAGTCCTTTGCGAGGAAGATGAAATATCACAGCAGTCATCCTGTTGCAAAGCGGATAACTGAGTCCTTGACAACTATGTTGGTGTTAGACGTGCGTCCGGTATCCGCCGTTAGTTCACAGGGAACTAGACAATTTATTGAGGCAGTGTGCCCCCGTTACCAAATACCATCTAGGTTCCACTTCTGTAGGCAGGCGATACCGAGAATGTACACGGACGTCAGAAAAAGACTCACCAGTGTCCTAAAAAATGCAGTTGTACCCAATGTCCACTTAACCACGGACATGTGGACAAGTGGAGCAGGGCAGGGTCAGGACTATATGACTGTGACAGCCCACTGGGTAGATGTATGGACTCCCGCCGCAAGTACAGCAGCGGCGGCACCAGTAGCAGCATCTCGCAAACGCCAACTCTTTCCTAGGCAGGCTACGCTTTGTATCACCGCTTTCCAGAATACGCACACAGCTGAAAACCTCTTACGGCAACTGAGGAAGATCATCGCAGAATGGCTTACCCCAATTGGACTCTCCTGTGGATTTGTGGCATCGGACAACGCCAGCAATATTGTGTGTGCATTAAATATGGGCAAATTCCAGCACGTCCCATGTTTTGCACATACCTTGAATTTGGTGGTGCAGAATTTTTTAAAAAACGACAGGGGCGTGCAAGAGATGCTGTCGGTGGCCAGAAGAATTGCGGGACACTTTCGGCGTACAGGCACCACGTACAGAAGACTGGAGCACCACCAAAAACTACTGAACCTGCCCTGCCATCATCTGAAGCAAGAAGTGGTAACGAGGTGGAATTCAACCCTCTATATGCTTCAGAGGTTGGAGGAGCAGCAAAAGGCCATTCAAGCCTATACAATTGAGCACGATATAGGAGGTGGAATGCACCTGTCTCAAGTGCAGTGGAGAATGATTTCAACGTTGTGCAAGGTTCTGATGCCCTTTGAACTTGCCACACGTGAAGTCAGTTCAGACACTGCCAGCCTGAGTCAGGTCATTCCCCTCATCAGGCTTTTGCAGAAGAAGCTGGAGGCATTGAAGAAGGAGCTAAAAGGGAGCGATTCCGCTAGGCATGTGGGACTTGTGGATGCAGCCCTTAATTCGCTTAACAAGGATTCACGGGTGGTCAATCTGTTGAAATCAGAGCACTACATTTTGGCCACCGTGCTCGATCCTAGATTTAAAACCTACCTTGGATCTCTCTTTCCGGCAGACACAAGTCTGCTGGGGTGCAAAGACCTGCTGGTGACAAAATTGTCAAGTCAAGCGGAACGCGACCTGTCAACATCTCCTCCTTCACATTCTCCCGCAACTGGGGGTGCGAGGAAAAGGCTCAGAATTCCGAGCCCACCCGCTGGCGGTGATGCAGGGCAGTCTGGAGCGACTGCTGATGCTGACATCTGGTCCGGACTGAAGGACCTGACAACGATTACGGACATGTCGTCTACTGTCACTGCATATGATTCTCTCAACATTGAAAGAATGGTGGAGGATTATATGAGTGACCGCATCCAAGTAGGCACGTCACACAGTCCGTACTTATACTGGCAGGAAAAAGAGGCAATTTGGAGGCCCTTGCACAAACTGGCTTTATTCTACCTAAGTTGCCCTCCCACAAGTGTGTACTCCGAAAGAGTGTTTAGTGCCGCCGCTCACCTTGTCAGCAATCGGCGTACGAGGTTACATCCAGAAAATGTGGAGAAGATGATGTTCATTAAAATGAATTATAATCAATTCCTCCGCGGAGACATTGACCAGCAGCAATTGCCTCCACAAAGTACACAGGGAGCTGAGATGGTGGATTCCAGTGGGGACGAATTGATAATCTGTGAGGAGGGGGATGTACATGGTGATATATCGGAGGATGATGATGAGGTGGACATCTTGCCTCTGTAGAGCCAGTTTGTGCAAGGAGAGATTAATTGCTTCTTTTTTGGTGGGGGTCCAAACCAACCCGTCATATCAGTCACAGTCGTGTGGCAGACCCTGTCACTGAAATGATGGGTTGGTTAAAGTGTGCATGTCCTGTTTATACAACATAAGGGTGGGTGGGAGGGCCCAAGGACAATTCCATCTTGCACCTCTTTTTTCTTTTATTTTTCTTTGCGTCATGTGCTGTTTGGGGAGGGTTTTTTGGAAGGGACATCCTGCGTGACACTGCAGTGCCACTCCTAGATGGGCCCGGTGTTTGTGTCGGCCACTAGGGTCGCTAATCTTACTCACACAGCTACCTCATTGCGCCTCTTTTTTTCTTTGCGTCATGTGCTGTTTGGGGAGGGTTTTTTGGAAGGGACATCCTGCGTGACACTGCAGTGCCACTCCTAGATGGGCCAGGTGTTTGTGTCGGCCACTAGGGTCGCTTAGCTTAGTCATCCAGCGACCTCGGTGCAAATTTTAGGACTAAAAATAATATTGTGAGGTTTGAGGTATTCAGAATAGACTGAAAATGAGTGGAAATTATGGTTTTTGAGGTTAATAATAATATGGGATCAAAATGACCCCCAAATTCTATGATTTAAGCTGTTTTTTAGGGTTTTTTGAAAAAAACACCCGAATCCAAAACACACCCGAATCCGACAAAAAAAATTCGGTGAGGTTTTGCCAAAACGCGGTCGAACCCAAAACACGGCCGCGGAACCGAACCCAAAACCAAAACACAAAACCCGAAAAATTTCAGGCGCTCATCTCTATTATTTACACACACATATATGGAAACCCCCAACCCAGTGAGAGAGAGGCATAGAAAGAGGCAATGGGAGAGTGACAGAGAGAGGCATGGAGAGAGAGAGAGAAAGAGAGGTGGGGGGGGAGTGAGATGGACATGGGGAGAGAGAGGTATCGGAAGAGATAGAGATGGGGAGAGAGAGATCATCAGCAGAATAAAACTGGGCAGAAGAACTTGCACTTAGAGAGTGAGGTGCCTTGAAGAGCAATTACCTGGAGGCTGGAGGTCTCTGGGAGAAGGCCACGTCATCTCTCCGGCCATGTGCCCTGGGATGTGCGGTGGCTCTGGTGGGCTCTCCGCAGCCCAGCAAGACCTAGGCGGCCGCGCGGGGGTTGGTGGGAGGTGTGTGCGTGTGGGGGGCGGGGGGGTTTATAGGCAAAGACGAGGTGGCTGATGCAGGGCTTCGTGAGGGAGGGGAGGAGGCGGCTTGCCTGATGGTACTTTTTTACAGCTAGGTGCTACACATAAATATATATATATATTTAAAACATAAGGCCACACTAACATATGTGTGTGTATATATATATATATATATATATATATATATTTGTGTGTGCTTATGTTTTAAAGTTTGTGTATATTAAGTCAATTTGTTAAAGTCACTCTCCTTCTCTGCTCTCTGCCCTCGCCCCATGCAGACACACAGCTGCAGCTATCAGGACACCCGGCCACCTCTCACCACCCTTCACCTCGGCACCCGCCACCTCTCCCCCTTCCCCCGGCATGCGAGACTCACAGAACCTGCTGCCAAAGTCTGTGCGCCTCAGCCGGCCAGCTCGGTCTCCCCATATGGAGCTGCGGCTGCCTGAGAGGGGAGCTGTGCGCCGCAGCTCCTACTACAGTAGATTCAGGATGCCGCAGCTGCCATGATAGAGGTGCTCAGCTCCTCTGTATATTAAAAAAAAAAAATCATCGGTCAGCTACACCGATGGATCAGCGGGCAGGGGGGGTTTCCAGGTACTCGGAACCCCCCCCTGCGTGCGCGTATGGCAGTTGTGAATGAGTGTGAGATGGCTCAGGTGGGCGTCAGTTCCGTGGCCTAGAGAATTACAATTGCATTCATACATGAGCTAGGCCCACACAACACACAAGGTATAGCAGTAACACAGGGGCTAGCGGTGCGGTTTCCTCAGAAGTATATGTCATGCAGGTTCCAAAGGAAAAACACTGTCAGGGGAATTTGGATTTTTAAAAAGGGAAATTTGCTAAGTCTGTTTATACAGTCCTGGGAGTCACTCAGCGCGGTTCTTCAGGACCTCTTCTACAGAGAAAATATACATACACAGCCGTAGGCATCAGCCTTCCCCACATCACAGGCTAGTCATGTGAGCCGGGCATGTAATGAGCGCCTGCCACACCATGAGCTTAAAAGAGGAAGAATGCGGCTTATATTTATTTATTACAGTTGTTATACCGTTGGATTGCCCTTTTTTGTGAGTAAGTAATCACGGCACACACATCCCAAGACGGGATCAGTATGATTGGACGAGATGCCGGCTGTCAGAATACCAATAGCGGCATCCTGTCCATCAGAATCCCAACAGTCCCCCCTAAAGTACCCTAACCCCCCCACCCCCCCCACCTAACCCTCCCGGGTGGTCCCTAACCCTCCCTTCCCCGCTGCCTAACCCTCCACACTTAGGGGGTCATTCCGAGTTGATCGCTCGCTAGCAGTTTTTAGCAGCCGTGCAAACGCTATGCCGCCGCCCTCTGGGAGTGTATTTTAGCTTAGCAGAAGTGCGAACGAAAGGATCGCAGAGCGGCTACAAAATAATTTTGTGCAGTTTCAGAGTAGCTCCAGACCTACTCAGCGCTTGCGATCACTGCAGACTGTTCAGTTCCTGTTTTGACATCACAAACACGCCCTGCGTTCGTCCAGCCACGCCTGCGTTTTTCCAGGCACGCCTGCGTTTTTCCTGGCATGCCTGCGTTTTTTCCGAACACTCCCTGAAAACGGTCAGTTGACACCCAGAAACGCCCCCTTCCTGTCAATCACTCTGCGGCCAGCAGTGCGACTGAAAAGCTTCGCTAGACCTTGTGTGAAACTACATCGGCCGTTGTGAAAGAACATCGCGCGTGCGCATTGCGCCACATACGCATGCGCAGAAGTGCCATTTTTTTTGCATCATCGATGCGCAGCGAACATTTTCAGCTAACGGTCAACTCGGAATGACCCCCTTAATGCCTAATCCTAACCTCTCCTTCTATGTCCCTAACCCTCCTACCGCGGACCCTAATCCTAACCTTCCCGGCCCTGCACCCTAACCCCACTTCTCCTGCCGAAACCTAAACCCCACCCCTGCCACGTGACAAGATGCCAGCACGTCACGCTGGCTGGACGTTCGGGATTCCGGCTGTTAGTATTGTGACGCCGGTATCCCGAGCGGCGTCTGTATGTAGACGCTGGGCTAGCGGCGTCCTTCGGGATCCCAGCGTCGGTATATCTACCGCCGGGATCCCGTCCGTCGGAAACATAACTACATCCCCCCGAGACACATTGCATGTAAATCTGACATATCATATAGTCATCACACAGCTTCGAAATGAAGTCGTCTGATTGCTGTAACGAAGAGGATACAAAACAAACACCTCACGTGATGAAACCTGGATTGTAGGATTTGTTTCATGCGATATACTGTACGATAAGCATTTAACTCCTTCATTGCTGCATCCAGAGAAATTATACCTAGGATATGTCAAATTAGACATATGAACATATATCGCCAGTTATGTATATAGCGCACACATGTTCCATAGCTCTGTACAGAGAATGTTTTAGCCATCCACATCTGTCCCTGCCCCGGTGGAGCTTGCAATCTACATTGGCTAACACACTGACGCACTAGGGTTAATTTTTTTGTCAGATGCCAATTAACCTACCAGTATGTTTTGTAGCGTAGGAGGAAACCGGAGAACTCAGAGGAAACTCGCACAGATCGGTCATGACCGGGAATTACACCCGTGACCGCAGTGCTGCGAGGCAGTAATACTAACCACTACGCCAACCAAACTGCCCATGTTCCCTGACTTGGACCCCTGGGGCTTCCATTGGTAAAACATAAGTTAATGGATTTAACCATGTCATCATGAGTGGTGTCAGACTCTCCCCCGTAACTCACATTAAGCACTTTATGTTAGGCATACTCATAGTCATCCTCAGTTCTTCGTCTTTGCCGGGTCCCAGGGAAGAGGCAGCCTCTTTTTAAATTCAAGATGGTCAATGTGAATCTGTGGCATGCAAACAGAGTAGTTGTACATCCGCCATCTTGGACTGAAAATGGAGCAGACTCTTCCCTAGTAGCCGGGAAGATGAAAAGAGTAGTGTCCGGCACCCGGTCCAGAGGAGAAGTGTATGCCCCGTGACAGGTGGGGGGTTGGTAGGGCAGGTATTGTATGTCTGGGAGGAATGGTAGGATATGTCCTGATGGATGAGGCATGTAGCGCATGTTCTAGGAGGTGAGGTTAGTGTATGACCCAGGGCGTGGGGGAGAGCTAGCGAATATCCCAGGGGGCGGGGAAAAGGTATTTGTCCCTGGAATCTTCCCCTCCAGAATCTCCGAGAAGGGAGACCCACAAAAGGGGGTCTGCTTAGTAACAAGATAACACTGGAGAAGTGTGCGCTGCTTACCACCATCCCCATACACCTCAGATCTGCATATTATTAAATAGAAAGTAAAGGGGAAAGCTGTATAATAAAGGGTCTATGAGGTTCTGGATGATACAATAATATGTAGATATTTAGTTCCTGCTACAGAAAATCTCTCTCCCCTCTATTCCCTTTCTATCCTCTGTCTCCCCCTCTATCCATCTCTTTCTCCCACTTCTCTGTCTCCCCCACTCTTTCTTTCTTCCTATCATCTCTCTCTTCCTCTCTCTCTCCCTTTACCCATCTCTCTCCCCCCTCTTCCTCTCATCTCTATCTTCCCCCTACCCATCTCTCCCCCTTCTCTGTCTCCTCCCTCTTTCTTTCTTTTTTTCTTTCTTTCTTTCTTTCTTTCTTCCTCTGTGTCTCTCTTTCTCTCTCTCCCTCTACCCATCTCTCTCTCCCACTCTTCCCCTCTACCTATCTCTCTCCCCCCCCCCTCTTCCTCTCATCTCTCTCTTCCCCTCTACCTATCTCTCTCTCCCCCCTCTTACTTCCTCTCATCTCTCTCTTCCTCTCTCTCTCCCCCTCTACCCATCTCTCTCTCCCCCTCTTCCTCAAATCTCTCTCTTCCTCTACCTATCTCTCTCTCTCTCCCCCTCTTCCTCTCATCTCTCTCTTCTCCTCTACCTATCTCTCTCTCCCATCTCTTCCTCTCATCTCTCTCTTCCCCTCTACCTATCTCTCTCTCCCCCCTCTTACTTCCTCTCATCTCTCTCTTCCTCTCTCTCTCCCCCTCTACCCATCTCTCTCTCCCCCTCTTCCTCACATCTCTCTCTTCCTCTACCTATCTCTCTCTCCCCCTCTACCCATCTCTCTCTCCCCCTCTTCCTCACATCTCTCTCTCCCCCCTCTTCCTCTCATCTCTCTCTTCCCCTCTACCTATCTCTCTCTCCCCCTTCTCTGTCTCCCCCCTCTTACTTCCTCTCATCTCTCTCTTCCTCTTTCTCTCCCCCTCTACCCATCTCTCCCCCCCCCCCTCTTCCTCTCATCTCTCTCTCCCCCTTCTCTGTCTCCCCTCCTTTTTCTTTCTCTCTTTCTTTCTTTCTTTCTCTCTCTCTCTCTCTCTCTCTCTCTCTCTCTCTCTCTTTCTTTCTTTCCTCTCTCTCCCCCATCTTCCTCTCATCTCTCTCTTCCCCTTCTCTGTCTCCTCTCTCTTCCTCTCTCTCTCCCCCTCTACCCATCTCTCCCCCTCTTCCTCTCATCTCTCTCTCTCCCCCTTCTGTCTCCCCTTCTTTTTCTTTCTTTCTTTCTTTCTTTCTTTCTTTCTTTCTTTCTTTCTTTCTTTCTTTCTTTCTTTCTTTCTTTCCTTCCTCTCTCTCTCCCCCATCTTCCTCTCATATCTCTCTTCCCCTTCTCTGTCTCCTCTCTCTCTCTCTTCCTCTCTCTCTCTCCCCCCCTCTACCCATCTCTATCTCCCTCTTCTCTGTCTCCCCTCTTTCTTTCTTCCTCTCATCTCTCTCTTCGTCTCTCCCCCTATTCCTGTTATCTCTCTCTCCCCCTTCTTTCTCTTTCTTTCTTTCTTTCTCTCTCTCTTTCTCTCTTTCTCTCATCTATCTCTTCCTCTCTTCCCCCCTCTTCCTCTTATCTCTCTCTTCCCCTCTACCCATCTCTTTCCCCCTCTTGTCTCCGCCTCTTTCTTTCTTCCTCTCATCTATATCTTCCTCTCTCTCCCCCTCTGCCCATCTCTTCCCCCTCTTCCTCTTATCTCTCTCTTCCCCTCTACCCATCTCTCTCTCCCCCTTCTGTCTCCCCATCTTTCTTTCTTCCTCTCTCTCTCTCTCTCCCCCCTCTTCCTCTTATCTCTCTTCCCCTCTACCCATCTCTCTCTCCCCCTTCTGTCTCCACCCTCTTTCTTTCTTCCTCTCATCTATCTCTTCCTCTCTCCCCCTCTACCCATCTCTTCCCCCCTCTTCCTCTTATCTCTCTCTTCCCCTCTACCCATCTCTCTCTCCCCCTTCTGTCTCCCCATCTTTCTTTCTTCCTCTCTCTCTCTCCCCCCTCTTCCTCTTATCTCTCTTCCACTCTACCCATCTCTCTCTCCCCCTTCTGTCTCCACCCTCTTTCTTTCTTCCTCTCATCTCTCTGCCTCTCTCTCCCTTTACCCATCTCTCTCTCTCCCCCCTCTTTCTTTACCCATCTCTCTCTCCCCCTTCTCTGTCCCCCCCTCCTCTTTCTTTCTTTCTTTCTTTCTCTCTTTCTTTCATCTCTTCCTCTCTCTTCCCCTCTCCCCTTCTGTCTCCCCCCTCTTCCTCTTATCTCTCTCTTCCCCTCTACCCATCTCTCTCCCCTTCTGTCTCCCCCCTCTTCCTCTTATCTCTCTCTTCCCCTCTACCCATCTCTCTCCCCTTCTGTCTCCCCATCTTTCTTTCTTCCTCTCTCTCCCTCTCTACCCATCTCTCTCCCCTTCTGTCTCCCCCCTCTTCCTCTTATCTCTCTTCCCCTCTACCCATCTATCTCCCCTTCTGTCTCCCCCATCTTTCTTTCTTCCTCACTCTCCCTCTCTACCCATCTCTCTCCCCCCTCTTCCTCTTATCTCTCTCATCCCCTCTACCCATCTCTCTCTCCCCCTTCTCTCTCTTCCCCCTCTTTCTTTCTCTCATCTCTTCCTCTCTCTCTCTCCCCCTCTACCCATCTCTCTCCCCCCTCTTTCTCTTATCTCTCTCTCCCCCTTCTCTCTCTCTCCCCCCTCTTTCTTTCTCTCCTTCTTTCTCTCTCTCTGGGATCTCAGTTTCTGTTGTAACTAACGGATAACGATTGCGACATCACCTCACACGCCCGTGTTTTTCCCCTAAACAGAATGACATTGTGTAGCAAACAGAGCTACGTCCAGTGTTACATCCAGTAATAGAAAAACACACATGAGCCGGCCAATTCCACACAGTGCGTATATGCAAAGCAAGTTTGCCAAGCTGTCAGTCGTTAGGTGTCGGTTATGTTAAAGTGTATATGGAGGGATGGGGGGGGGGGGGGGTGCTGTATATTTTGCTGAGCAGTATAAATGCTCCAATTATTTCTTGTACTGTATATTATTCAGCTTAGTCATCCACACTCTTTGGGGGAGATGTACTAAGCCCTGAGTACATCTCCCCCAAAAGAGCCTTGGAGAGTGATCAAGTGGAGAGAGATAAACTACCAGCCAATCAGCTCCTAACTGCCATGTTACAGGCTGTGTTTGAAAAATGACAGTTAGGAGCTGGTTGGCTGATACTTTATCTCTTTCCTGTTTATGTCTCTCTTAGTACATCTGACCCATTCATATATTAATGTTAGGGGCTCTATGCACTTTAAGGCCTCATAAGGTAGCAGTAAAAACAGTGGCTACACCACACGTAGGGGCCCATTTACCAAACAGTATTTGTGGCTATGTCCCCCAAAAACACACGTTTTCGAGGGCTAGCCACCAATACTATGTATCCTCCAAATGTATGAAGGAGGGATCTCCAATACCTGATGTGATCCCTGCATTACTGCCCGCAGCCTGACCGATGTATCAACATCAGGAATGTGAAGTTTTCCCGATATTGACCCAGCAACAACCACACTCTCCTGACTGCGGTAGCCCATTGTAGCCTATAGGCTACACATCGCAGGATGTAGTTCCGGCAGGGTTCCCCAGAAACACTCCACTGGAAATGGCCCCTGTGCACGGTGGTGAGGCTACCGTGCTTGAGGCCCGGTCACCCCATTCGGCATATCGCAGGGACGGGCTCCTTTCGGAGCCCTTGTACCTGCATGTGCAGGGTGATACATACCGCCGATAGGATCATATATTGCAACGTGATCCTGGGTGGTAAGATCCCGCCCAGATCACATGCACTATGCAGTCCTTGATAAATGCCCCCTTAGTGACTTTATGTAGCTCCGCTCCGAGAGTTCCTAGAGTGGAGATGCAGGCGGGTGTGCAATTCCCAACACCGTGCCTCCAAGGTTCTAGATCATCATCAGTGTCACCATTCACTAAGCCACCACACTGATGGCCCGAGGCCAGATTATCATTCCATGTACATGCCAGGACCCTCCAGCTACAGTCCCATCAGTGACGTCATTAGTCCGCAGGTGACGGGAACACCTCACACCTGGGACTTACAGCTTCTTGTTTGTTTTTTTGAACCAACAATTCACGGCAGGTTAATCAATAAAAAACACTTGATAGGAGTGGAAGGACACTCCTTCCCATTACATAGCAACACACATTGCTGGACAGCAGCGTTATTAACCTCTTGATGCATGGAGCCCTCTGCACAGTATATACCGTACGTGTGTTTGTGCTGTAGGTGCCAGTACAGAGTACCTTGCAATCGTGTAGGAAGATAGCTAGAGCTTGTCCTGTCCTGGCTGCTTACCGTGTCCTGTGCTGGCTGCTTACTGTGTCCTGTCCTGGCTGCTTACTGTGCCCTGTCTGCTTACCGTGTCCTGTCTGCTTACCATGCCCTGGCTGCTTACCGTGTCCTGGCTGCTTACCATGCCCTCTCTGCTTACCATATCCTGGCTGCTTACCATGCCCTGTCTGATTACCGTGTCCTGGCTGCTTACCTTGTCCTGTCCTGGCTGCATACCTTGTCCTGTCTGATTACCGTGCCCTGTCCTGGCTGCTTACTGTGTCCTGGCTGCTTACCGTGCCCTGGCCTGGCTGCTTACCGTACCCTGGCCTGGCTGCATACCTTGTCCTGTCTGATTACCGTGCCCTGTCCTGGCTGCTTACTGTGTCCTGGCTGCTTACCGTGCCCTGTTCTGGCTGCTTACAGTGTCCTGTCCTGGCTGCTTACCTTGTCCTGTCTGATTACCATGCCCTGTACTGGCTGCTTACTGTGTCCTGGCTGCTTACCGTGCCCTATCCTGGCTGCTTACTGTGTCCTGGCTGCTTACCGTGCCCTGTCCTGGCTGCTTACCGTGCTCTGTCCTGGCTGCTTATCGAGCCCTGGTCTGGCTGCTTACCGAGCCCTGGCCTGGCTGCTTACCGTGTCCTGTCTTGGCTGCCAACCGCGTCCTGTCTTGGCTGCCAACCGCGTCCTGTCTTGGCTGCTAACCATGTCCTGTCCTGGCTGCTTACCGTGCCCTGTCCTGGCTGCTTACCATGTCCAGGCTGCTTACCACGTCCTGTCCCGGCTGCTTACCGTGTCCTGTCCCGGCTGCTTACCGTGTACTGGCTAAACCCAAATCAGCGCTTTATCTGCAGTTAGAGCTTGTTTGTTTTTCCTTGTAAATACTAGTGGTATATTTTTCCACTGTTTAGTAGAGTTTTCTGTTTATTCTACAGCTTCCACATGCAGCATGCTCCAAGCCGTAAGTACCACGGCATGAAAACCGCGGTACTCTAACTACTAGAAACTGTGGTACTCTAACTAATATAATAGGCAACATGGCAGCGTCCTGTCCGACCTCCAAGCCATGCCCCACTGGTGGTCCCTGACCCAGGACTGACACACAGGACAGTCGGGAGGTATGAAGCAGTGCAGGTGACACGGTTTCAGGTGAGCGCCACTTTATAACAGTGTCCTCTTCTTGCCCTCTATCCCTGGGCACTGTGGGTTGGGTTGTGGATGTGACCACTGCCCACATCTGAACACCAGGCTACATATAGGGAATCACAGGTTTGTCAATACAGTTAATGGCACCATTGTTGGAAAATTGGGCTCCTCATCATCTCTTGATAACATCCCACTGAGCACCCCCAGGACAAGGACAGTAGTTATAAGAAGACACACAGGCAGGATTTAAACCCATCATACAATAGCCGGCAAACAATCTTGGGCAAGGTTAGAGGTGCCCAGGTTCTCTTTATGTGATCAGAGTCTCTGTCGCACTGACAATGATGGCGGTCATGAAGACAATGGTATGGATAACCCTATCCATACTAGAACTTGTCCGGTTCCACAAATACCAACAACCGTGACAGAACCCTCTGTCACGGTTGTTGGTACTTGTGGAACCGGACAAGTTCTAGTAGCTAGTTGGCTGGAGTCCCGGGGACGGAATAGTGCAGGCTTGATATATGACCTGCTCATACAGACGTGGCAGGTTCGATGCAGGTTTCCAGATATACTGGAGATTATATATCCAGCGATGCAGGTTT
This sequence comes from Pseudophryne corroboree, assembly GCF_028390025.1. Taxonomy (NCBI): domain Eukaryota; kingdom Metazoa; phylum Chordata; class Amphibia; order Anura; family Myobatrachidae; genus Pseudophryne; species Pseudophryne corroboree. The sequence continues at coordinate 787,222,469 of NC_086446.1, forward strand.
ACAGGTATACTGGAGATGAGATGACCAGCAGTGCAGGTTTGCAGATATCCTGGAGATGAGATGACCAGCGGTGCAGGTTTGCAGATATCCTGGAGATAGGAGTCAGGAAGTGCTGAAGTTGGTAATGCACTGCTTCTTTAAGCAGAAGATTGCAGGCGCTCTCTACAGGCTTGAGGACAACAAAGCACTGACAGCTTCCCAGCTGCTTGAAGCTGGAATATATACCCCTTGCTCTCTGGTGATAGGCTGAAGGGATCACATGTCATGGAAACACTACCTGGTTGGAGAGTTGTCTACAGAGTCAGCTGATCAGGAAGTAACATGCAGTACTCCAGGCTAGGCTTCAGAGTGGACTGAGGCCTAGCAGGCCGGGAAGGAGCCGAAGCCTAATTATCCTGAAATGGATGCTGTGACTGACAGCGTGGGACGCCGGATGGACCAGCGAATAGCGGACAGCGCTTTGGACTGCGCCGCAAATAGGTCAAAATGCGACTGGGAAGCGATGTAAACCTATGTGTTGTGACAGGTTCTGTCCGGCCGCAGAGATTCGTACTGGTGAATATGCGCATTTAGGCCCTCATTCTGAGTTGATCGCTCGCTAGCTGTTTTTAGCAGCCGTGCAAATGCATAGTCGCCACATACGGGGGAGTGTGTGAACGCCTGTGCAGCCGAGCTCTACAAAAACATTTTGTGCAGTTTCAGAGTAGGTCTGAACTTACTCAGCGCTTGCGATCAATTCAGACTTTTTGGTGCCGGAATTGACGTCACACACCCGCCCTCCAAACGCCCAGACACGCCTGCGTTTTCCCTACCACTCCCAGAAAACGGACAGTTGACACCCATAAACACCCTCTTCCTGTCAATATTCTTGCGATTGGCTGTGCATATGGATTCTTCGTTAAAGCCAACACTCAGATACAATCCGCATTGTACCCGTACGACGCGCGTGCGCATTGCGGTGCATGTGCAGTAGAGACCTGATCGCAGCGCAAATCGGCAGCGTGCGATCAACTCGGAAATTACCCCCTTAGTCCTATGCATGCAATATGGGAGCAATTATGGACGATTTGCATCAGGCCCTACCCTTGTCGCAATGCTTGACTGCATTTTCCCAAGCTAGTAGCTAATTTCAATAGATTACGTGATCATAAAATAAGTTCAATAATGTAGAACTTTGTGTGTACAGATGAAACGTTTTCTGCGCGGAGGCTTATGTCTCTGGGTTACAGCAGACAACAATCAGGGGAGAGGAGGAGTTTTTTCTTTTGGATAGATTACAATCCCATACCTAACCGCTTTCCCTGTCTAACTACCCATGAGGGACCACTAATCAACCATCAAACGTTCCTCGTTTCATTTTCCATTCTCTCATACTCCGACCAACTATCTCCGAATTCCTGAAAATTCCAACTTCTGTTTAATGTTAGGCCGAAACCACCATTACTGCTCTGTTGAGTATAAATGTATATAAAATGTACTGTATATATCATGTTATATCAGCCAGGAGGACAAAAATTTACAATTTCCGAGCCTCTATTCAACACCAAGGAATTATTATTATTATTATTACATTTTATTTATTGGGCGCCACATGTGTTTCGCAGCGCCGTACAAAGGACAGTACAGGGAGACAAAACATAGCATTACAGTAAATAAATAACAGAAATAGAGTACAGGTAACAGAGCACCACACATTCTCAAGACATAATACAGCTAAGACGTAAGTATTGAGGGAGTGATCATCGTACTACTAAGGACTGGTGGCCATAGATGGAGATGAGCCTTTACTAGCAGGATAAAGATGGTCGTTGAGTAGGGGAGAGCTGCGAGTGAAATGTGTTGAGACGAGGGCTTAGATAACAAGTGGAAAGAGGGCCCTGCTCTGAAGAGCTAACAATCTAGGGAGGAATCACATAAATAAATAATAAATGACCGGTGGCTTTGACAAACCACCCATTAGTAAATCACCCCCAACCCTATCACATAGGTAGATAATTGTATGGCTAAAACCAAACTCAGTAACTTATTTGTTTGGCTGTCTAGGCTCGCTTGCACCCATCGCTTGCGCACAGTGCTATAACGGGATTCTGAGCTTAATCACATCATAGTATGTATTTTATGCATTTTGATGCCCTATCTGGTTAAAAGCAGAGACAAGCCAACATCGCTACAGAAAGAAAACGCCTCTCTTTCCATGCCCTCGGGACTCCACTGAATGGCGTTTGAGCCCCAAAATAGAGGAACTGAGGCAACATTACTGGTCAGTAGGTCTGGGGTTGTGCGCCGCAGTTTGGATGGGGAAAAGTTGTACCCAGTTTCACAGGTCAAGTTGAGAGAGATCAAATGGAGAAGTTGCCCAAAACTTCTGTCATTTCAAAGACTGTGCTACAAAAATGATTGGCTGCTTTGGCCAACTTCTCCACTTCATTTCTCATGGCTTGCCTTGATACATCTCCCCATTGGTTTACAAGGCTTGATAGATCTCCCCATTGGTCTACAAGGCTTGATACATGTCCCCATTGGTCTACAAGGCTTGATACATCTCCCAAAAAACGAAAGAAAAGACACCTGCGCTGTGTTATACCAGTGGGTTAATCCCTCTAATCTCTCAAAAAATCAAAATGACATAATTAATGATAGAGAAAATACAATTCAAAAAGGACGGTAGGTTTTTATGTTGAATTAATAAAATAATTTATTAAAATATTTGAAAACATATAGAACTTATGACATCTATATTTGGCTAAAAAAGACTCAGTTCATGGGTCATCAGCTTAAAAAGCTCAGTTCGTGGGTCAAGGACATTCACTATTCCCCTAGGAGAATTAAATAGTACCCCAGGCTAGGATTCTCTCCAGATTACGGTCCACAGTAAGGATATTTGGTGAGTGACAACTTTTGAAAGTCCCTCTTTTAAGCACAATGTGCAAGCTTTTTCATGCAGGTAGGGATTTTTTTCCCATCTCACCATAACAGGTTGGGTCCAAGGTGGAGAGACCAATTCTTGCCGTCCGGGTCAGTCGAAAGTAGAAAGTTCTCCAATTTAGCAGGGGATAATCAGTGAAATCTGTCCAGCAGTATCGTCTCTACGCGTTTCCTGAGGAAGCTGGTAGTTAACATCAGCGAAACGCGTAGAGACGATACTGCTGGACAGATTTCACTGATTATCCCCTGCTAAATTGGAGAACTTTCTACTTTCGACTGACCCGGACGGCAAGAATTGGTCTCTCCACCTTGGACCCAACCTGTTATGGTGAGATGGGAAAAAAATCCCTACCTGCATGAAAAAGCTTGCACATTGTGCTTAAAAGAGGGACTTTCAAAAGTTGTCACTCACCAAATATCCTTACTGTGGACCGTAATCTGGAGAGAATCCTAGCCTGGGGTACTATTTAATTCTCCTAGGGGAATAGTGAATGTCCTTGACCCACGAACTGAGCTTTTTAAGCTGATGACCCATGAACTGAGTCTTTTTTAGCCAAATATAGATGTCATAAGTTCTATATGTTTTCAAATATTTTAATAAATTATTTTATTAATTCAACATAAAAACCTACCGTCCTTTTTGAATTGTATTTTCTCTATCATTAATTATGTCATTTTGATTTTTTGAGAGATTAGAGGGATTAACCCACTGGTATAACACAGCGCAGGTGTCTTTTCTTTCGTTTTTTGTGACTATATTGGGGATTACCACCCCCTACACCAGCTGCTATTGACAGCGCACCCCATCCATATTTCTCCTTACTTGATACATCTCCCAATTGGTTTTAATCCATCGTACCGTAAACAGCCAGTATTTTTTTATTTTTTTTACCAAATATGCCTGTGAGACTCGTGAGAAACAAGAGACTGGGCAAAGCGTTATCGCCGCTGAAGTGATAAGGCGATAGAAGCCACTGACTGTACCCTCCGATGGTGCGCTGAGTGACCGCTGCAGAACCTCCAGCCCAGACTGGGAGCCAGGGTCCGTGTGTCAGCACCGGGAGCCGCAGCTGGGATCCGTGGAGGCTGT